>NC_139556.1:92596770-92980749 GCF_965112155.1 Podarcis liolepis | reverse complement strand
CAGAGCACACCAGGCACTCCTATCCTCCACTGTCTCCCGCAGTTTGGTCAAACTCATGCTGGTAGCTTCGAGAACACTGTCCAACCATCTTGTCCTCTGTCGTCCCCTTCTCCTTGTGCCCTCCATCTTTCCAAACATCAGGGTCTTTTCCAGGGAGTCTTCTCTTCTCATGAGGTGGCCAAAGTATTGGAGCCTCAGCTTCAGGATCTGTCCTTCCAGTGAGCACTCAGGGCTGATTTCCTTAAGAATGGAGAGGTTTGATCTTCTTGCAGTCCAGGGGACTCTCAAGAGTCTCCTCCAGCACCATAATTCAAAAGCATCCATTCTTCGGCGATCAGCCTTCTTGATGGTCCACCTCTCACTTCCATACATCACTACTAGGCTGAACACAAGATGAGCCCTGCAGGATCATACCAAAGACCCTTCAGCATTTTGTTCCTATGGTGGCCAAACAGATGACTATGGAATGCTCAATAGCAAATACAGTATGTGCAATAGCATTTTTCTGCCTATGTGCCCCAGCATTTGGTATTTAGAGGCACATATGTTATTGGATCTGGGACACGGGTGGCGCTTTGGGTAAAACCTCAGTGCCTAGGGCTTGCCGATCGCATGGTCGGCGGTTCGAATCCCCGTGGTGGGGTGAGCTCCCGTCTTTCGGTCCCAGCTCCTGCCTACCTAGCAGTTCGAAAGCACCCCTAAGTGCAAGTAGATAAATAGGTACCGCTTTATAGCGGGAAGGTAAACGGCATTTCCGTGTGCTGTGCTGGTGCTGGCTCGCCAGAGCAGCTTCATCACGCTGGCCACGTGACCCGGAAGTGTTTCCAGACAGCGCTGGCCCCTGGCCTCTTAAGTGAGATGGGCGCACAACCCTAGAGTTGGACACGACTGGCCCGTACGGGCAGGGTACCTTTACCTTTACCTTTTATGTTATTGGATGCATATAGCATATACCCACCATGACTAGCAGCTATTGTGAACTGATAACTACTTACATGTCGACTGTCAAGACAGTTACTTGTCCCTGTTCCATCTGCTCAGCTTTTGAATATATCATTTTTTTTAAAAAGTCTCGGATGCGTTAGCTGAAATTCCTGCATTGCATAGGGTTGGACTAGACTAAATCACTCTTAGGGTCCCTGCCAACTCTACAGTTCTCTGATTCTATTATTCTATATACAGTGGTGCCTCGCAAGACGAAAAGAATCCGTTCTGTGATTCTCTTCGTCTAGCGGTTTTTTTATCTTGCAAAGCAAGCCCATTGACGGATTAGCGGATTAGCGCTATTAGCAGCTTTTAGCGGCTTATCGGATTATCGGATCAGCTGATAAGCGGCTTAGCAGCTTAGAAAAGAGGGGGGGGGGAAACCCCGCAGGAACTCGCAAGACATTTTCGTCTTGCAAAGCAAGCCCATAGGAGATTAGTTTTGTGAAGCACCTCCAAAACGGAAAACTCTTTCGTCTAGCGAGTTTTCCGTCTTGCGAGGCATTCGTCTTGCGGGGCACAACTGTATAGCCTATTTCATGACTTTGATGCACGATTTGCCTTGCCATATGTGACCATCAATTTGCCCTCATGAACCTGATTACTATTACACACAAACATCATTTGTTGCAGTGATCTGTCATATTTTCAGAAATACACACAATTCTGGCAACACAGGCCATATATTTCAGTGTTGCCAGCTTTCCAAATGGAGATGAATTGTCTGTACTATTTGTTTCACTTGAGGAGTGGATAGTTGAGCCCATGACAGGTGCCCCAAGGCTAGCAGCCCCACCCCAGAACTTGCCTGGCTTGCCCAACTCTCAATCCAGCCCTACTTATGACCGATAAACTGGAGTTATTGTTTTTACTGATACCAGTCTGATGAGCGGATCTGTTTAGGGTTTAAAGTTCGCATGACCAACATCTTACCTGTTTACGAATTTCATAAAAATTCTTTTGTATTTTATTTTTTGGTGGGGTTAAATTTTTTTGTAAGACAGTGACACAATCAATTTCAGAAATATATAAATGGTGTGACAAAAGAAATGTAGACCTTCGCCTGAAACTCTGTAGGTCTATAGCCTCGTGCTCCATCTGTTCTCTAAACATATTTTACTTAGTATAAAGTTAGACATGAAATATCCTGAGTGAATGAAACGTTCACTCGCTCATTTCTGCGTACTGCCATTTTTAGAAGAGAGGATTTCAACAGGTGTGTCTTTCCCTCCCATTTCAGCACTGTGGTGACCAGAAAAGCAGAACCCTCCTTGCATTCTCTGCTGAAATACCAGCAACTAAACTCCCCAAAAGATGCAATGTCCCTTTGCATGTACAGGGTTTTTAAAAAATGCAAACTGCATCAGCAAAAAGGGTAGAGGAGAAAGGCTGGTAATTAATGGGATCAGAGCAGCAAGGAGATAGAATTCCACCCTTTCCTTGGATTCCTCCCCTGCTAAAGTCCAGGAAAACCCACTAAATCTAGCATTTGCAGTGGGAGAATATTCCCCATCAGCACCAATGGGTGTTTACACCCAAATATAAACATTAGAGTCAAAGGAGGGGTTTTCATCAGGATGGTAGCAGGGAAGGAAACAGCTGCTTCTCTGCAGATCTAATTTGCATTCAAAGCAAAGGCTAGATAGTGCACAACATACATTTAAAGCACACAAACATCCACACACACACCCACACACCCCGGCACTGTCAATAATTGTGGGAACTGTAGTTTAAGGGTGCCTGGAACTGCAACTCTCTCTCTAAGGGGCAAACTACAATTCCCATGGCTCTTTTTTTGAGAGGGGGGCTGTAAACGTATGGTGTGTACAAACCTGCATGTAAGATGCAAAACCACATCTAACATCGTATATAATTTGGCCCTAAATTAAGAGGTTGCTCTAATATCAAAACAACTCTCACGGTGCAAATCTTGAGGTGATTTAGGGACAGCTGTCAGCTAACTCCTTCTTCACTTGGTGCAACTTCAAAGCACTAACAAATTCCTGTTTGTTACGCCATTGCTGGTCTCATTATTACTGCTTGATACATTCCGTGGATGTCTCCTCTTCTGAAGGTAGTAGTATTATGTTAACCTCTCACCAGCTCCTTACGAGTGGACCAAATCTGGGGTCACTGAGCATGTGGAAGTAATGGACTTCCCCTGCTGTCCTTGCTCTATGCAGAATGCATATTGGCTGCATCTACAGCACTTAGGTACCTCCCGGTAGAAGCGTCGGTAAATTTTATTTTATTTTATTCACATTGGCTCTTGCAAGACAAAATGCAGGATTAATCTGCGCCTCTGTGGAATTGGTGGCATGGCAAAATAGTGATACCTGCCCCGAGCCTGGGGGTTGAGACTGGGCTATGAATGGAACAAAATAAATAAAGGCAGCATCCGCGTTATCAGGAAAGGAGTGAAGCAGAGCTGTAATTAATCACTAACAGAGACACAGTGCAACAGTTAAAGTAATGAAGCTAATTTATTAAAATAGAAGTGGCTCGGTGGGTGAGATAGCTTGCAAAGATTAAAGCCTCTGAAACAGGAGGCTCTTATTTATTTATATATAAAAGAATTCACCACGACAATCATCTTCCTAGTGGGTATGCATCACTCAACAAATAAGGCCACAATTATAAAGTCCCAGCACCAACACAAAATATAGCTGAATTTTTCTTCCGGAAGTCTTCCTCATGGGAAGTGTGAAGGAGGAAAGTCCTTTCTGGAGTTATTTGTTGATACCCGTGTTGCCTTGAACGAATTACTAAAGTTCTGAATTTAAAAAATAAACGAAAAGTGAAGTGCCTGAATATGACTTTTTACTGCCTTGAAACCTTTTCTTCAGATTTTTCTGTTAGGAAGGGGTCACGGCCCCTTGAGCTGCTTCTCAGAACCCCGGCGATTTAACCAAATATTCAGAAAGAAGATTTCATGAAAAGAAAAAAGAAAAAAAAACATGCCATACCCTGCCCTCTTACTTTGAGTAGGTGCCAGTTAAGATGTTAGGACATAACCTCAATACAACCTAAGTATGTATGGTTTGGTATTAAAGCCTTTGCTGTGGAGCAGTTTCCTCATGTTATGAAGGACTTTGCAGTATTCAGCTTAACAGAAGAGACACCCACCCACCCAATATGGAGAGGGAAGTAAGACTGCCACCCCCCCAAAAAAAAACATGCTTCTGACCCTCCAACCACATTTTGTGCAGAAAGTCAGCTGAGGTCTGATTCCTTATCTTCCGCCTTGGTCACTGAAACCCTCTGACAGTTGTCATGGCTGCCATGACAACCATGAGGCTGTCCCAGTGCATGTATCAGGCCACCTCTCTGAACCTTGTTTTTCTCGACTGGGCAGGAAGAAGATGGTGTTGACATCAGTCCCTCGTCATGGTCAGATTGCTTCCTGTTCCAGGCTTTCAGCAGTTTTACCACTCTGAAGATGATTCGCCCTATTAGGATGATCCAGCCACGGAGGCTTGTTGAATCCAATGGGTTTCTGGACGGCTCTAGGGAATTTTTCTGGCTGATACAATTGGCACTCCTGTCAAAGTCCTTGCTAACTTTGGGAATATCTTGATGACTCGGGCTGTTGACAAGATCACCTCTGAGCACCTTCTCCGACGTCTTGGAACTTCTCCGACTTCTTCAGATCCAGGCAATAGTCAGGAACCACACCTGTAGAAGTCTGGTTAGCGGATGCAGAAGGCGATTTTGACATTCCTTCAACCAGAGTATTCTAAAGTCTAGTTAGACAAAGCAATAGCCCCACCTGTTGGCAGCTTCAAAAAACAAACTCTGTGAAACTATGCAGCCCGATCCTATACACTTTTACTTGGCTTGCTCCTAGGTAAATGTGCGCAGGATTGCTGCCTTGCTGCTACTTGATTACATGCCATGCACTTCTGTTGAGTCAGTAATTGTTTGCAAAACCCCTTCTCTTCCTTGATAATCCTCTCATTTAATCTCGGAGAAAATGAGGCTGCAGTTCAGGTGTTAATTGCTCTGGAAAGTAGTGTAAGTGGCTGATAATGGGATCATTGCAAAGAAGGAAAGTTCCCTTCACCAGACTGGTGAAGTCTATCTGAAGACTACATGGTCCCAGAGAGGTCATTTGGTGCAATGGCAGGGTCTTTCCTTCTATTCAGGGGCTTGTTATGAATATAAGAGGAGCTGGGTCCTTGCAGGAGGGGCAGGATTTTTGAAAAGGAGATAAAATATTTCAAAATGGTATACTGGTAAACATTAGACATTGACAGGAATGGCTCCACTATGGAAGGCAAATGTGAGTCTCTCACATATAGGCTTCACACTGCACACAGCACGCAATATATCTTGCCAATAAATGTCTAGCAGTTGGTGTTGGTGCTCCGGCTATCTGCGACTAAAAGAAACTACGCTCTGTGCAGGAAACAAACAAACAAATAAGACATGAAGTACATACAGGCAGAAGCTACCTCTAAGTTCCTGCTAACAATCACTTATTAGAATGAAGTGTGTATACAGGAGCACATATATTTCACGACTGCAATGCAAACACTGAATTTGGTATCAGCTATGGGAATCAAATCACATACCCTCCAACACTCCTCAGATGAAAATAGGGGCATTTCTCACTCCCCTCACCCCACCTGCAACTGACCCTCCTTAATCCCCCATTTTTGTGGGGGACCCCCTTGCCACAGAGCATTTTCTGGCAGAAGAAAGCCACCACCACGGCAATAATGTGACACAGCACACACACCATCGTGGGAAAGAACACCTTAATTCCAGTTTTATTTTATTTTATCCTTTGGTAGATTTACAAAAAGAAAAGCACGCCAATAAATAAATCATAGAAAGGGGCAAGATTAGACATAGAAGCACAAAGCACCATATTTTTCGCTCTATAAGACGCACCAGACCACAAGATGCACCAAGTTTTTGGAGGAGGAAAACAAGAAAAAAATATTCTGAATCTCAGAAGCCAGAACAGCAAGAGGGATCCCTCTTGCTGTTCTGGCTTCTGTGATAGCTGTGCAGCCTGCATTCGCTCCATAAGACGCACACAACATTTCCCCTTACTTTTTAGGAGGGAAAAAGTGAGTCTTATAGAGCAAAAAATACAGTAATTTTTTAAAACAACAACAAAAACCCAAGACTCCTTCTCCTCCTCCTCTTCACTCCTCCTTTCTTCACACCCAGGGTGGCCTTGCCCTTTGCCTGCAACTCAGAGCTGGTACATCACACAAGGCTAGGCCTCGTGGTGGCAGCCTCTCCAGCAGCTGCTACAAGCTGCTCAAAGGAGGAGGCAGACAGAGGGGAGAGGCCATGGGATGCTCCCTCGCAGCCATCACTTCCATCACCACCATCACTCAGGACAAGCACTGTATCCTCCTCCCCAAGTTTGGCAGTGGGTGGGAGGAGGAATAGGGACTTTCCAAGATCAAATCAGACGCTGGGATGGCTTTTGTAATTCTGGGAATGTCCCTGGAAAATCGGAACACTTGGAGCATATGAAATCAGCACTGAGATAAACTCAGTTGTTGTTAGTCAGCCAAAGGCCTGGTTATGGGGAAATGTTATCGCCTGGTGCCTAGTGAAGGCGCCAATTGAAATGGATCTAGAAAACCAGTTTCCTCCAGGAGCATCTGGATCTGGTCTGCGTGTGCATGTATACACCCATGCATAGCAGATACATGTAGAAGGGCAGAGCAAATCTAACAAGAGGTTGGAGAGGGGCAATCTGGTGGCTGTACCCAGGGCCATCTTAAGCATATCCAGCACTGTGGTGCAAAGCTCCCTCCGGCACTCCCCCCCCCCATTTCCCAGAGTTTTTTAGGGAGGACGGTGCTACCGGTGGGGTTGGAGGAGGCGGGCAGCAGCTGCAGGGCGGCTCCTCTGGAAGGGAAGAGGCAGAGGCTGGACGCGGCGCCTCCGGCTGAGCTGGCCGCTTTGTGCCACGGTGGCCGTGGCAGATGGAGGCTCTGGGCACGCCGCTGCTTTGACGCAGCATGGCGGAGGCGGGCAAGGGTGGAGAGCTGTTGCCAGGAGGCGCCGCGTCCAGCCTCCGCCTCTTCCCTGGCACCCTCCAGAACTTGGCACCCTGCGCCACTAGCCTCTATGGGTAAGATGCCCCTGGCTGTACCCCCTCACCCCAAGCCCTACCAGCTTCTACTGGTCAGGGAGGAAGGTGTGGGTTTTCTTCGTCCTCTTTGCTATTCCAGCTCCAGCCCCCAAGGGATAGAAAAGCTTCTGGGGCAAAAAGAAAACAAGAACAAAAACAAAATTAAAATGAACATCAGCAAAGAAGAGGGATAGACAGCATCTTAAAAAGCAGAGACATCACCTTGCCAACAAAGGTTTGTATAGTTAAAGCTATGGTTTTCCCAGTAGTGATGTATGGAAGTGAGAGCTGGACCATAAAGAAGGCTGATCGCCAAAGAATTGATGCTTTTGAATTATAGTGCTGGAGGAGACTCTTGAGAGTCCCATGGACTGCAAGAATATCAAACCTCTCCATTCTGAAGGAAAATCAGCCCTGAGTGCTCACTGGAAGGACAGATTGTGAAGCTGAAGCTCCAATACTTTGGCCACCTCATGAGAAGAGAAGAGTCCCTGGAAAAGACCCTGATGTTGGGAAAGATGGAGGGCACAAGGAGAAGGGGACGACAGAGGACGAGATGGTTGGACGGTGTTCTCGAAGCTACCAGCATGAGTTTGACCAAACTGCGGGAGGCAGTGGAAGACAGAAGTGCCTGGCGTGCTCTGGTCCATGGGGTCACGAAGAGTCGGACACGACTAAATGACTAAACAACAACAACAACCACCACTGAAGGGTGGGGGGAAACCACAAGCCTGGTGTTACCAGCAGCTGCAGCAGGGCATGAGCAAAAGGTCATCTCAGAGAGGGAGCAAATACATATGGGAACAGGCAGTCCTTTCCGTTATTTGGTCTCAGAGACATTGAGGGTGTTAAAGATGAAAAGCCAGCAAGGTTGACTGTGTGGTCTTTGAGGCTCAGGTTGTGACCATGGCAGGAGGTGCTCAGGACAGATGCATCCTAGATACATACCATAACTATTTTCCTAGGCAAAATAAAAAAATTTCTTCCAGTAGCACCTTAAAGACCAACTGAGTTAGTTCTAGGTATGAGCTTTCGTGTGCATGCACACTTCTTCAGATACACATCTGAAGAAGTGTGCATGCACACGAAAGCTCATACCTAGAACTAACTCAGTTGGTCTTTAAGGTGCTACTGGAAGAATTTTTTTTATTTTGACTATGGCAGACCAACACGGCTACCTATCTGTAACTGGAACTATTTTCCTAGGGTGGGGGGGGGAGGAAAAGATGCTGGAGGCAAGCATGCATTCTAATAAATTCCTTTGACTGCTCTGAACTATTCATTAGAAAAATGAGCGCTATCATGTTCTTTCACTCTACATGTACTTCCTTCAGGGATAAATGCAGTGTGACATGTATCAATTTTTGTTAAATACGATGTAACAGGAGACGGAAGCTATGGGGCTACAGTTGGGGAGGAAGTAACCACAGATATCACCCCCTTCTCCCCACCCCCCAATACCATTTATTTAACATGTCTTCCTTTAGAAAAGTTGGAAACACAGACATTATCCCAATATTTTTCTGCTTCTACCTGATATATAGAAGCTAACTAAATAATGATAACAGGTTGCTGAAAGCATTGTTATATACAAGGCTGGCTCTACCACTAGGTAGAGGAGCAGGGAGATATCAGGGTACCACTAAAAGTAAAGGTAAAGGTAAAGGGACCCCTGACCATTAGGTCCAGTCATGGCCGACTCTGGGGTTGCGGTGCTCATCTTGCTTTATTGGCCGAGGGAGCTTCTGGGTCATGTGGCCAGCATGACTAAGCTGCTTCTGCCAAACCAGAGCAGCACACGGATACGCCGTTTACCTTCCCGCCGGAGTGGTATCTATTTATCTACTTGCACTTTGACGTGCTTTTGAACTGCTAGGTTAGCAGGAGCAGGGACCGAGCAACGGGAGTTCTCCTCGTCGCGGGGATTCGAACCGCCGACCTTCCGATCGGCAAGTCCTAGGCTCTGTGGTTTAACCCACAGCGCCACCCACGTCCCTCAGGGTACCACTAGAGGGCAGCAAATGGGCATTTGCTTACTTTATTATTATATTTTTGGCTTATGAGGACACCATCTTGGTTTTCTGCCACATGCTCCAAAACAGAATGGCCCCTTCTGTTTGCAGAAGTAATACAGTCAGTGCTATGTTTTCTTAATGCACATTGTTAATCTGTCTAGGTGAAACAAGGCCCAGATAACAGGATTTGGAATAAGGCAAAATGTGGGGAGGTGTGTGGCTGCAACAAAAAGTTGCGTTGTGGAGTCTGGCTGTACAGGATTCCAGACACTCTATTCCATATACCCTCCATTTCCACCTCCAGTGGTGTGTCTGCATGCACACCATACATTTAACATACGCGTGCGCATACACACACACGACTCCTGGGGAACTGCAGTTTACCTCCTCCCAGAACTATAATTCCCAGAACCCTTAACCAACTAAGGTTCCCAGGTTTCTTGGTGGTGGTGTGTATGTGTGCTTTAAATTTATGTTGCGCACACAGCCTTCTGTGCCAACTGAAAAGTCCAATACTTACTGGACTGTTTTGGGGTGTTGTGAAGGGTTGCATGTTGTTGTTGTTCTGTGCTTCTGCAAACCTCGGTTTTAGCAGCAAGTCTGCTGATACTCCCTTCTGTGTCTGGGTAATGCCATTTTGGCTACATAACGATCGACACAACCTGAAGATCAGAAGCAGAATAAAGACTACCTTAAAGGCTTACGTTGCACGCAAGTTTCTACATGAGTTGAAAGGACAGGGGAGAGAAGGGCAGAAGATAGGGAGGGTTGTTTTGGGTTTTTTTAATCATTTTTTCATCAGGGCAAAAAAGAATAATCCAAAGCGTGTCGGAAATGGAAAACAATTTACTCGGGACTGTCTCCTTAAGTGTCACAAAACTCTTCTCCGGCTGCTGCGACATCCTCTAATGACATTACAGCTTGTGGCTCCCATCTCATCTAATCTGTTAGCAAAATCCGAAAGTCACTTATGTCAGTCTCTAATGCAAGCTAAATGAGTCTTCCCAGTAATAAGAAGCTTCGCAGAATTAGTTTTCGTTCTGCAGAAAATTGCCATGGGGGCCGGCACTTTTATCTAAAAATTTCACTTGTGCATAAGCAAAAAACTCATATATTATTTGGTTACATTCCATCAGTGTGAGGAATAACATTGTGAGAATTCAATGCATGCTAATGATATATAGAAATCCACCTGCTTTCCGATAAAATGAGTTTAATTTTCTGTTGCCCACTGCCTGGTTGGCCTTTCATAAATTACTTATGCACAGCTATTATTAAAATAGAGGGAAAGCAAATTAGAAAGTCGGCATATCTCTCTACTGGATTTAACCAAGGCAGGACTGTGACAGCTAGAGTCAGCGTTTTTGAAAAAAAAACCCCTCTCCTCTCTTGAAAATTTTTGCATCTCTATACAATTCTCTGCCACTGTTGTAAACGTTCTGACCTGCCTTCTTACCAAATTAACCTAAATCCTTTCTATTTTTCAACATTAATGGAATCCTCTAGAGTCCTGCTGATATATATTAAAATATATTTATTGGTTAATTTGAATTCCAGCCATATATTTTTTTTGTACTTCATTTCCTGGCACTTCTGTTATATCTCCCCAGTTTGGAGCTTTAGCACGAGAAACCTTACAAATTAAGATAAATGCATCTGACAATTATCAGATCAAAAACAACTTAACTTTCATTGGAATATATGATTGCAAATTTCCCTTCCTGATGAAAGAGAAAAATGAGGACTTTCTCCTTGAAACAGTTAATTGGATTTTGAAGCACTGTACATTTCAAGCAATTGGTACAGCTTTGGGCTGGTCTGCGACTATATGACCCCTTGGCTTTACAAACAGACAATGGGCTTTCGTTTTCTCGCAGGTCTTTCAAGTCCATAGTTCACGGTGACTTTAACTTTAATTTCTGTTAATGATATTATTTTGCTCTTTTTAGGATAAAACTTTCGTGTGATGGGTTTGAGCAACAGTGGCAATCCCATTAGCTTCTCAAATTGCACTCTTTTTAATGCTGCTTGCAGCATTATTTCATTTTATACTATCTTTTCACACACAAACACATTTCATATGCATACAAACACACATACATATGCACACACATATAGAGAATTTCCAAGTATTCTAGGAGATACATAATAATAAAGGGTAAAGAAAATTAAATAAATTGAAGCTGCAGTCCTCTATCCATTTACCTAGGAGTAAGTCCCATTGGACTTAGTGGGGCTTACTTCTGAGTAATAATAAGAATAATAATTTTTTATTCATACCCCACCCATCTGGCTGGGCTGCCCCAGCCACTCTGGGCAGCTTCCAACACACACAAAAATAATAATAAAACATCAAACATTAATAGTAACAATCTGATCCAATATAAAAAATCACAATAACTTTAAAGTAAACAACTTATATCAAATAAAGCAATATTTGTACTGTGAACCACCCTGAGACCTCAAGGTATAGGGCGGTATATAAATTCAATAAATAAAATAAATAAATATTCAATAATCCATTACAATCCATAAGTAGACCATACGTTTGCACTGTAGATGATTAAGCCGTTGTACAGAGGAAGCTGATAATCTAATAGTCACAAACATTGGGTTGTAGCCAACATTAGTATTACTCAGAGCTGGATTTAGGTTTGATGAGGCCCTGAGCTACTGAAGGTAATGGGGCCCTTTATATGTCCAGCTGTTCTTTGTCAACAGTAAATTGTCACTGTTTTCTGTGTTGAATATATGCTACATGGTAATTTATGGACCTAACAGGTATCTTTATCAAAGTAATTGTTGAACTGAAATACAATTAAGAAGAAGTATAATAATAATAGTGAAATACAATTAAGAAGAAGCATTTTAATAGTGAAATAATTACTGGTACTAAGCTCTAACTTAAAACGAACTAAAAAATGCAAACACATTGGCATTTGGCAATGTTCCTTTAGAAACACTATTTACAAGGACTCATAATTTTTTGCCCCCCCCCCCAAGAGAGTGGGGCCTTAAGCTATAGTTTGTTTAGCTTATACGTAAATCTGGCACTGGTCTTACTCAGAGTAGACTCATTGAAAATATTGGGCATGATTGACTTAGGTCCACTAATTTAAATAGTCTATTCTGCACTGAATACAACCCCTTGTGGTTTCACTCAGGGATCTGATGAGAAGAAAGGGCAGGGGCTGATTCTGTTCTCGTGACTGGACTGTAGTAGCAGGGGGCCTGGTGAGAAAGAGCGACTCAGGGATTAGACTCACAACCACCCCATAATTGGGCCAGAGGAAGAGTGTTATTCATTGCCCCCCAAAAACCCACCACTTGCATTCAAGGGTTTCAGGTACTTGATATGTCCACTTGGTGGGCAGGATAATTGCAAACTGCAATGTTACTCATTTTCATTTTCTCCCTCTTTGACCTGTGTCCATGGAGCCCTTGTTGATTCTGTGCAGAAACACCACATTTTCTTGAAGTACGAAGCAATGGCAACAGAAAAGGTGACCACTTACACCTTGCCCAAAAATAAGACAAAAGGGGTCATGGTTCTGCAAAAGCTAATTTGTGTGCATTGATGCAAATTTAGAAATAATTGCTGACCTCCCTCACTGCAGATGGTGACAGCAGTCACAAAATTAAAAGACGCCTGCTTCTTGGGAGAAAAGCAATGACAAACCTAGACAGCATCTTAAAAAGCAGAGACATCACCTTGCCAGCAAAGGCCCTTATAGTTCAAGCTATGGTTTTCCCAGTAGTGATGTATGGAAGTGAGAGCTGGACCATAAAGAAGGGTGATGGCCAAAGAGTTGATGCTTGTGAATTATGGTGCTGGAGGAGACTCTTGAGAGTCCAATGGACTGCAAGAAGATCAAACCTATCCATTCTTAAGGAAATCAGCCCTGAGTGCTCATTGGAAGGACAGATCCCGAAGCTGAGACTCCAATACTTTGGCCACCTCATGAGAAGAGAAGACTCCCTGGAAAAGACCCTGATGTTGGGAAAGATGGAGGACACAAGGAGAAGGGGACGACAGAGGACGAGATGGTTGGACAGTGTTCTTGAAGCTACCAGCATGAGTTTAACCAAACTGCAGGAGGCAGTGGAAGACAGGAGGGCCTGAGATGCTCTGGTCCATGGGTCACGAAGAGTCAGACACGACTAAACAACAGCAACAACAACTGTCCTCCCATCACTGCCATGGCTGTGGTATACCAGGAAAGCAAAGGGTGAGGCAGCAGCAAGGTTGGCATGCTGCAACCACATTGCCAGTGCCAATCCGGTACGCTTGCTGGCATATTCGCACCCCGCTGACCTTGGTGTTGCCTCATCCCTGACCCTGCTGTTATGCTATAGCGATGGCAGTGATAGGCAACACTTCTTTCTTAGAGTTCTTTATCTTTAAACCAGACTTGGTCAAGGCAGCATGGAGGGCACCTTCAAATACGGAGCTGTCCCCCAGTGTTTCACCACCACTCCCCAAAGCACTTAGCACCTGCCGTGCCAACTGAGGTAGCTGCCTCACTTTGTCTAATGACAGGGCTGGTTCTACATACAGGAAGAGCTGGAATTTAAGCCATTTCCCCCCTTATGAACACCTAATGGTTGCTTTATGTCAGGCTTCCTCAACCTCGGCCCTCCAGATGTTTTTGGCCTACAACTCCCATGATCCTTAGCTAGCAGGACCGGTGGTCAGGGATGATGGGAATTGTAGTCTCAAAACATCTGGAGGGCCGAGGTTGAGGAAGCCTGCTTTATGGGAACACCCCTCTGAATACCAAGTTTTAATATCACAAGGCTCAAAATTAAGTGATTGTTATGCTTACATGGGCAAGACTGGTTCACAGAATAAGCTTTAGTGGGGTAGGAGAGCTGAAAATAATGTCAATATACCTTGCATCTGCCGACAAATGCGCCCCTTGGGTTTCAGATAACACAGGGGAAATTTAGGGCTGCCATACATCCAGATTTTCCCGGACATTACCGGGATTTCAAAGCTGGAATTGATGTACGGGGGGGTGGGGTGGGGGGATTTCCAAAAGGCAGCGCTTTGTCCTGGTTTTTAGGCAAGTCAATCAAAAAAATTGCTCTTTTTGCACTGTCATAAAGGAAAGCTCAACAGCTTTTGTCCTGGTTTTTACTTTTTGAAATATGGCAACCCTAAGCTAGGATTCCCTCTCTCACCCTTCATATTTTCAGTCTTCTTATGAACTCTGGAAAGATACAGGGATTAATCATGAGTACATTGACACATCATTCAGTTCAAGTTTCTAAATATTTAGATATAAATTTGCAAGTACCGTAACAGGCATTTAACATACAGGGGAACACAAGCACAGTTATCAACTAGAATCCGCCCATGTTAAAACTTAAACAAAAAGGGAAAGCAAAAGACAAAAGGCATAGCTTCCAGTTAATGAACTGTAGTAATTAATAAGTAATAGTTAAATAACCCCCTCATTAGGAACCAGCTGCTCTCCAACTTCCATTGGGTCCTTCTGTTGCTTATCTTTCTTTAGTACTGTGTATGCTCTCTGAGTTGTCTAATGGCTGGGATTAAAATAACCTTCAGTTTGATTTATTATTATTATTATTCATTGGTTAGTTGCTTTATGCATAAGTAGATAGTTTATTAGCAAGAAAAAAATACAATAAATTAAAGCAATTTAAAACCAGATTTTTATTTAAAAGTGAACTATACAAAATACATAAAATGCTTACTCAATATCATTAAGAAGGACAAGTCTTACCCCACCCCAACTAAGAAGAGCATTGCCACTGGAGAAACTTAATTCCCTAAGGCCTGACATCTGATGGAATATGATGAGCTAAATACTATGGCTTATATGTTGAGTTGGTGGGGTTTTTTTTAAGTTGCTGTTCATATTAATATTGTTTAATTTTACAGTTAACAAGACTATCAATAATAATATATTCCTGTTTACAGATTGCATTGTGTTGGTTTTTGTTGTGTGTTACTATTTATGACCTTTTATAAACTGCGCATTCTTGATGATTTGTACTCACGATGCTATTGGGGTGGTCATACACGATTTTGCTTTCCATACTGGTTGTGCCTGCAAAATGTTTGGAGTTCTCACACTGCTTCATTTCCAACCAGTTACATATCCCATAACTTCCTGCTGAAATACCACAACTTTTTATACTGCAACTGTTTTGGTTCTGGTTTTGTCCTTCTTTTGTTGTGCTATAGCCTCTCCAAACAGCAAAAATGTGGTAACATTCAGGAAACATCATGTAACAAACTGAAGCAGAATAAAATCCACCACAGTTGCGGTATATATATATATATGTTTGTGTGTGTGTGCTTTAAATTATATTCATTATTTGTTGTAGGTCTCCAAGAAAGTGACTGGTATTAGGCGATGAGCCCTAAACTAGTTCACCCCTCAATGTCCAAAGATGCTGAGAACCAAGGAAATTTCCCATGCACAGTAACATCCTACACAGAACTGGGCAAGTACCTTTACCGAAACATTTCACTAAGCTACAAGAACAAGGCAATATATGCCTCTCAACAGGCATGGTAGCAATCTCCTCCAACCCCCTAGAATGATGGGAAGCAAGACTATGGCAGGTGACTTGGAAGGTTCCACTTCTGGCAGAATTAACATTCTCCAGTAATTGGCTCACTGCCTCTTTAGCCGCAAAGCCATTGTAAAACAAAACTGGGAATAAGCAGGCATTTGACAAAGCATCATTTTGAGCATAGTATACTGAAAACAACATCCAAGTCTTGTTTGCGTAAGCATGCAAATTAGCTGGCTTAAGGGCAGAGAAAAAAGCAGCATTCCCTTGTGATGACTTTTTTTTTTTTACATAGAAAACTCGCTCTACTGTATTTGTTTGATAATGGATTCGTGCCTATTGTCCTGCCCTTCACTCCTCATCAACAAGAGCACTTCAGTACAGAGAAATATGATTTTACTGCAGAGGAACAAAAGCGAGTGAGAAGGCAGAGGGGAGGGGAGGGGAGAAAACAGCAGATGGAATATTATTTGCATCTGTGCAAATAATGCATTGCAACAAATATATATGCTGTTTTATTAAGAGATAAAGCAAGCCAGCTTGTCTAGAGTGCACCTAGTGTACGGAGAAGGAATGTCTTTGTTCGAGGCAAAGTTCTTAACCTTCATGTATATTCCTCCTTGTACGTCCATTAGCTTTTCTCTTTATGAATCTGTTCACTTGCTAGATGCCAAAATGGGCACACAGTGCATTTGCACAGGGCTGCATTATCATCAAAATGCCTTTCTTTCTAACAAGTGACACTCAAAAGAAGGTTCTGCTTTTGACTGTGACCACTGAGCTATAGATAGTCTCTAAAAACAAAACACACTTTATAGCTGCAGAGACAGGGAACAGGTGAACCTTCAGATGTTGTTGAGCTCCCATTAGCCCCCAGCTAGCATGGGCAACGGTCAGGAATGATTGGAGATTGTTGTCCGGCAATAACTGGACAACCACAGGTTCCCCATCCCTGGCATAGGGCCTTTTGCATAATCAGTAACCCTGCATGATCCAAAGTCCTCATTGAACATACAGAGCATGGATTTATGCACCTGTAGAGAGGCCTGTCCTGCTCTCATTCCTGCTCTTGTCAGGTGCTCAGTGAATGCATACGCGGGTGGCACTGTGGTCTAAACCACTGAGCCTAGGGTTTGCTGATCAGAAGGTCAGCGGTTCGAATCCCCGCGACGGGGTGAGCTCCTGTTGCTCGGTCCCAGCTCCTGCCCACCTAGCAGTTCGAAAGCACGTTAAAGTGCAAATAGATAAATAGGTACCACTCTGGCGGGAAGATAAACGGCATTTCTGTGTGCTGCTCTGGTTCGCCAGAAGCAGCTAAGTCATGCTGGCCACATGACCTGGAAGCTGTCTGCAGACAAACGAAGGCTCCCTCGGCCTATAGAGTGAGATGAGCGCGCAACCCCAGAGTCATCCGCAACTGAACCTAACGGCCAGGGGTACCTTTACCTTTAGAGAGGCCTGTCCTGCTCTCATTCCTGCTCTTGTCAGGTGCTCAGTGAATGCATACATAAACATAAGGGGTACCATGTTAGGGGAAGGGGAAGTGTGTGCAGCTCACATATCTGTTTATTTGAATGCTAGAATGTTTAGACCAGCATTTCCCAAACTTGGGTCTCCAGCTGTTTTGGACTATAACTCCCACCATCCCTAGCTCCCAGGACCAGGGATGATGGGAATTGTAGTCCAAAAGCAGCTGAAGACCCAAGTTTGGGAAACATTGGTTTAGGTCACTCCATGTCCCTTTTCATGGTGGGTCTTAGAGCCAGAGAGAGGGCTGCACAGAGACATCAGGAGGGCAGCAGACCTTGCAGGAGACATTTCATTTTTCTGGGTTCGTGTTGAATGTTACAAGACCCTCTTCCTACAATTCCTCTTTCTACTATGTAGGGACTAATTGCATCCCGTCTGCAAAGCAGAACTATACGACAGTTTCATATGACTTCACCCAACATGATTCTCCTGGTGAACTGTACAATAGTGAGTTATGCGATCCTGAACAACCCCTTCAGGAAGGCTGCTTGTGTTCGTTCATGTGAATGCAGTGTAAGTTTCAGTGGCTTGAAATAAAACAAGATACTGACCCTTTCCCTTCCTTGTTCTGTCAAAAGTATTTGCAAGCCTGTCACTTCTTTCTCGTTTCTGTGATGAGCTCCGTTTTGCTGCTGGCTGTAATGCATCTTTTTTTGTTTTTAGCAAAAGTGGCAAGTTCCCCCACGATGCCTCAGCAATGACTATTAAGAATTCAGTTGCCTACAAGCCAAAGTTTTCTTCCCGTTCTAAAACTTTTGAGAAGACTCTGATTCCAACCCAAATGAAAGGAAGAGTTTTAACAAGGCGTTTGCTTGTGAGTTCAGCACACGTATTTCTAATCTGAACCAGATCAAACCCTTGCTTCTCTGTACGGCTACTGTCCGTTGTGTACTGAACCAGATCTTCAGTCATCTTTCAGCTGACCAGTATCTATAATAATGATTCCTTTTGCTTTTTTATTTTATTTTTTTAAGAACGGAAAGGTGACTAAGTTCTCCACACATGCACACTCCTAATGGCTTAACATCTCCAAAGGGCATCAAGTCTTTTGGAGTAGTAATGAATACGGATTTTTGTCTTGCGCACTGCATGGGAGAGGAACTTTTCAAGCTTTCCCCCATATAGCTACCATGAAAACTCGACCCTAGGCAAGGGTGTGAGTCACTGATGAATGCCGCTCCAAGGCTTCATGCTGTGTGCTATGAGAACTGAAAAAGGCATTATAAGAATGCAAGAGTGGGAGGAGGATGAAGACAGATTGTGGTTGTTAGGAGGTTATTAATAAAAATCAAAATGTGTTTTTATGAGATGGGAGCCATTTCCTAAACAAGAAATTACTGCTGGGACTTTTGACATGGACCTTAAATGTCATCTAAAGGCTGCAGTGCCCTTGCTATCATGGGATACATCTGCATGTATAACCAGTGTCTTGCAATAATAATGAACTAATCTCCTGCTATTAACAGAATGTGCTAAACTTAGTATAGATTAGAAACCTGGGTCTTCTCTTGAGGTTGATCCAGACTGAAGCAGCCAGCCAGAGATGTGCGACCCCATTGCTTAAACCAGGAATGAGGAAACCTTTTCAACCCAAGGGCCACATTATCTCCTGGGCAACCTTCTGGGGGCCACATCTCAGCGGTGGGTGGGGCCAAAGGCAAAACTGTGTGGAACAATGAATGTGAGTTTTGTATTATAGTAGGGTGGTTTCCACACACAGCCACACAGTCCCCTCTGTCTTCTATGCAGGCAAATAAGAGGCATTATCAGTGTTCAAGGATGCATCCCAGCCAGGCAAAAACAAGGAGGGTGAAGAGCAGAACTTTTGAGGGAGAGGGAGTGTGGCCTGGGGGAAATCCCAAGAGCCAAATAGAAGGGGCTGAGAATACTTAGGCTGCAGCTGATGGGAGTTGTAGTCCAAAACACCTGGAAGGAGACAGGCTGGCAAAGGCTGAGCTACACTAACAGATGCTTCATCATCTTATAATCTTTTTCATTTATTTATTTTTTTAGCTGTGGTGGTCTTTGTTGCTTTCTTGTAGAACCCCACTGCTCCTTGTCTTCTCCTTAGCCAATTGTTTCCCTCTTCTTCCCACATTCCACTGAATATCTGAAAAGTCAACGCATTTCCACTTAATCTTTCCGCCATGCTCCTTCACCCTTTCCCTCACGTTGCTATTTTCTTAAAAACTCTTTATTGTTCGTATAGCTTTCTTCTGAAGCCTTTCCAACTTAACTTCCATCTTGAACTGTGGCTTCCAGAGCAGAGTCCTCAGGTGAGATCCTCCTAGCACTCTGTCAAGTGGACACTTCCCTCCCTTTTCTGGGAACTGAAGTTCTCCTTGAAGGAGAATAAAGAAGTAAACCAGACCTTGAAGAACAATTCCTTTGTCTCTCACTGGATGTTGAATGACGGGCAAAGATTGAGCACATATTAGATATGTGTTTGGAGACATTCAGGTGTCCCCCTCCCTGCAGCAGATGCCTTAGTTAAATTCTAGATTTGATTCCGTAGCACAGTGGTTCCAAACTTTTTGGGTGATTGTCCCCTTGGCTCCATAAACCCATCTCCAGTGTCCACTACCCTACCCTACGTATAAAGAACATTATTCAGAATAGCAGTTTCCACAACCCACTAAGGAAGATAATGACACAAGAAAATTCAAAGCAGTAAAAATTAGTTGTACATTTATAAAAAAATTCAATGCCATTAACTTAATTAATTTAACCAAAGTTATTAACTTGATCCAGTGATACCAGCTTTTCAATGTCTGATGGTCATTGTTACCAGCGTTTCCTTGCTACCACCTAGATAATTCCACAGCCCCCCAGGGTGGGCTCCTGCTCATTTTGGGAACCACATACTGAAACTTTTTTGGTTTCATCAAGTGCTTTTAGAAAATTCATTTGATACAGGTTTGGACATTTACTATGCATATTATGATTGTTGTTGTTGTTGTTATTGAAAAAGCATGTAAAACAAAACAACAATAATAATAATAATAATAATAATAATAATAATAATAATAATAATTTTTCATTTATACCCCGCCCTCCCCAGCCAAGGCCGGGCTCAGAGCGGCTTACAAGCAATAATAAAAACAAGATGAATGATTACAACTTGAAAACAAAAATAAAATACAACATTAAAATAATGGAACATTAAAATATTAAAATGTAGCCTCATCGCAGGAGGAGAAGGAAAAGAAAAAAGAGAGGGAGGGAGGGAATCAAATTGGCTCCAAGCCAAAGGCCAGGCGGAACAACTCTGTCTTACAGGCCCTGCGGAAAGAAATCAGATCCTGTAGGGCCCTGGTCTCATGAGGCAGAGCGTTCCACCAGGCCGGAGCCAGAGTTGAAAAGGCCCTGGCTCTGGTTGAAGCCAATCTAACTTCCTTAGGGCCCGGGACCACTAGGGTGTTGTTATTTATGGACCTTGAGGCTCTCCATGGGGCATACCAGGAGAGGCGGTCCCGTAGGTACGAAGGTCCTAGGCCGTGAAGGGCTTTAAAGGTCAAAAGCAGCACCTTAAATCTGACCCTGTACTCCACCGGAAGCCAGTGTAGCTTGAAAAGCACTGGGTGAATATGTTCCCATGGCAGAGACCCCGTGAGGAGCCTCGCTGCAGCATTCTGTACCCGCTGGAGTTTCTGGGACAGCTTCAAGGGCAGCCCCGTGTAGAGCGAATTACAGTAGTCAAGCCTGGAGATGACCGCCGCATGGATCACTGTGGCCAGGTCAGGGCGGGAAAGGTAAGGGACCAACTGCTTGATGCGGCGAAGGTGGAAAAATGTCGCCTTGGCTGTTGCTGTAACTTGCGCCTCCATGGAAAGGGAGGCGTCAAGGATTACACCCAAACTCTTAACGGAAGGCAATGGCACTAATTGGGCCCCCGCAAGAGAAGGGAGTTGGTCCCTCATCCCCATGCCATCCCGACCTAGCCATAGGACCTCTGTCTTTGAAGGATTTAGTTTCAATCGGCTCCCACGAAACCATCCAGCTACAGCTTCCAAGCATCTGGTCAGTGTGTTCGGGGCCGAGTCGGTGTGGCCATCCATCAGCAGATAGAGCTGAGTGTCATCAGCATATTGGTGACAGCCCAGCCCAAAGCTCCGGATAATCTGGGCAAGGGGGCGCATAAAGAACAAAACATTAGAACAAAACATTCCAAAAATCGCATCGAGGGAAAAAAGAATCACAGGCGAACAGTGCATCCTCCTTACACACGCTGGAAAGAATGTATCTCTATATTTTATATTTTAAAATATTTGTTTTGTTTTATTGGGCCCCACCATATTTCTGATTAGCAGGTAGTTTATAAATATTAAAATAAAATAAATAAAAGGGAGGATCACTCCATTTTTAGTTTGACAATGTTTCTTCAAAGTCCACTGAGGGCTTGTCCACACGGCCACCTGCCCTGTCGTTTTCCCGCAGGGAAACCCAGTATTTACCGCTGAATTGGAATAAACACCAATCAGTTTCTTTGCAGCTTGATGTTCCGATTCAGAGGGAAACAGTGTGCTTACCTGGAAAAGCGGTGGGACAAACGGAAAATCTCTTGGACCCATACTTTTTAGGCATGAGACAAGCAGAAGTGTGGATGAACCCTATGCCTTCCTTCAGCCTCACCTTTCCTAGTCTGTTGACTTCTCTGCTACGTCCTTCCTTGCTCCCGGACTCACTGTCCCTTCGTTTCACTGCATAGGAACAGAGGAAGCTGCCTCTTATTGTGCCAAACCATTGGTCCATCTAGCTCAGAACTGCCTTCACTGATTGGCGCTGGGTTTCCAGGATTTCAGACAATATTCTCTTCCAGCAATACCAGGAGACATCTGAAGGCAGCCCTGTTTAGGGAAGCTTTTAATGTTTAATAGACTATTGTATTTTAATATTTTGTTGGAAGCCGCCCAGAGTAGCTGGGGAAACCCAGCCAGATAGGTGGGGCATAAATAATAAATTTATTATTATTATTATTATTATTATTATTATTATTATTATTATTATTATTATTAGGATTGAACCTGGAACCTCCTGCAGGCAAAACAGATGCCCTTACTCAATGTCACAAGGAATGCAAAGGGAGACAAATTTCCTTATCAGTGCATAGGAGAAGCACGTGATAAATTTCCTCATCACTAAGCTGTTTATCATTTATATATTACATTGATATACCACCTTTATCTTCCAAGGATCTCAAAGGGGTGTACATCGTTCTCCTCCTCTCCATTTCATCCTTACAACAACACTGTGAGGTAGGTTAGGTGGTGACTGGCCAAAGGCACCTGCCTTTCTGTTTCCCATATTCATTGTGGATAGAGGCAAAACCTATACGCCTAACCCAACTGCCTTGGAGTAAGCCCAGCTAAATTCAATGGTACTTATTTTCTGAGTCGAGGTGGTTAGGTCTGCAGCTCACTGACATTTGATGACCAAGGATTATTTTTTGTTTTGTTTTCGTAACATGGGTTTAAGCCACTAGATATTTTCCCCCCTTTTGAATGCGAAGGGACTCTTCAGGAGGTATACATATTTATTTATTTTTTAAAAAAATATTCCCTTGAAATATACAGACACGCAGCACCATCTACTGGAATAATGATATTTTAAGTAAGGGAACATTGTCATAAATATTGGTTCACATGACAAGGTGGGAGGGAGTCATGAAACAAATACATTGTGTGTGTGTTTGTGTATAATTTCACATACAGTGTAATGCTCAGCATAGCCTTTTCCGGCATTTTCTATTGCGGAGAAAATCTCTTCAATTGCACATGTATGGGCCGAGCAAAGGGTTGTTGGTCCCTTGCCCACCCCCATCCCCCAATATCTCTTGTGCATCTAAGAAATGAATTAACAGGCAGAGAAATTCTGCATAGTTTGTGAATGTCTGCCTCTCAAACAGCAGAAAAGGCACAGCTTTTTAAAAAATTGAATCGGTTTTTGAGATGCGGTGGGCATGAGTAAATGGGAGTGAGATGCCTACTGTCTGTGCATACGTGCACCTGGGTTTTTTTTAAAAAGGCATAAAAACCTTCCAAACATAATGTAGGACCCCCCCCCCCCATTTTAAAACTGTGCTCTCCAACAACACATACCGCTGGCTCATGTTATAAACGAGGAACTTATAGCGAAGTATTCCATATAATAATGGGCACTTCCAAAAAACCTGCCTATGGAGCATTCATCCCGATTCGTTTTCAGGGAGGTCAGACAAAAGTCAATGAACCTTTCAGCGCATCCGTTCCACAAGAAATCTGAAGACCTCCCAATGGCGCCACCTCAATTTGCGACAGCCTGGAAACGCTCTTAGCTCTTATTTTAATATATATAATTTAATATAGGACTTAATATATTTTTAAATATATTAAAATATAATATATAAATATAATGTGTATAATATACATATATAATTATATATTCTCATATATATGGGAATCTCATCTATATATGTGGGAATTAAACCCAGATTCAATGGGACTGGGATATCAGCCTATTCTGACGCCTCCGACGTGGCGTGCAAGCTGCGAAATGTTCGTGCGCACGATGAGCGCTATAAACACTGGTCTGGAGGCGCCTCGTGTTGCCGAGTCGCTGCCGCCGCCGCCCCCCACCCGCCGGACCCCGAGTTTTATGAGAGGAGGGGGCGTAGGGAGAATCCCGCCCCCACAGCACCGCTCTTGGCTTTATAAACCCGCCGGGCCCAGGATGAGGCCTGCCTGCCTGCCTGCGCGGCGGTTGCCAAGGCCTCGCGCCGGCCGTTGCCAAGGCAACCAACGGCGCGCGTCTGGCTTTGCTCAGGGCCGGCATCGGCGGCGGCGGGAGCCCCGAGCTGAGGAAGGGGCGCCATGAACGCCTTGGGCGACCGCGGCCATGGCGGAGCCGACTCCACCGCTTCGATACTGGCCGAGCTCGACTGGGACGACGGCTTCGCCATCCCCGTGGCCAACGCGGAAAACAAGGCTCTGGAGGACGAGGCGAGTTGGCGGGACTGGGTGGGGTGGGGTAAGAGAGGCCAGGGCGGGTGGGGCGGGACCCCTTTGGCTCCATCTCGGAGTCTGCCTTGGTCAGGCCGCACCTGGAGCGCTTTGTCCCGTTTTGGGGCGCCATCATTGAATAAGGACATGGGCAAGCTGGAACACAGGCAAGAGACCAAGATGATGAAAGCCTAGCCTGATGAGGAACGGTTGAAGGATTGGCATATGTTTAGCCTGGGAAGAGGAAATACAATGGTACCTTGGGTTACATACGCTTTAGGTTACATACGCTTCAGGTTACAGACTCCGCTAACCCAGAAATATTACCTCGAGTTAAGAACTTTGCTTCAGGATGAGAACAGAAGTCGTTCTCCAGCGGCGCAGCGGCAGCAGGAGGCCCCATTAGCTAAAGTGGTGCTTCAGGTTAAGAACAGTTTCAGGTTAAGAACGGACCTCCGGAACGAATTAAGTACTTAACCCGAGGTACCACTGCATATTCACCTTTCACATATCTTCAGGGGTGTCCCATGGAAGAGGGAGCTAGCTTGTTTTCTCCTGCTCTGGAGGGTAGGACTCGAACCA
Source organism: Podarcis liolepis (assembly GCF_965112155.1). Classification (NCBI taxonomy): domain Eukaryota; kingdom Metazoa; phylum Chordata; class Lepidosauria; order Squamata; family Lacertidae; genus Podarcis; species Podarcis liolepis. The sequence goes on along the minus strand of NC_139556.1, from coordinate 92,956,009 downwards.
GTGGATTCAAGTTACCAGGAAGCAGATGCTGACTAAATGTCAGGAAAAATTTCCCAGCAGTGAGAGCTGCTCCACGGTGGAATGGCCTCCCTCTGGAATCTGCAGACTCTCCTTCCTTGGAGGTTTTTCAGCAGAGGTTGGATGGCTATCTGTCCCCTGGGTGCTTCGGATGAGATTCCTGCATTGTAGGGGGTTGGATTAAATGACCCTCGGGGTCCCTTCCAACTCTACATTTCTATGATGCCAATTAAAAATGAGTGGGGCTGTAAAGGCTCCCCACTCCAAATGTTATTGGAGCGGGGAGGAGTGGGATCTCCTGGAAAGTGAATTGTGGGTTGGGTGATTTTGGCCGACCAGCCCCCCCAAGTGCAGGAATTTCCTGAACTATGTGCTTAGTGTGCCACAACCATTGCTGATAGAAGAATCGAAACCGAAGAATCCCCCCCCCCAAAAAAAACCCCCCACACACAAAAGTGTCCACCTGTTTTCTCATTGCATTATGCTCTGGTGCAAAAATTCTTCCAGCCAAACTCTACTTCCAAGGATGCTCTGTGTGTGTGAAATATGTGTGTCTCATCTTTGCACAGGGTGTGATGGGGACATTTCAGTCTTTCCCCGGTACAGAGATGCAGCAACATGGCACTGGAAGCGAATTTAAAGAAGAGCCTTGCTTCTAGGCCTTCAGTCACACTTAGGGGTCCATCTAAAACTGGATTCCAAGCAGCAACTAGTTTTCAGAGGCATATACTGCATCAGCGCATTTAGTTGTCATGGCTAAGAGCTGTTAATAGACCTGTGAGGCTGCTGCTCCATCTCTGCATAAGTACATCTACTTTGGGCTTGCTGCCTCCCAATGTAGAGTGACTAGTGCAGAGCAGAGGCGGTTCAAAGTAGGAATTTTCTTCAAGGGCAAGAGCGAAGAGTTCCTTGAATTCAGAGGAGAAAATAAAGCATGCCTCAACCACCTGGGGTTTGGGAAACATTGTGCTGATGCAGTATGGTGCCTTGTAGGGCTGTGTTCTGCTCTTTATCTTTCCGGAGCTGTCCGTAATTGGTCAGAAAAGTTGGCTTAGGAGAGCACTGCTGGATCAGAGTAAAGGTCCGTCTGCTTATTTTAGTTCAGCGTTCTGTTTCCTTACACTGGCTAACCAGATGAGGTAGGAACATGAGCTGGGTGTAAAGGCGGCCTTTATTGTTTGTGCCGAGCATATGGTATTCAGAGATGAATTGACTTTGGACGTGAAGGTTCCAAGTTAGCTATAATAGCTAATAGGTGTTAAGAGAGTGCATTTATGTAATCATTTTAAAAGGCCATTTAGGCTAAATGCCATGTGGCAGTAAATTCCATTATATACGCATTATGGTTGGAGTTTGTCCAGTCTTCTGCACGAACAAATTTTATATCCAACCCAGCCTAAATCTATTTTTACACAGGGTAAGGCTGCGTGTATTGGTTAAACTGTGGCAAAGTATGGCAGACAGGGAAGGAAGTAGGGTTAACTTGCCTTTAAAAGTGAATATATTTTATGGATGGCTGTGCTGACATTCCCATTTACTGTGTGTTTCCAGTGCTGGGCGTTTAATGCATATGTATCCTGAAATTTGGTGCAAAATGCTACTGTTTGATGTATTGTTTCTTAAAACAGCTTCACACTGATTGGATCCTTAAGCCTTTCTTAATTGCGAATTCGTTTCTAACCAAAGTGTAAACACCTTTGCATGGGGTAAAGACATCTCCACCCTGTCAACATACCTTGGCGTGTACACAAACAAACATATCTGATGAATTGAAGATGTTGTGATATAAACAGCTGGTAAGGGGAGTACTGTGAAACATGCTGGGCTGCTAGTGGTGAAATGTGAATGCACCACTTTATTTCTGAACAAATCACCAAATATGTTCATGTATGAAGACTTTGTGGTTTTTCTTCCCCACCTCTAAATGCAATAGTATCTAAAAAACCTGACCATCTTTTGATCTTCTAATACTTCTAATATTTTGTAACACTAAAATATATTGAATTTTGTTTACAGCTGCAAAAATTGCAAAAAGAAAAGGCAAACTTACAAAATCAGTTGACTGACTTTGAAGACCGTATTGCTGCTATGACATCACATTTGAAGAACGTCAGGCAGGAGTTTAATTTGACACAGGTAGATGCTTAAGAGCACTTCTTTGGTGAAATACATGTGTAATGTAGTCCTGTTCATGTTTATTTTGAAGTAAATCCCACTGTGTTCAGTGAGGCATACTCCCAACTAAACTGGCACTGGATTTCAATTTTATCTAAATATACCCATCTTTCTTCCCTTCAAGGTAGTAAACATAAGATTCCATGTGATCTCCCATCCAGACACTAACCAGAAATGTTGCTGTATTACAGCCTTTCTGGTCTGCCATCCTATGCACACTTATTAAGCATAAATAAACTTAATGGAATTTACTTCTAAGGAAATATGCTTAGGATTGTTATACAGAGCTGTAATCCTGTGTGCAATTGTTTGCAAATAAGACACATTTAACTCTGTAGGGTTCACTTCTGCGTAAACATGCATAAGATCAGGGTACATGAAACAGAAAAGGGGTGTTGATCATTGTTACTTATGTTCATTGTTTATCATTGTTGCTTGTGTTTTGCATCGATTATTTCCAAACATAATTTTTAAATGAGTTGTATTCCTCTTTTGTCAGTAGGCAATGCATGGCGGGTTCATAATATTTACAAAAGAAATGTTATAAGTAAAATGATATCATTGATAGTGTGGGCACTTAAAGATTTAATGGATTTTTATAAGTCAAAGGGATTCTAGCAAAAATGAGAGATCTTATAACTGGTTATATTTAATATGCTGGTTCTAGATAAGATTACGGAACTTCTTTGTAAGAGATAGAACATTTTATCTGGAAAAAAATGATTATTAATCATGACAGTTAATAATTTCTGTCAGTTAATTCATATAGCAGCTCTTGATATTAAGATGTTTGCTGCAGTTACTTTTTTTGAATGAAATAGACTCCAAATTTGTAGAGAAACCCACATGAATATAATTAACACTACATTTGTTCTGCTCTGGACTACAGAAAAATAAAATAATGGATTCAAAATCTCATTTGAAATGTTTGCATCACTTGGATAGCTAACCGTAGGAAACTGCTTCAAGAGAAAATGCTGGATCTTTTGTTATACAAAACTCATACCTTTCTAAGTCTCAATACCTGTCAGAAAGGTTCTTGGATATTTACTTAAGTGGAACTCCTTAGTTGTATGTTTTATAAATTCCCATCCATTTTTAACTTCAATTTCTTCTAAAAAGGAAACAAACACAAAAGGTGCCTTTAAATCATCACTGCTTGTTAACCCTGAAAAATAATTAATTGCCTTTCTCTTTAGTCTCTTTTCAGAGCCAGGCAGAATGAAATTGAAACTGAGCAGCATTTTAAATCCCTCGCAGAGAGAGAAGTGGGGCGACTGAAAAGCGAGATTCAAAGACTGGAGAATGAAATGGTTTCATTACGAGAGAAGAAAAATAGTCAAGAAGTATGTTTCAAGTATTTCATCACATATCTGAAAAATATATTCCTAAAGTTGGAAGCTTTCTCTGCTGCTATTCTTGCGCTGAGCTTCTCAGCTGCATCAAACAAAGGACTTCACACAGCAACAGTTTTGATATTCATACTGTTTTATTGCAGCATTCCCTCCTAAAGTATTTTAATGATCCAAGTATTTAAGGTTTTTAATGCAAGATTAGGGTACAATGTGGAAATGGTTATCTGAACTACTGTCTTGGTTTACTTTACTTGGTCACTTTAACATGGTTGATTAGAAACTTAAAAAGCTGTCAGACATTTAGTTCATCTAGCTCGGTTCTGTTTACAGTGACTGGCAGGAAATGTTTGGGATTGAATCTGGGACCTTAGGCATGCAAAACATGTTCTCTATTGCTTATCTACAGCCTGCCCCTGCTTATCACTCGATTTTCCAGGAACTGTTTACTTGGGACAAAACTGTACTTAATAAGAAGCAGTCTCTTATTGAGGCACTCATATTGGGCTATTGTTGAATTGCCTTGGGATGTTTTATGAGGTGTAACTCATAAATGAAGTAAGTAAATATTGTTACAGGCCACCCTAATCTTTGCCGAGTGGTAGCAAGAGATTCTGGGTTCTTCGCACTTAACCAGGGTTTTTGATTCCTTGGAAAAATGAGGCATAGCAGAGTTTGTGCGTCTTAGAAATAGGATTTATTCACACATATTCACACCTGAAGCCTTCAATGGAGGGGGAGTTCACAGTATTAACATTCCAAGAGGGGCTTGTCCTTCCCAGCAGCACAAGCAATGAATTCAGAGGCTTAGCTACATAACTTGTTCATCCGAACTGAGCCAAAGCTGGGTAACCGGAGGCCAGTGTAAATTCCTCAGAAGGGGCAGTTTAGAGGCATGGCAGAAGTGGGACCAGAGAGGGAGGACTTCATCTGCATCCTAAACCCATTCATCTTGGTCACGTGCCTTGGCAACCCACCACAGAACACTATTTTAAAGGCTTGTTTTCCCTCTGCAAAGCAGCAACAGCCCTGCTGCCAGATGAGCTTTAGATCTGGTGTAACTTTATGCTGCATTATTTTCCCAGGCTTGCTTTATGTGAGTTTCTTGTGCATAGGATTGCTCCCTCAATAATAGTTGGTGTTTGGCATGGATTTATAGTAACAGATGGTTTTATGCATATTATTTATTGGTATGCTGTACTGATGTTTTCTCATATGGCATGAGAATCCACTGTGTACAATTCCACTGAACTTGCAGAAGAAGTAAGAAGTGTCAAAAGAAGTCTTTGGATCCCAGCAATGATAATGATCATTTTTATCTCCTCCAAAAGGGTCAAACTAGAGTGACATGTCAGCTGTGCTAGGTGTGTCTCTGCTTTTATGCAAGTTCCCCTAGTCAGCTCCAGTGCCGGAAACTAGTTGGGTAGAGAAAAAAAATGTTTAAAGCAATGTAGAAGTAAGGTTGGAAAAGGGGATTGCTTTTTGTCCCCTTCTCCACTCACCTCTTTTGCTGTAAAGTAGTAGATCCACTTCCAGTTCTGGTTTTTATATGAATAGGGTAGGTACATGCTTAAAACACATGTGACTGTCCCGTCATGTCTGGTACAAATACACATATATAGGAAAGATTTGGAAGCAGCTAGTCTGTCCCCTTACCTTTCTTGGAAGCAGTCATGTGAATTAAAGTCCTTTCAATGTGATGAGTTAGTCATGGCCCTCTGTTATAAATACAACCTGTTTTTATTTATTCGGGCCCATCACTCCCATCTACTGTAACTCAGTGTCTTCAGACTAGTCTTCAGAGTAGGATTTCAGATTATTGGAGGGGCGAAAGGTAGAGAACCAAGAGATACACAAAACAGATTCTGACTCAATATTTTCCACAGGTAAGCAGCCTCAAGGTAGCCAGAGCATAGTTGTTTGTTGGGTTAATAAAAATATGATATTGTATGTTTTTTTAATTACATCTCCTTTCCCCCCCTTTTTCCTTCCTACTATATTAGAACAATATTTTCAAAGTGACTCAGAAGCTGGAAGCCTTAAGATGCCAAATGAACTGGGACCAACAAGCTTTGGAGGCTTGGTTAGAAGAATCTGCACGCAAAGACAATGATGCAGTTGCAATCCAGAAGTATGCACAGCAAGATGATGGCAAATTGCAAGTATGTATATATTTTATTTAAAGTTCACGTGTAACACCCCCAGCCCCGCAAGTCCATATTACCTGCAGCATCTGGTTGGATGGGAAAGAGGTGTAGTGCTGTACTAAGACATGAGATGCGAAACATGGATGTTTGCAACTATTATTTCTTTATTAACGGCATTTTACAACAAAATAAGGCAATATCTAATGTGAAAATCTGGAGTGGATTACGAGGGGTGGGTGCAGAATGGAGGAGAAGAGGTTTGGTTGTGCAAAGTGGTATTCTGTTGCATGAGCAAAACAGCCACATTGGATACTTCCAATGGAGTTATAAGTAGATGGTCCAGATAATCTTTGAGCCCTTCCTGGCCTTAGGATTTTATGACCTGAGGTTTTCTGAAAACATGGCAGTGGTAATGCTTTATTAACTTCTAACTATTTTATAATTAGAGTTCAGTATTTTTAAAAGTATGTTTCATTATCTTTTCAGATGTTAACTCTACAGATCGAAATGCTGACTGTACAATGTAATAACAGACGCAGAATTCTTGACAATGAGCTTACGGAAACCTTGGCTGCTCAGGTTTGTCCACTGGAGAATGGGTTTTGCAGTAATACTTCAAGTGCTTCTTATACCTGGTATACATTGTTATTAGTTTCCACTTCTCTTTACAGATAGAGCTGGATAAAACAGCTGAAGATTTCCGCAGGGTTCATCATGAAAGACAAGAACTTATCAGGCAGTGGGAGAGCACCATAGAACAAATGCAGAAAAGAGATCAAGAAATAGATAAGTGTGCCTTGGTAAACTATTTTCTGGCTTTTTGACCTCTTAAGATATGTAATTTCACCTAGGCTTCCATTTCCTAAAGAGCTGAATGTCATATGGGTTTTATCATATTGGTCTGAATATAAGCCACCCCAAAATATAAACCGCACTCGTAAAATGAGTTCTCTTTGGAAGAAAAAAAATGTCATAAATCTCTGGCACAATTTTAAAAACACATGCAACCTCTAGACTCGTCTCACACAGAATAATACTGGGCAACCAATGCCATCTATTGAGACGGTCGGTTGATCTTTTTACTAAAATTACTAAAGCTCTCTGTGGTTCCTGAGGCCTCATCTTAAATCACACCTTCTCTACCTATAAGTGCACAACTAAAGACTCTACTCAGGTTTTATACAAGCCAGATTTGGGGGGAAATGTGGACTATATTCGTACCAATACAGTATATAATTGGGTTTTCCCATCATTAACTGTTAAAGCAAGAAAACAGAACAAACAGTCCCCTGAAGAACAAATTTAGCTAACATTTTTTTTGCAATTCTTGGTTTGTTGATCCAGTAGCATGGTTACAACTATTTGTATATTTTTCTGTGCCTAGCTTTTAGCACAGGCAAGGCGGGCAATCCGTGCAAAGGAAAGTTTGCTTAAAGACAAGGTTCAGTTTTTGGCAAATGAGAGCGGTAATAACATGGAGTACGAGAAGAGAATCGCCGTGGCTGATCGGCTGGCTACCAAACTGAGGCTAGATTACCAAAAAGAGGAGGCCAATCGAAATCAGTTCCAGGATGAGGTAATTTTAACATCATATATAGTCTGGAGACTTTAATCTTTTTCAGTTTGGAATGTCACTTTGGAACAAAATGTCTGCCCATGCTGTCATAGCAGAAATATGCTGTAAACTTGAGAAAGTTAAAACGGAGCAAAATGAAGACACCTTTCTAGAACTGATAGTCCCATTATGTCTGATGTTTACTAACAGATTCATCAGAAGAAGTTATAATCAAAACTTGTTATGGTCAGTGCATGTAAGGGATATTTATACATATGTGGCATTTGTCCAGGGGTTCAGACTTTGGGCATTGGCATTTGAATTGGGAAAGCCGTAAAAATGCCAATGATGCTTTGTCAACTTTACATCTTTTGTCAAATGAAGTAGTAGGTTTATTCTCTCGTTTCACCTTTCAATTTAATTTTATGCACATAACTAAAATCCCACACGGCTATAAAATCTAGCCCCAAATTTTAGAATTTATCATTTTTACTATGACTGTTATTAACTTCTAGAAGTCCCAATTCTGTAAAAGGTTTATCTTTCCCGCCAGTACTTCAGTCTTGTGCTGAACGTCATCAATATTTTCTATTTTCAATATGGGAAACTGTGGCTTGGCAACCATGTGAGTTTGTGGCTCAGCACCTATTTGAACTTGAGTCACCCAGATCCTAAGATCAACATTTGTGGCCTAGTGAAGTGAAATCTGTGGACTCAGTCCACTGCAGTGGACTTTGTAGTTTATTCCTGCACTTCACAATCAAGTAGCATAAACTGAGAAAAAGCCAATACTATACACGCTTTCATTTCAATAAGGTTTTTGATGGGAAGCTCACAGAGAAATATACATAAAATTTAAAGTAAAAAGGTATGAAAACAAGGGGTGCTCACCTAAAATTGGGAATGTTTGCATGACAGAAATGCAGGTTGTCTGTATCAAAGTAATATTTATAATAGCTAGCTGTTAGTAATAAAAAATAAAGTCTGTGTTACAAATACAAAATCTGTGTTACAATACAAATGTGGGAAGTTGGTGGGCTGCCTGACAGCTACGATTTCAAAATGACCACAGTACTCTGAATAAACACTTATGTTTTCATTATTCATGAAACCTAACCATTAGCTGGATACCTTGAAAGCTACTGTGGATGGAACTGCTTCTGAGTTAGAAGCGATGAGGATGAATGTAGCTAACCTTAAAAAGGAAATCCAAGAGAAAACTTTAAGGTAGGCATTATAAATGGTGAGATGACTGCTTAGTTATTTAAAAAATACTTATGTAACAAGTACTAGAAGAATAGATACAGTGGTGCCCCGCAAGACGAATGCCTCGCAAGACGAAAAACTCGCTAGACGAAAGGGTTTTTCGGTTTTGCGTTGCTTCGCTAGACGAATTTCCCTTTGGGCTTGCTTTGCAAGACGAAAACATCTTGCGCTTTTTTTAAAAAGCCGCTTGAAGAGGCGCAGTTGCGACGGACCGTGCTTCGCAAGACGAAAAACATCGCAAGACGAAAAGACTCACGGAACGAATTCTTTTCGTCTTGCGAGGCACCACTGTACTTTAGACAATGATGAAAAGCAATGGCATGGGCAGAGTCACAAATATGACTATTTAACATTTACTGAACCATTTTTTGTTAGCTAGGTGTTTTTTTTAAAAGTCTTAGGGAAACTTCAGGACTTGGAGTATAGTTTAGGACAAGGTGCCGTATTACCTGGATGGTAAACATTGTCTCCCCTACCTCCCCAGCTAGAATTTATTCTCTTGTCTTCTCTTTTCCATACCAATCTGTAGATTCTCTCTGAATGCTACAGTATTCCATCCATTCTCTTCTACATTCTGGAAAAGTATAAGAGTTGACCAGGAAATTCCCAATTCCATTTTTGATAAAGCTTTAAAGGTGTTTCCTGATTCATATCTTAATATGTGATAAGCTATTAAGTGTAATAAAACTATCTGATTTATTTTGTCTTTAAACTATATCAAAACAATGGCTGAAATTTGGGCTCCTTACTAAGTAAGTTGTTAGAGGTCCTAAATAGCAAATTACATTTCTTAGAGTTACATGTAGTTTATATTAATTTGAGGGTTAGGGATATTAGCTCCAGTTTTCTCTTTTGAAAATTATATGTAACTTTCCTTCTCACCCCATAAATCTGTGCTCAGACTAAACGTGATAAAGGACCAGAATGACAGTCTTGCGAGTAAACTGAAATATGTGACAAACCAAGCACTGACTTTAGAAGAAAAAGCAGCCAGAATGGAAGAGCTCCTGAAAGAGAAAGAGAAAAGTGTCAAGGTAAAAGCAAATATATATAAAAAGCATACTTTCTTTCACTGTTACCAGCAGTTTGTCAAAGTGCCATTGGACATGGATACCTTTGACAATTTGGTTTCAGTTTTTATATGTTACTTTACAGAAATATTTGTTGTCCATGTGAGCTCTATCTGATTAATCATTTCCGCAATACTTTGAACTTCCATTAAGAACCGAGATAAACGTATAAGAAATTTTGAGATGAAAACCTGTAAGATCAGGTGTATGCCAGACAAATGTGTTTTGACTGAATTGGGAATGAGATTCACAGAGGAAAGAGAATCAGCAGTTCTAAGGTGAAGGAACTCAAATGTTATAACAAGCACCACAAAAGCAAAAATCCTTAAATCACCCAATGAATCACAGAGGATGTAAGGAAAGTCTAGTCATTATTTCCACATGGGATTTTTTTAATAAGTAATTTAAGGAAAACCTATAATAATGATCCTTACAGGAACTGTTCATACGAAGAAGCATGAAAGGTATTTTAATCACTATTCAGTTGTGCAAAGCTTTAACATTCTGGATGACATTATTTCTGGTCTAAGAGGCTCACAATCAATGCCTGTTATAAAATCATACAATTATAGAGTTGGAAGGGACCACAAGGGTCATCCAATCCAATCCCCTGCAATGCAGGAATCTTTAGTCCAATGTGGGGCTCAAACTCAACGACCCTGAGATTAAGAGTCTCGTGCTACTGACTGAGCTGTGCCAGAATCTTCATAAGGAACTTGAGTATCAACAATCTGTATAGACACAAGAGGTAGATTAGTTCCCTTGCTAGCACTGACAAAATATTTTATTGAAATTACTTAAGATGGGAACACAGCTCAGTTGTCTCCACTCCTTAAGCTTAGCAGCCAGTCTTCCAAAATGGCTATTTTTGCATAATGGTACTGATCTTGTAGTATTGGTGAGACAACATGGACCGGTTTGTGACACTGGACTGTGCTCTATTCTAAATGCTAATTTTTTGGCATATGATACTATAACACTAGACCTCAAGTGACTTCATAATTCAACAAGAAGCACTTTAAATTCTTCTTTGAACTTAAGTATAGAATTTTCTAAATGTGGATTAATAGTAGTTGAATTAAAATAACAATAAGGCAGAGAACCTGAAAGCACTGAAATGAAACAACCTGACTGCAGACTGCAAGAGATTATCCGTAATATTCTTAGGAGGGCAGCTAAACCATGTGCAGTGCTTCTTTCCTTACACAGGAAGTGGATAACCCGAGAGCATAGCAGTTCCACAGCTGAGGGGTGATAGTTTAACTAGGATGAACAATGTCTGTAATGTGTTAGTCATAAGTACGCTTTCCATCAAAATTAGCCATGCATGTCTATTTGCCACATCTATTAATTCATGGTGAAAAGATATGGGCAGGAAATAATGCACTCAAAATTGCTTTCTTTCCATTTGAGCTCCTGTTCCTCAGTGGCTGCCCCAGTCTCCCTTGTAGGAAAGCAGTGTTGCTGGGACTGAATCTCATTTAACTCACTGTATGTTTTAGGATCTCTATGTGTTATTAAAATATCTGAATTAAGGTCTTAATCATTTAGAAAGAATGAGATCTCATTTCAGTCAAAGTGAATTATATTTTTGTGTTCAGTTATGGTAATTGCTAACAGTGTTTTGTAGATTAGTGGATGAATAATTCTTACGGACATAGTGGTCTGCCCTTTAGGTAGATGAGAGAGATGAGAGAGATAGAATTGGCTGAGTGGTTGTCTTTCAGGTAACACTTTGCAACAGTGGGAGTGAGAGTGGGAATAGCCTATCTCTAGAAAGAAGAGGGAGAGGCATGATGGAGGTGTCAGATAAGGGGTGGCCTTGGTGCCAGAGCAGAATGGGTGCATATCCCAAAGAGGGACAGACCCACCCAAGGTAACTAATCTTAACTCTGGTTAAACTTAAAAGTGCATCCTTGTGTAGTCATTTACATTCTTAGGGTGCTTTCTGGTTATCACTGTTTCGCTGGTAGAATTCAGAATGAATGCTTAATAAATAGCGAGTGTCATATAACCTCCATGCAAACATTCTACAAACAAATTGGTCACCTGGAAGCAACCTTGGAATTGGAAAGATTGATAAAGCAACAGATAGCACAGCATTCACATTTTGAACGTTTTTAACACCATTAGGAGAGAGAGGCACTGGAACAACATCTGCGAGACAAACAGTTCAAAAGAATTAAGGAGCTGCAGAAACTTAAAGACAAGGAGAAGTGTCGCACAGCTGAAATAGATGGACGCAAAGGACAGCTGAAAAACCTACACAGTCGCTTATGCCGGGTGGATGCTGAGACACTCAAACAACAAGAACTCATGTATAAGCAGGTAAGGGATAACAACGTGTGTGTGTGTGTGTGTGTGTGTGTGTGTGTGTCAGCAAAGGGACATCTGCTGCAAGAGAGGGTTTTTAAAAAGAACGGGAAAGCAGAGGTAGACATTTAAGAACTGGAAGAACACCACGGGCTGAGCACTCCTAATTCTTAAACATTCACTTTTGACAGGTGTCCCCTTCCTGATAAATTTCTCCTTTCTTAGCACAGTCTCCTAGACTTTGTGATTTGAAATCCAGCTGTGCTGTTGATGATGGCAGAAGCCAAAAATGGTCAAGAAATCATTTTAAGCCTTTCACTGACATACATATAATTGCGTGTATATTTTCATTGTGTAGTTCTGACAAAATCTAAATCAGAAGTGTTTGCAAAATACAGTATTAAGAAAGAGAATATTTATTTGAGTTCATAGTTAATAAAGTTATTGTTTTGTCCTTCAGTTATAAAATATATTTATCTGATAGTAAGTGTCATTGATATTAGAGGAAGCTATTTCTAAAAAGGAAAAAAAAATCCATTTACTTGGAGACTAATTCCATTTACCTCCAAGTAAATATGTTTGGAATGGGATTGTATGATTTCCAAATCAGCTTTTTGCTATGGCTCCTCTGAACCATGGCTGCTTCAGGGTAAATTTTTGAAGCGATACAAGAGATGAACATGCCCAAATCCTGTTATTTGTTAATGGGATTTGTATGCATAACTCCTATGCACCACTTTGAAAATTTACCCCTTTTTATCAGCATCTACTGGTAGTGGTAAGATTGCTACTCAGCTGTAAGCCTCCCTAAAGCAGACTCTCTCTGGGTTGGGGACTCTTTGTTATATTTTTAGAAGATTACTTGGGAGCCAACATTTCACACCATCCATTTTAAGACACTCTACAAATGAGAAGGCCTATAGGCCTGAAACAATTGTACAGGAACAATTACTTAATTAGGTGCCTGTCCTACAGCTAATTTTTTTGTGTTAATGTTTTAGCATGTATAGAAATGACTCTAATTGTTTGCTTTTCAGCCTCTCTGTTCATTTTATTTCTTGCCTAAAATATTTTTAACAGGATTTTTACATACAGCAAGTTGAGAGAAGGCTGTCACGCTTGCATGGGGAGCTTAACACAGATGAGAAGCAAGTTTTAGAAGCAAAAGTTGCTGAACTTTCGAAGATAGCAGAAGAAAAGAAACAAGCATACAATACTCTACAAGCACAGCAGAAGAAACTCCAGGTAGTATGGCTTTTCATCTCATGGGATTGCACCTACAGCGATGATTACCGTATTTTTCGCTCCATTGGACGCACCGGACCATAGGACGCACCGGACCATAGGAGGGGGAGAACAGGGAAAAAATTTTTTTTCTTGTTCTCCCCCTCTAAAACAAGGTGCGTTCAAGGTACATTCACCAGAGCTTGTGGGGCTGGCGGTGGGGGGAAGCGCTGCTTTCCCCCACCGCCAGCCTCAAAGATCTCTGAAGCCTTTGGAGCGCAGTGCCCCGCTGCCCTGCAGAGGTTTGCGCGCAGCCGTCCCCAAGCTAGAGCAGCGAGACGGAGCCCTCCGTCTCGCTGTTCTGGCTTGGGAACAGCCTTGCTAGCTTCTGCAGGACAGCGGGGTGAAGGCACCCCGCTGCCCTGGAGAGGTTTGCGCGCAGCCGTCCCCAAGCTAGAGCAGAGTGACGGAGCCCTCCGTCTCGCTGTTCTGGCTTGGGAACAGCCTTGCTAGCCTCTGCAGGACAGCGGGGTGAAGGCACCCCGCTGCCCTGGAGAGGTTTGCGCGCAGCCGTCCCCAAGCTAGAGCAGCGAGACGGAGCCCTCCGTCTCGCTGTTCTGGCTTGGGAACAGCCTTGCTAGCGTCTTCAGGACAGCGGGGTGAAGGCACCCCGCTGCCCTGGAGAGGTTTGCGCGCAGCCGTCCCCAAGCTAGAGCAGAGTGACGGAGCCCTCCGTCTCGCTGTTCTGGCTTGGGAACAGCCTTGCTAGCCTCTGCAGGACAGCGGGGTGAAGGCACCCCGCTGCCCTGGAGAGGTTTGCGCGCAGCCGTCCCCAAGCTAGAGCAGCGAGACGGAGCCCTCCATCTCGCTGTTCTGGCTTGGGAACAGCCTTGCTAGCGTCTTCAGGACAGCGGGGTGAAGGCACCCCGCTGCCCTGGAGAGGTTTGCGCGCAGCCGTCCCCAAGCTAGAGCAGAGTGACGGAGCCCTCCGTCTCGCTGTTCTGGCTTGGGAACAGCCTTGCTAGCCTCTGCAGGACAGCGGGGTGAAGGCACCCCGCTGCCCTGGAGAGGTTTGCGCGCAGCCGTCCCCAAGCTAGAGCAGCGAGACGGAGCCCTCCGTCTCGCTGTTCTGGCTTGGGAACAGCCTTGCTAGCCTCTGCAGGACAGCGGGGTGAAGGCACCCCGCTGCCCTGGAGAGGTTTGCGCGCAGCCGTCCCCAAGCTAGAGCAGCGAGACGGAGCCCTCCGTCTCGCTGTTCTGGCTTGGGAACAGCCTTGCTAGCCTCTGCAGGACAGCGGGGTGAAGGCACCCCGCTGCCCTGGAGAGGTTTGCGCGCAGCCGTCCCCAAGCTAGAGCAGCGAGACGGAGCCCTCCGTCTCGCTGTTCTGGCTTGGGAACAGCCTTGCTAGCCTCTGCAGGACAGCGGGGTGAAGGCACCCCGCTGCCCTGGAGAGGTTTGCGCGCAGCCGTCCCCAAGCTAGAGCAGCGAGACAGAGCCCTCCGTCTCGCTGTTCTGGCTTGGGAACAGCCTTGCTAGCCTCTGCAGGACAGCGGGGTGAAGGCACCCCGCTGCCCTGGAGAGGTTTGCGCGCAGCCGTCCCCAAGCTAGAGCAGCGAGACGGAGCCCTCCGTCTCGCTGTTCTGGCTTGGGAACAGCCTTGCTAGCCTCTGCAGGACAGCGGGGTGAAGGCACCCCGCTGCCCTGGAGAGGTTTGCGCGCAGCCGTCCCCAAGCTAGAGCAGCGAGACGGAGCCCTCCGTCTCGCTGTTCTGGCTTGGGAACAGCCTTGCTAGCCTCTGCAGGACAGCGGGGTGAAGGCACCCCGCTGCCCTGGAGAGGTTTGCGCGCAGCCGTCCCCAAGCTAGAGCAGCGAGACGGAGCCCTCCGTCTCGCTGTTCTGGCTTGGGAACAGCCTTGCTAGCCTCTGCAGGACAGCGGGGTGAAGGCACCCCGCTGCCCTGGAGAGGTTTGCGCGCAGCCGTCCCCAAGCTAGAGCAGCGAGACAGAGCCCTCCGTCTCGCTGTTCTGGCTTGGGAACAGCCTTGCTAGCCTCTGCAGGACAGCGGGGTGAAGGCACCCCGCTGCCCTGGAGAGGTTTGCGGCAGCCGTCCCCAAGCTAGAGCAGCGAGACGGAGCCCTCCGTCTCGCTGTTCTGGCTTGGGAACAGCCTTGCTAGCCTCTGCAGGACAGCGGGGTGAAGGCACCCCACTGCCCTGGAGATGTTTGCGCGCAGCCGTCCCCAAGCTAGAGCAGCGAGACGGAGCCCTCCGTCTCGCTGTTCTGGCTTGGGAACAGCCTTGCTAGCCTCTGCAGGACAGCGGGGTGAAGGCACCCCACTGCCCTGGAGAGGTTTGCGGCAGCCGTCCCCAAGCTAGAGCAGCGAGACGGAGCCCTCCGTCTCGCTGTTCTGGCTTGGGAACAGCCTTGCTAGCCTCTGCAGGACAGCGGGGTGAAGGCACCCCACTGCCCTGGAGATGTTTGCGCGCAGCCGTCCCCAAGCTAGAGCAGCGAGACGGAGCCCTCCGTCTCGCTGTTCTGGCTTGGGAACAGCCTTGCTAGCCTCTGCAGGACAGCGGGGTGAAGGCACCCCACTGCCCTGGAGAGGTTTGCGGCAGCCGTCCCCAAGCTAGAGCAGCGAGACGGAGCCCTCCGTCTCGCTGTTCTGGCTTGGGAACAGCCTTGCTAGCCTCTGCAGGACAGCGGGGTGAAGGCACCCCACTGCCCTGGAGAGGTTTGCGCGCAGCCGTCCCCAAGCTAGAGCAGCGAGACGGAGCGCTCCGCAGTGCTCCGTCTTCCTGTTCTGCCTTTGGGCTTAGCGGCGCAGCCTGCATTCGCTCTATAGGACGCACACACATTTCCCCTTAATTTTTGGAGGGGAAAATGTGCGTCCTATAGAACGAAAAATACGGTAATTTATAGCCCACATAATGGTCTAATGTAACTCATTGTTTGGAACTCAGCACATTTGTCCTCAGCCAATATCAGGACAGAGGTGTGGTTGGGAATGCCAGTTCTATAGGGGGAGATCTAATATAGTATGAGCAGGCATCCTTGCACACTTCTCTTTCCTCTTCTCTAGAGGATCAGGGACCATTTGAAGCAGATTTTGGGGGTGCTTGGGGAATGCTGGAGTGGGGAAAAGAGAAACTAGACATCTTGTGGTAGTAGGTTTCTGTTATGCAAGCAGATGGACATCAGTAGATGTCACCCATGTGTCTGGGCTTCTTGGAAGAAGGAAGGGGTTTAAATGTAATCTCAGATGCCTGAGACCTAAATACATTTTGCTCAGGTAAGGATCTGGGATGTGGCAAGGGTCTACTGATAACAAAACAGTATTTATGACCAAACTAAAAGCAACTCTTTTTTTCTTTCTTTCAGAATGACATCCATTTTATCAAGTTGGCTATGACTAAGACTGGAGAAGAAATGGCTGGCTTGACAACCAGAGTAGATGAGCTAAATCTTTTCACTGAAAAATCAGAGAAGCTACTAAAAAAAGCCAGAGCAGATAAGCAGGTATAAATAAAAATAATTATTATAATGCTGACCCGCACAGATTCTTGTGTTCTTTGCACTGACAGACTGTCCATGGCCCTTGGGCATACCTAAATTGACGTGTCACAAGTTTGGAAACCAAACTATTATAAAAAAAAAGTTACATCTCAGGAGGCTTTGGATTTAGTGCTGAATATGCTTTTTCTTTTGCCAACTGAAGGATATGTTGATTGAAGATAACCTCCTGAAACTGGAGCTGAAACGTGTAAGAGATACCCTGTACAACAAGGCGGAGCAAGTTCTTTCCCTTGAAAAACGGAAGCAGCAACTTCAAACGGCAATGGAAGAAAGAACTGCGGATATCAAAGTTCATAAGGCAATGATTGAGACACAGATAAGGATAATAGAGCAGGAGCGTCAGACTTTGAGGTATTTGCCCTATGTGCTGCGTGGAGGTGGGAATGGATTTCTCTTTTCAAGGAAACACATGATATTGAAGGAATCACTTTGGAAGACCAACTTTATACTTGCTGCCTTTCTCAGCCTTGGTAGTTAGCTAATTACTGATGTACCTGTGTGATTGGTTGTCAGGAATTGCTATTACTTTGCTGCTTCTAAATTTCCTTGTACAAGAACTCTAGACAGAAGCAAACACACTCAATACTTATTCTCAGGCAGGGTTCTGCTACTAGGAGCCTGCTTTTATGCCTGCCTGCTTGCTTGCTTGTTTATCGCATTTGCACCCTACCTTTCTATAAAAATGTAAATCAGCAAAGGGCCCAATAAAGGCTAGCTACAGTCAGTTACAGAAACCAAGATACGAGCTTCAAGGACCTGGTTTTCTACAGCTTTAAGAAATCGGGAAGTAAGAATCTTTGTGCAGCGGGTGGTTAAAGCCAAGTGGGAAATGAACACTCAACCAGCTGATTTGGCAGCCCTTTTTTCCATTCTCCTCCTTCCATCCACAGCCCACGCAATAGGAAATTAGAGTGATTTAGTGTGACTGGAGCTTAACCCCTCGCCAAGCAGGCAGGCTCTGTGTGTTTTTCCTGTGATAATTACATGACTAATTGGCACTTGCATATAATTTGATTTGGGGTTGCTTCCTGCTGTTGCTTATTCTCTCTGAGCAGTGGCAATATTAAGATACAATCAGCAGGGGGCAGCTTCTGCAGCTGTAAGACTGAAATGCCAAACCTTTAAATATTTGGGTAAGGTTCCTTGGATGGCAGCTCCCCACGATGCAGGAATTTGCAATGTAATGTTGAATTTGTCTCCTTCTGTGTGTGGGGATTTGAGACAACTGTGAGTCGGGAGGACTGGGTACCAACAGCAACTACAATAGATGGGTATACCACTAGCCTCAGTACTGTGCTCTCTGTTTTTAATAGCGACATCATCCACTCTGCTATAGGGTTCACACACAGTCTCACTAAAGGGAAGAGGTCCCCCAAGGATGCATCTAGATGGGTAGCATTTGGAAAGTCTTTTACCAAGGCAGCACAGACTTCATCTCAATCTGCAATTGTTAAATTTAACAAAAGAAAAGTAGCTTTTGTTAACGGAAAAATCCGAGGGCTCCCTTGGACAAAAAACAAAGACACCAACCAGGATAACTTGGAGCAAAACAGCAGCCTGTAGGCTTGGCCTTTATTGAACTGTTGCAACAGGGTGCTCCCCTCACTTGCAGGAGAGAGGAAAGACACAGAAAAATGGTGTGCAAGGCCTTATAAAAACTTTTGAAATTCCCACCCTGTAGATTAAGACCACCCCCAGAAACATCATGCATACATCACAGAAAGGAGGGGTTGAGGGAGGAGTTGTGGTGGTAACCTGAGTGTCCTGTCACCTGGCTGGTTCCCCCTTACCCCCTCCCCATGAGTACTTTCCAGGTGACAAAGGGGAGTTTCCAGTTTCCTGCCCCCAGTGGGAAGCTCTGATCATTGTCCTTTGTTCCAGTCCATGCTGAATCCACTCCCATATGCAAGTTCTTTGTGATCTTGATTGTCTTCTGTCTAGGACCATCAGGGTTGGCATAGCAACTGGGCAGGGCTCCTGTGGATGTGCTGGTATGCTCAAGGGATTATGGTGGCCTGTATCAAACCTTCCCCATTTTGTAGTCCTTCCTTCATGGAGTAAAATAAAAGTGGAACAGTGCAAATCCGATGTATGGTTGCTTTTCTATGAATTTATAACAAAGCATAGCGTATGTAGTGTGTGAGTGTGAGTGTGTGTGAAGTTTGTACAAACTGAATGATGGGGGGGGGGTTCCTGCAACACTATGAAATAGGACAGTTCTCTGCCCCAAACCATCTCCTCTCAAAGCGGCTTCTCCTCACTAGATGAGCTGATGGCCAGGATTTTGTGCATACATTTGTATGTAGTTTGTAGCCCTGCTCTTACTTGGCAGTCACAGGAAAATCAAAAAGACATTTCAAAGAAAGAATCACATATGTCTGTGGAAGCTCCATGGTCCGGGTAGGAGGGACTGCCGGGAAACCCAATCTCAGTGATGCACAAAGGCTTTCCCCTCTAGCCTTCAGCACTGTCCATATGTTCTATGGACATGGATGGGCCTGTAGGTTTAATAGCCTTTTTCCTCTGCTGATTGGAAAGGAGGATCTTTGTGGAATGCTCTCCTCAGGGAAATGCACCTGGCACCATCATAGTCGGGCTAAGAAAATTTTATTTACCTAGGCTTTAGGTGCTTAAGTTAGCCTCTGCTGTGCTGTTAATCTTTCAGTGGGGTATAGTAGGATTTGTTTTTCTTACTGTTGGTTGAACAATTTAGATTTGTATTGTATGTTTTTTTAAAATTGCTTTTAATTGCTTTTACTTGCTTGTATTTTATTTTGCTGTAAAGTTGCTTTGAGTTTTCTTTTGTATAAAGCAAGTAATAAAAGTGAAACATAATAAAATAATAATTACTTTCAAGTCAAGCCCCAGTACCCCCAACAGGTGTACCTGATTTCTTAGGAAACGTCGTCTCACTTATTTATGACCAAGAGTTAAATGATTTTCTTTCAAACCTGTTAGTCATTTTCTCCTATTCTTCTCAAATCAGTTCTGAGTTTCATGAGCGACTGGGTAAAATTGAGAAATTGAAGAGCAGATATGAAATCATTACCGTTGTCATGATGCCCCCAGAAGGAGAAGAGGAGAAATCTCACACTTATTATGTCATCAAGGTAACCTTCCAGCTCGGATGCTGCCCATGAGCTTGTCGAATTATCCATACTTCATCTCCAATCTCTGCTGATTTCATTACTGGGTATCCTGCATCTATCCAGTGTGAGATTGGACTATGGGTTGGTTCCTAACTTCCTGATCTGCCACTTCAATTTAGAGATCACTCAAGTAATCTCATGAATTTGAGGGATTGTGCAATCATCCCAAGTGTAAATGAGAGAAAATATCCACAACCATCTTCAAAATCAGAAGGAATAGACAGGGAGGTGGGCCAAACAACCTTTTTGTAGTATTTCTGACTACACTTGTTATTGAAGAAGGAAAATGTGGCACTTTTGATATTGGCCTAGGAAGCAGAAGTGTGTGTTGCCATTCAGCCTAATCTTTCCACTGGTGGGCAGGGCATGTTACAGTTTCAGTGCCATTTAACAGTAAGGGTGTTGCTTTATAAGAAGAGTCTGTGGTCAAAACCTTGAGAGAGGTTTCATGTGACCATGTGCGTGGTGTCTCAGAAAAGGCTGGGGGGGGGGGGAACTAAACATGTTTATTTGTTTTCAGAAGTTATGAACCATAACAAAATCTCCATCACTCCTCCCCTCCCCTTGGATCAACCTTTTCATTGGGTCCTGATCCAAAGTTGGTAGACTGGAGTCAGATAAAATGACTTCATTGGCCACTGTTTGACCATAAACCTACACTTGGTTAGGGCTTGTTAGCAGCCCCTTCCCCATTTAACTGAACTCTGATTTATTCAGCTGTTTTAGGCATTCTTTTGAACTGAATAGGTTGCACATTCTCTCCCCCTGCTTTTTCATAGCTCCCTCACACACTTTTCCTGCATACCTCATTCAAAACATGCTGGGTACTATTCATAGGGTTTTAGCTGCACTTTCGCCTGCCCTTCTGCAAAGTTGTTTTTAAGAAAGTTTGCTGTTGATTCACGCAAGCCTAGAAATCTTTGCATATGTCCAGATTTTCACCCAGGATTGAAAACAAGCAGTGTTATGAGGTGTTATTAGACAATATGCACTTGTGCTTAACTACTTACCCCTTTCTGATAGAGGATTCACAAAACCCTCCAAGTCTCCCTATTTTCCAGGGACAGTCCTGGATTTACAGAAGCTGTCCCAGTTTCTGATTTGATCCCAGAAGGTACCAATTTTTCTTACGACGTCCCTATTTTCATCAGAGAAATGTTGGAGAGTATGGAGTTATGTGACCCCCCAAGCCAAGGAGATAAGTAACTATACAACCTTAAGAAGACATCTGAAGGCAGCCCTGTATAGGTTTTTTAAAAAATGTTTAATGTTTTATTATGTTTTTATATATGTTGGAAGTTGCGCAGAGTGGCTGGGGCAATCCAGTCAGATGGGTGGGGTATAAATAATAAAATTGTTGTTGTTGAATAGGATGTCCCTCTTTCATTGGAGAAATGATGGAGGGTATGGATTCTTTAATAAATACCCAAGTGTAATACTGCAGTGTAAGGCAGATGGGGACTGGGTATTAATCTTGAGATTCTGAAATCTGTCAATAGTGATTTTTCTTCTTTCAAGGCTGCCCAGGAAAAGGAAGATCTTCAGCGTGAGGGAGACGATTTGGATGCAAAGATCCAGCTAGCTGAGAAAGAATGTATTGCCCTAGAGAATACTATGCATGTGCTTAATAACTGCAACAGCAACTATCGAGACACATTCAAGGCAGTCACAGAGAAAAGTAAGTAAGTAGGGTAAAAGGCTAAAGTCCAAGAGCAAAGGGAGATCAGGAAAGGACTCTACTTACTAACTGCTCTGCCACAAACACTGCAATGTAATTTGCTTTTTTAGTCCTTCTAGGCTCAGAACATGCAATCTTTTCTATGTGATGCAGTGGAGTTATGGATGAAGAAGATCCGAGTTCAAATCTTTGCACAACCATGAGCCTCACTGCATCACCTGGGGCTGGAAATGCTTGAGCTACCTAAAAAGATGTTGGATCATTGGGACTTGAAATGCAGGTTGCATTAAACAACATAGTTCCTTCCAGTGATTTCAGATGTACCTTTTTCTCAGAAGCAATCGTTTCCTAAGTATAAAAGGCAGGTTTAATTACAACACAAGTAGGCTATGCTACTTACACTGAAAGTGTAGCAGACTACAATACCACAATACAAACTAGTTTGGAAAACAAACTAAATTGGAACTTTAAAATCTCCCCCTTTTATTTGTGCCTGAATATTAAAACAGTGTTTTGATGACAGAGAAAGCATTTGCAGTTAACTTTTGCTCCCTCTGCTGGTTCTATTACTTTATTATTATGCCATCTTCATTAATAAGTTGCGAGGATTTTTGAAAAACTGCCATGTTAGGCAGTTTTAAGAGAGGAGCTTCTTTAGCATTTATTAGATAAGGCATTAAAATGATATTTGAGTTGACCATAGAGCTGGTTCACACAACACAGTAAGCTATGCTATGATTTAGCAAGACTGAACATGCAGACTCCCAGGGACCCAGGAGTTCACAGATACTTTGTTCTGCACCAATCCCTTTTACCACCCTTAGATGTGATGTGTCATCTGAATTTTGATTTGCAGTTAGGGTCTCCCTGAACTAATTACAAGCTGCAACCAAGAACAAACCTAGAAAGGACCAGAGGGGAGCAAAGCAAGAACAAGAACCTATTGGGGAACCTGCATATTCACACAGAGGCATAGTCTCCCTAAGTCAGTTTCACTTACTATGTTGTGCGAACCAACTTATGACTACAATCAACACTGAACCAGGGTTAATCAATGTCTCACATTAGGTCTGCATTAGCCCATAAACTTTTCAGTCAAGCACACTGCATAATATTGTCATTCAGATTAGTATAAGGTACTGTAAAAGCGAATTTGTGTAGATCTGATCACTTTTGACGTCTCATTGCAGACTAAATGTTTTGAAATGCATCAGTTTTGTTATGCTGGAAGCGATTCATGCAGTCTCCTTTGCTGGAACGCATATCCTTTCCACAGTCCATCATTAAATGAGTGTCCGAGACCTTTTAATAATTTAAACATTTTTAAATTAGTGCATGACTTTAACATCTGCTTCTGTTTCTGATCATGTTTACAGTTGATTGTGCCTGTAGCAGTGTGGACTTTTGCCACTTTTAAAAACCCTTGCTTAGTTTACTGTGGTTGGTTCCCTGTATTTATTTAATAGCTGTATTGGACTAGACTGGGTGTTTTTAAAGTAATTTTTCCTGTATGTTGCCTAGAGGTAAGGCAACCAATAAATTCAATAAATAATTGTATTTTTAATAGGTGAGGAGCATCAAGAGAAGCTGAAATTGGAAAACGAGAAAAGAGCTGCGGATGAGAAATACAGATACAAGAGAAGACAGATCAAGGAAATCCAGGAAGATATACAGGTAAAGAAACTTCTGTCTTAAGCTAAGTTTTAAGCCACTCTATAATCCTTATCCAAATTTAAACTTTTCTAGCAACTTTGTTCTTATATCTATCCACTTCCTCACACTGTGAGGTGCCACCTTTGCTTTGCAATTGGACAGGAAGAGGTGTAAAGGGAGGAATAGAATGAAGCAAATTCTGTGCAAATATCCTATGAAGAGTATTTATTCATTCCATATTTTGCAACTGTCACTGTCTTTCCTACCAGTTCTTTTGAAGTCGTGTAGATTTTAAATTGCTTTATATATTATTGCTTTATATCATATATATATATATATATATATATATAATTGCTTTATGTATTATGTTGGGAAAGATGGAGGGCACAAGGAGAAGGGGACGACAGAGGACGAGATGGTTGGACAGTGTTCTTGAAGCTACCAACATGAGTCTGACCAAACTGCGGGAGGCAGTGGAAGACAGGAGGGCCAGGCGTGCTCTGGTCCATGGGGTCACGAAGAGTCGGACACGACTAAACGACTAAACAACAACAACATATATTATGGCAGGAGAAAATCAGGACGGTACCCGCTTCCTCCAGTCCACGCGTTGGGTGTCACAAAACATAGGGACCAGGCCCTCTAGAAGTCAGTGTTGGTGATGCTATTGGTGATAAAACTGCACCTATGCATTTGATTACACAGATAGAGGCTCCTCTAAAAACATGAGAAGTAGCAATGCCATTTAAGAGTAGAAGTCGGAGGAAGGCATATTGTTCCAAACTACACAGCCCCTACTAATTGTGTTACCCTTTGTACATTTTTTGTACTTTTTTATTATGGAGTATGTCTTACCTGGTATATGACCCAGAAATTTCCAAGGGTGGAATATAAAGGAAGTAACAAGTAAATCACTAGTTCCTTGAGCTTTCTTCTAACTCTCATATCATACTGTTGTTCTCATTTTACAGATCTGAGTTACAACTCAAGAAAGAGAGAATGTGCCAATGTGTATTTTATTTTATTGTGTAGCATTTATTTATTGTTATGGATTTTTAAAATGGCTTCAAAACAGGTTTATGTACAAACTTGTATTTCTCCAGACCATGCAGGGTAATCTTGATACTCTTTTGAAAGAGGAGGCTCTCTGCAGAGAAAAAATACAAGAGAAAGAAGCACAAGCTTTGCAGTTAAGTAAAGACATAGATGACCAGAAGCCAAAACTAGAAAGAGCCACAAAACAGGTTAGTTTACATGAAGATAGCATTATCATTATTAAATGAATTGTTTCAATTTCAATAAAAAAAGAGAGAAACATTGTCCATTACTGCTAAAATATTTACTATATAAAATCTGTTAACATGAAATCTAATTGTTACCATAGCAGCATCGATTAAACAATACTTGTAATACTTTTCTGTCTAAAAAGGTCGCCCGAGTAACTAGAGAGATCCGAGCATTAAAGAGGACTCAATCAGAAACACAAGAAGAACAAGATATTGAACTTCGTTCATTGAAAGAGTTCAGCAGATCAATTGATATAATGCTGCACGAAGTTGCAGAATCAAATCCAGATTTGAACACAATACTTCAGAGATACTTCGAACAGGTACTCTCTCGTGTTGATAAATCTGCTTCCAAAAAACACCACCAAAAACTTTCAAAGACTTGCAGACCTTAAACCCACACCGCAAAATACGGCAATTTCAAAGGAATAGCCTAATATGAACTCGGTATGGTTGTTTATATCCAGTAATGGTTAATACCACAATACTTTTTTTTTAGGCTTCTCTCCAGCTTCAGATTTCTTCTCGGCTTAGCTTTCGGTCATCTCCTCACAGCTCATCCTCTTCAAATGTGTAAGTGCTATTATAAAAATGTTTTAATCTTTGTTACTGTATAGTGACCACAACATTTATCCAAAGAGGATGGGGGAAATGGTCTGTATGCAAGGTAACTAATCTTTCCTGACTGACCACTTGGCAGGAGCTATGAAGAGAACACACCAGTGACTCACTATTTCAGTGGGGAATAAAGGGGAGAGTTGATTTGTTACTGGTACCCTGCACACAAACTGTCACTAAATACAGCAAGTAGAACTTGATGATCTACTGGAAAAGGAGCCCCACTTAATTTTGGTCCTGACTTTTGACCAAAGAAAAGTCGTTCAGTGTTTATGGAGCTTACTTTTTCGGCTAGAGCAAAATACAACCATATTCACACTAGTATGACACTTAAATCACCCTCATGGAGTACAGTGGTACCCCGCAAGACGAATGCCTCGCAAGACGGAAAACCCGCAAGACGAAAGGGTTTTCTGTTTCGGAGGCGCTTCGCAAGACGAATTTCCCTATGGGCTTGCTTCGCAAGACGAAAGCCCATAGGGAAATCTCCGGGGACCTGTTTTAAATTGCTGGTGGTCGGGAGCAAAGACTTTCGCCCACAGCCGGCCTTCAGAAGAGGTCCTGGACCTCTTCTGAAGGCCGGCGGGGGGCAAAAGTCTTTGCTCCCCCCCGCCTGCCTTCCCGGGACAGCGGAGACTTCTCCGCTGCCCCGGGCGATCTTAAAATGCTGGCGGGCGGGCGGGAGCGAAGCGTTCGCTGCCGACCCCCAGCATTTTAAAATCTCCCCGGGACAGCAGAGAAGTCCCGCCCCGCTCGGGATGGCGGCGCAGAGCTGTCTGCCGTGCCGGGACAGCAGGCAGATCTGCGCCGGCATCCCGAGCGGGGCGGTAAGTCCCGCCCCGCTCGGGATGGCGACGCAGAGCTGTCTGCCGTCCCGGGATCAGCGCAGCTCTGCGCGGCCATCGGGAGCCGGGGGTGAAGCCCGCCCCGCTCCAGATTGCCGGCGCAAAGCTGTCTGCCGTCCCGGGACTGCAGGCACATCTGCGCCGCCATCCCAAGCGGGGCGCTAAGTCCTGCCCCGCTCTGGATGCCAGCGCAGAGCTGTTTGCCATCCCGGGACTGCAGGCAGATCTGTGCCGCCATCTCGAGCGGGGCGCTAAGTCCCGCCCCGCTCTGGATGCCGGCGCAGAGCTGTCTGCTGTCCCGGGACTGCAGGCACATCTGCGCTGCCATCCCAAGTGGGGCGCTAAGTCCCGCCCCGCTCTGGATGCCGGCGCAGAGCTGTCTGCCGTCCCGGGACTGCAGGCAGATCTGTGCCGCCATCCCGAGCGGGGCGCTAAGTCCCGCCCCGCTCTGGATGCCGGCGCAGAGCTGTCTGCCGTCCCGGGACTGCCATCCCGAGCGGGGCTAAGTCCCGCCCCGCTCTGGATGGCGGTGCAGATCTGCTTGCCGTCCCGGGATCAGCGAAGCGTTTGCTGCCGACCCCCAGCATTTTAAAATCTCCCCGTGTCCCGGGGAGATTTTAAAATGCTGGGGGTCGGCAGCGAAGCCCTTGTTCCCCCCCAGCCCCCCCAGCCTTCAGAAGCCCTTGTCCCCCCCCCCCAGCCTTCAGAAGAGGTCGGGGGACAGACTGTCCCCGGACCTGGTCTGAAGGCGGTTTCCCTAGGAACGCATTAATTGATTTTCAATGCATTCCTATGGGAAACCGTGCTTCGCAAGACGAAAAACTCGCAAGAAGAAAAAACTTGCGGAACGAATTAATTTCGTCTTGCGAGGCACCACTGTACTAAGGAAAGGAGCTTTAATTATTCTGTGAACCCCCGAGATCTTTGGATGAAGGGCGGTATACAAATTTAATTAAATAATTAGGCCAGGCATAGGCAAACTTGGCCCTCCAGATGTTTTGGGACTACAACTCCCATGTTCCCTAGCTAACAGGACCAGTGGTCAGGGAATTGTAGTCCCAAAACATCTGAAGGGCTGAGTTTGCCTGTGCCTGAATTAGGCCTTCAACAGCATCTAATATCTGGCACACTTTTCCCCTTGGATGGACTTCAAAGGCAGCAGCAAAGGAAAACAGGGCAGTATTCAGTGCTGGAGAAGACCCATTATTATTGAAATTTGTTAGTCACTTAATTTTTCCCAAAGCAACTTAAAACCAAACCAACAACCCCCAAATGCATTAAAACCAAGGGGCAGGGAGCGGACATTAAAAACATCCCACCCACTTCTAAAAGGCCACAGATAAAGGCCAAAGGCCTGGTTATAAAGTTTTTACCTGGCACCTAAATATATATAATGACGACGCCACAAGAGGGGAGAGCATGCCACAAACAGGGAGCCACTGCAGAAAAGGCCTGCTCTTATGTTTCCACTCCCCAGACCTCTCATGGAGGGGGCACATGAAGAAGGAAGGACCTTGATTATGATTGCAGGGTCTGGGTCGCTTCATATGGGAAGCGGTGGTCCATGTGTGACAAGCAATTGATAGCAGTAAAAATAAGCTTATTTCAACGATCCTTTTGAATGTGGTGTAAAATGGACTTTAAGGGGCCATTCTTGGCCTAATGCTTTCGGAGTGTTGCTTCATACCTTTAAACATACTGAGCTCATTTCAATAAGCTGTTTCTTAGCATGTGCTGAGGTCATCGCCTTTTGGTGGTGGTGGGGATCTTGACTGATTGGAGCAAGGTCTCACAACAGTCACAGCAAGTACAGTGGTACCTCGAGTTACATACGCTTCAGGTTAAGAACTTTGCTTCAGGATGAGAACAGAAATCGTGCTCTGGCGGCCCAGCAGCAGCAGGAGGCCCTATTAGCTAAAATGGTGCTTCAGGTTAAGAACAGTTTCAGGTTACGAACGGACCTCCGGAACGAATTAAGTACTTAACCCGAGGTACCACTGTACTGAGAAGTGATCCACCGAAGACACTATGGAATCAGGTAGTACAGGCCGGTAGAGCAGCATTGATCACCTGCCATGCGTGGTTCTTGGCTACCAAGAGAAAAGGGAGAAAGGTAGCAGGGGGCTTGGTGTGGTTGTAGAGGCAGGCGTGTCAGATTGGCCCTGCCGCTGTTCACTCCCTACTGCCATGCCCTTCCCTCTTGGTAGTAAGTAGCAGTGCAGAGGATTAGGAAGCAAAGTGAGCAGCACTGCCTCACTGGCCGCAACTGGAATCAGACAGTAGCAAAAGCAAGAACCTCACATGCCAAGAAGCGTAGCAAAGATAGGGAACAGCACCAAGAGTACTTTATGGGTGAGGCCATGCCAAGTTTACCACCGAGAAGACCCTGTCTTCTTCCCCTGCTGCTGGGACAAGTGCTCAGGGAGGTTCATTAATATCTTCCTGTACTGCTTAAGATAATCATGTAAGATTCAGTGGAGGGACCAAGGCAGGGACTTCTCTTTACATTTTTTTTTAAAAAAAGAAAGGATTTTTTTCACTGCTAATATGGATGTTACAACATCGT
Source organism: Podarcis liolepis (assembly GCF_965112155.1). NCBI lineage: Eukaryota > Metazoa > Chordata > Lepidosauria > Squamata > Lacertidae > Podarcis > Podarcis liolepis. The sequence continues at coordinate 92,927,521 of NC_139556.1, read as the reverse complement.
ATTGTTTTCTGCAATATTCAAGATATATTTATAGTGTGACATCTTTCCTTTTGTCTTCTAGGTCCCCCAAGAGTTCAGCTTCATCTGGTGCTCAACTTAAAGTTGTATCTCTGACTTTGAGTCCCAATGCAGAAACTCTTTCACGTCCTTCTAGCCAAAGCAGCTTTTCTGGAACCTCTCGTAGCAAAAGCCCCAATTAGCTTTCAATGTTATACTGCAGGGAATGTCTCAGAGCTTTTAAAGACATAAATGATTTAATGTTTACCTACTATTTAGAAATACTAATTTGCTAAACTGCAAGTTTCTTTGTGGAGAAGTAATTTAAACATTGTTTACTTTGGGTTATATCAAACAAGCTGAGTTACTGGAAAATAGAATAAAAGTTGTTTTTTTAAAAAACCCTCAATGAACATGAAGTTATTTAATAATTTCAGTAGCCTAAGAAGACTGGCTTTAATGTTTCACATTTCTTCAGGTTTTTTAAAGATTCTGTAGCTTTAACTAATGGTAATCTTTAGAAAACAATATCAAACTGTGCTCCCCTGCCCTACCCGTCTCAATAAACTTCCTCTATTCATGACTCGGCTTAAGTAGCATCTTTCACTTAAAGATTCTGAGAGCGTTGGGGAAGTTTTCCTAAGTCTTCTTGCTTAAGAGGCCCCCTCTTGGCCCACCCCCAAAAATGATTCAAGTGAAAAAGCCACTGGATGATCCACAGACATTAAAGAAAACCAAGGAAGTTTTATAAAAAATTTAATGGCAAGACAGGCTATTTACACACTAATGGCACATTTTTGTTTTTATTAACAATACAAAGTTAACAGTCATTGATGCCTTGGAAATATTCCTTCTGTAAAGTGCAATTTAGATGCCAATTAAGCACAGGTGGCAGTCTTAATAGTAGTAAAGTTTCTCAGCCAATCACGCTATCACATATGAATATCCAAAACAGCAAAAGAATTTTTTTTAAAAAAAAGATATGATGTAACTCTTGCATATTCGCCATTCCCTAAATCAATATCAAGTAGAGGGAACAGAAATACACCCCCCCCTATTTTTCCCCATTAAGAGTACAGACTCATCAAGTGATTAGAAGCTGAACTATACTTGCACCCTTTTAAAAAAAAAAATCACTGGTTTTTCTGTTTACTTCCCTTTTCTCGCTCAAATTCAGCAATCTGATTAAATATGTTGACCAAATTCTGAGGCAGTTGTTTCTTAGCACCAGTTCCAGACTGTCCTTTACCATTGAGTGTTGCTTCTTCATCTCGCTCCTTGGCTTTTGTGGTTTCCCTTTCCCTGCTCTTGGGTTCTCTCTCACCTTTAATCCACGCCAATTCAGGTCTGTTGTCAGCACTGTACCTGCTAGGCTCATTTATCCATTGGCTAGTATATCGGTTGTAGTGTTCAACTGATTTTGTTGAGTAATCGGACCCTGTTGGAGATGTGGAGTACTTTGTTTGGCTTGGGCTGTGCTTCTGATAATGATCCTTCTTTGATTCTTTTTCTAATTTTCCTGAATATCTCATCTTGTTCCTTTCATCAGACTTTCTACGATACGAACCTGTACTATCCCTCCTATCAGAAGAAACTCTATCTAACTTACCCTGTTTTTCAGTTGTGTTACTATTTGCCTGAGTCTTGGAACTGCTGTAGGACTCTCTAGAATCTTCAGACCTACCTCCATAAATATCTTCAGCGGCAGAAGTCCTTGATAGAGAGTGCTCTCTCTCTCTTACCTCAGTCTTTTGATAGATTAACCTGTCCTGTCTCTCCAGCAGTTTCTCCATTTCATGCTTTTGATTAAGGAAGGAAGCAGAGGTATTGGCTGGAGGAGAGTAGCAGTCATCTTTCCTACTCTGATGTAAGAAACTCCTAGACGTGTGCTTTTTAGAGCTGCGTGAGGACTCGGACCTGTTCCGACTCCTTTTCTTACGCTTTTTGTTATCGGAAGAGGAAGAGGAGGAGGCAGATTCATCTGATGAAGAACTGCAGGAGGAAGAGGAAGTTGACCTTTTCTTTTTCTTCTTCAACCTAAAAGTTTTAATTAAGCATGAGGTAATGCTGTTAGCATTAAAAATGCAGTATTTTTTGGCAAATATTTCCTACTTAGCTGTTGAACTATATACATTTTATGGTTTAAAAATTTCCTGGTAGTCAGGTTCAGAAGCTTGACTATTACTCATCTCATCAAGATGACCAAAATTACCCACCAAGTAGCAACACTAAAACAGGCATCACCAACCTGCGGCCCTCCAGATGTTTTGGCCTACAACACTCATGATCCCTAGCTAACAGGACCAGTGGTCAGGGATGATGGGAACTGTAGTCCAAAACATCTGGAGGGCTGAAGGTTGGGGATGCCTGCACTAAAATGTAAAACAGTATTTGAAGACCATGCAGCTGCTGTAGGAATTGCTTTACCCTCCCCTTAAAAAAATAATAAACAGTGGATTAAGTTCAGTAGATAGTGTCTCATTTTGCTTACCAACGCTCATTAGATTCCTAACTGAAATGCCACATACACTTCCTTTCTTGCCTTGCCTTATGTTTCCCCTTCCTCAAAACTAGTATTTTTCCAATAAAGTTTTGCCTCAACCCCTTAATCTTTAAGCTCTGATATGTGGAACTCTATTTCCTCACATTCATCTCATACTATTTTTGTCTCTTCCCCTTCTCTTTTCTGCTTTCTTCACCTGGGTCACAATATAGACTGTAACCTTACAAGAGTATTGACCTATGTTTATTCTAGAGTACTATATACAGTTATGGTACTGTATAAACAATTTTGGCAGTTATTCAGCTTTACCTATGAAAGACTAAACTGAGTGATTCAATACTGGTGCCTAAAGATTTGAAATTGGGAAAGGTATGTTTTGCTTCTTCACCTTAAAACAGATTTTCAGGACTAAAAAGCATTTGGTACACAAATCATTAAGCAGACAAGGTAACCCTCAGCCTAAATATAGCTGCAAGTCCCACTGATTTCAGTGTCTTTAGACTGACACTTAAAATTGCAGTGGGAGAGATTATGCTCTTAGAAAGAATTAGCTACAAGAGAGATAGCCAAAACCAAAATTTTAGTTCTGATATTAAGGAATCAACTAAATAGAGAAACGAACACTCTGATGGATCTGTTCTAGACAAAATGTCTTAATTGTATCCAACTGCACATTTCACCAAATAGACCAATCCTGACTTACAGTGTGGTCATCTCAAGAGAGGCTTGTTCCCCACAGCAGTGCAGCACTGGAGTCCAAAGCATCTGGTCTATTTGGTGAAATGTGCAGTTTGGGGATATAAGGAACCAAAGTAAGCCTTCTTCAAGCTGTCGCAGCCTGTTAACAAGTAACAAGAAGCCGAAAGCACCAGCCTGAAGATGACGAGTGAGACCTCGTCGAAACGTCGCCTAGACACCCCAACTCTTACACGGGAAGACACCCGAAGACACCAAAACCTGCATATATATATATATATATATATATATATATATATATATATATATATATATATATATATATATTATCCTGTATCATCAATGCAAAAGAGTGCAAGACTTGCTTATAACCAGATATTTTGTATATAACAAGAGGTCACATTTCCCCCACCCTCTGTGGTTAAGATTCCTTAATGTCCATGTTCATGTCACAGTAAGCCATAATGGGTTACCATGCATGAATGACCTGCACTCACTTCGCTGCTCCCCAATACCACTAGAAGGAAACAAATGACCCCAGATTTCATGGTTAGTTTCATTCCATACAAGCCACTGTAAGTCCAGGCTTGTTCATAGTGTACTGATTGCTGTAACCCTACAATGCAGTCTGACTAGATGGCTAAATACCTGGTTAAGAGCAACCCATTCTGTTCTCTTAAGAAATGTGAATTAAATAATGCTTAGGGCATTCAAAACCATGCCTCAGAGTTCAGCTGTCATTACAAAGGAACTTCATGCTTTAATCTTCCTCATTTATTCCCCGAGACTTTAAAAAAAGAAATAACTCTTGTGAAGGTTCTCATTAGCTTTTTTCACTAGTAGGGAGACACACACACACACACACACACACACACGCCACAAAATCAGCTCACCAATAACCACGAATGCCTTACTATACTTACAGTACCAACAAGGCTCTATAGAAGGTTGAATATAATGGAGGTTACCTTTTTTCTTCTTTTAAGAGCTTACGCAGTTTTTCTGCACTTGTTTCTATTTTCTTCTCTTTTTGTCTCTCTTCTTTCGCAGCTTGTTTCTCTCTCATTTCCAGAGATTTCTTTTTTGAATCCCAACATTGAAAATATTCCATTAACAAGCCAGTGTTGACCCAAGGTTCCCCCCCCCCAAATTCCACCCAATATTCACACAGTTTACACCAACCCCAAGGTATCAGATCCAAAAAGAAAGGTATTCAAGGCAAAATAATTGTGTTCAAATGGGATGTTAAGCATTGAGATGAACAAGTATGGCATTAAGGACCATATTTGCAGTTTAAAACCCATACATTAAAAGAGAATAATAGTAAAAGGACCAAGATGGGAATTAGCATCCATTGCCCAATACAATGACATTAGTAATTCAGAAGGCATAAATGGAAAAAATAGCAAAGTGGTCGGCCATACAGAATTTACCAAATACAGAGGCATCAAGGAAATAATCATTATTTGGATTTTTGCGTAAAACGTGATCCAAATTAAAACATAATTGGAAGAGGCCATGTATGAATACAAACCATATGGCAACCGTATCACAGCCCAGTTTGATGCATGGTTTACACACGTAATCATATTCCAATGGGTTGTTGATGAGCAGCACCAGAGGTCAGACACAGCAGCAACAGTTCCAGTTCAGAGGAAAATGCATTGAAGAAAAACATATCATCAGTATTACAGGAGGGCAACTGTTAAGTCTCAGCAGTAACTCAAGTCAACTTTGCATGTGCTTGTTTAGATTTCCCCCCTCACTGTCTGATGCTCCCCACCAAGGGGGGAGAGGTGCATATACGAAGGGGGACACAGAGTCTATTTTTACCAAGCTTCCATTTACAGGCTGCTTTTTTGCTGGCATGTTATGTGGAAATGTCTCGGTAAAAATAGACATGGCATCCCGCTTTGCATGTATTCTTCTCTGCATGACGGAGGAGAGGCAGCATGTAGAGGGGAAAAGCCCAATACTGGCACGTACAAAGTGACCCTCAATGTGTTTCAAACATGCACGCTATAAATAAATCTCATCTGGAAAACTTTTATTACCAAACTTTGAGGGCATGCTAACTAACCCTGTAGGTTAAGGATCTTTGAAAATTATATTCAGTTGTAGGTAATCAGCAAGCTCATGGCAGAGCAGGAAAGCTGAATCTAGTTGCTGGATCAATATCCCAAGTTACTGGCACCAATGCCAAAAGAAAAGGCAACCTTTTCTTTTGCAGGATTTATTTTGGTTCTGCTGGAATCAAGTTCTTGTAAGCCTCCCTGTGCCAACCTTGTAATCTGATCCCAAGCATACACGTGCTTCAGAAACAAGCTTAATTCCAACAATACTTATTTCCGAATAACTGCTTTGAAAGTTCACTTAACTACTCAATACGGGTAGGTCCTGTTGGCAGAACAAATCTGATTGAGGCATCTTGAATCTAGCTTCAGTGCCATATTTTACCTCTTCACTCAAATCATCCCCCAACCCTGACTTAGCAGCAGTTCAGAAACTCCACACACATCCAGTTTGATAGCTGCAACCATGCTCCCAGTAAATGACCCATGGAAGTTTGCAAGGACAAAAAGTAATGCATGCCTCTTGATGCATTTACCTCAGTCAACTAAGAGAAAGTAAAGAATCACCTGCATCTGCTTACGAAGTTTCAACAAGGCATCCTCGGCTTCTTGAAAGGTCTCATCTATGTTTAAAGCCTTCTTGTAGTAACTCTCAGCATTCAACAGCTTATCTTCCTCTTCTAACCTGGCAGATGATTTTATACGACATGTAAAGTATTCTAACTACCAGTTAGCCTCAGCTACATTTTTAGAGTGAGATCACTTTATGCTTAAGAAACGCTGACATCCTTTGCGATCAACCCATCAGCATTATAACAATGTGGGAACATGTTCCCATGTACCTCTCGCCATGCAAATGCCATTGGGCTGAACCTGAGCACAGCGAGGCATAACAAATTTCATAGCAGAGGTGATTGTGCGACATGTTACGGCACTAAATAATCAAGCGTCTCCTAGGTATGGTTTACTTCAGAAATCCTTAGGAAGAGATGGCAGTGAAATGACAGTTCTGCTAATTGAATCCAGCATTTTGCATGATAAAAAGTAGTTACATTTAAAACAAAGGTTAGGATGCAAGATGCAGCAGATGTCCACAACCATAGAGTAGGAAGGACAGCAACGAAAAAAGTAGATGCCAAGGTATGGTGGGATGGGTATGATTCGAGCTGGGTTTTCCTGGCAAACCACATACAGTGGTACCTTGCAAGACGAATGCCTCGCAAGATGAAAAACGCGCAAGACGAAAGAGTTTTCCGTTTTTTGAGTCGTTCCGCAAGACGAATTTCCCTATGGGCTTGCTTTGCAAGACGAAACGTCTTGTGAGTCCTTGCGAGTTTGTTTCCTTTTTCTTAATGCCGCTAAGCCGTTAATAGCCGCTAATAGCCGTGCTTCGCAAGACGCGGAACGGATTAATTTCGTCTTGCGAGGCACCACTGTAGTGACATTAGCAAAAGGAGCCTGTGCCTCAATCCCAGCCCTCTAAAAACAGCAAGTTTTGTTGACACAGATAATTTTTCCCACCTCTCCTTTGTCTTTGAGATAGTAATGAATGTGTGTGTGAGTTGGAAAAAACACTGACTTCCCTGAGCACAACAGCTTTGGCTAAGGATCCTGTAAGTACAGTACTGCGGGGGGAAATGAAAGACGCTTATATATTTGGCCCAGTCACAAGGCAACACTTACTGTCCTCCCCGTTCAACAAGCGTTTGGCAAAGGTATTTCCTGGCATTTCTGTGTGTTGGACAGTTTTCTAGAGCAACCTGAAAATCATCAATTGCTTTATTTAAGCTTCCTTTTGTTGCATACCTAGAAGGGGGGGAAATACCTTGTTAAGTACAAATATTTTAAATTTGCTCATAAAATTATTTAAAATTCTGCATTCTAGCTACAAATCAAACAGACACTTACAGAGCTCCACGAGCTACTAAGGCTTCAACATTTTGCACATCTATTTCCAGCGCCTTGTTGTATTCATTCATAGCATCCACATGGCGGCCTTCTTTGAAATAATCCACACCAATCTTGACACTAAAAAAAAAATAAAAAAAATGGCATTATGAATATTATGGTTTCTATATGCAAATCAATAATTGGGTAATGCGCTGCAGTAGTTCAAACTTGATAAGCTGTGAAGGCTAGTGACATTCCTAATTTTCTTTAGCTCCTAAATTTGCCTAATGCACTTTTTCTCATTATCATTGCAGATTTTCTCCAAATTCCTTAAAAATCAGTTTTAAAATGCAGTGGAGTTTCCTCAAGTTACATGAAGATAAGGACAGAATTCTTTGGGGACTAACCTTATCTCCCATCGATCCTCCATGGGGAACAAAGTAACATTTAGCACTTTTATCCACATGTAGACAAACAGGAAATGCAATGATAGGAAAGCTCACTCCAGTCTTGTGAGCCAGAAGTACATGATCCAGAAATATGGCTAAATGGGAAAACTAGTTAAGTATCATCACACTTAAAAAATTTTTAAGTGCCTCCTTAAATATCTACGTTCTCACTTTACAAGCATCTCAGCATGGTTCCCAATCATCAACCAGAGGAACTTGACAAATAGCTAATGTCCATTTCAAGCAAATATCACGATCCTGGGAGGAAAATGATAGTTCTTTCCAATCTTACATAAAACATTTGCCTATCAATATGAAGAAGTGCATACCATTTTAAGGCCCAGGAGGCTGATTGTTTTTTCCTCAAAGCAATGGCAAAATCTTCTTCGTTGAAATTTTTACTAGGGGAGAAAAATAAATCAAGGAACATTTAAATCACAGATGCATAAGAGCTGGAAGGTACCTCCCAGGGTCATCTAGTCCAATCCCCTGCAATGCAGGAATCCCAACTAGATCATATATGACAGGAGCCATCCAATTTTTGCTACAAAACCTTCAAGGAAGGAGAGTCCACCACCTCTTGTGGGAATCTGTCCCACTGTCCAACAGCTCTGACTGTAAGAAAGTTCTTCCTTTCTTGCAACCTGAGTTGACAACACCCTTCTTAAAATCAGTAATCTTTACATAGACGACTCAAAGCTAAGTTTTGGCCCCTGAGATGTCCCCATTAATTCCTTCTTTATTTCACCCTGCCTTTAGGCAGAAAGGTAAGTATCAGAAATATAAAGTGTAGTAGGTAAAACAGAGAGGTCTTTACAGGATATGGGACCTACTGCTCAAAAGTAAACTGATCGCTAAAGGAGGGCTAAAGGAAAATCTAAAAAACCTGTACCCTAACTGGCTCCAGCTGCTGCAGTCTTGTTTGTCCGCAAAACATTTAGAATGAAAAGCAAAAGGACTGATGGTATTTTAATTGATGTGTACCAAGTCTCACTGCTTCATTGATTTAGTGTATGCTTGTGGAATATTATATGGGAAATGCAAAAATGTTAACGTTTAGTATGTGAGGCCAAAATAGGCAAAGGAGGACCTTGCCCCTAAAAACGTCTTTATCTTGCCTTCAATAAGTTTCTCTGAAGGTCGTCCTCAGGTGGCATTTGACTTTGATTCAGTTATTAAAAATAAATAAATCCTTATCCTCTCTCTGCTGGAGGGGCTGTGGTAATTTTGGATCCTATTTTCTTCTTTTTTATGGGAATGCAAAATTGCTCACATATTCTGGACCACAGTTTCTAATATTATTTCTAAGATTATTTCCAAATATGGTTTTAGCTCGGCTTTCACTAAAATGGATTCTGACCTCACTATCTGATACAAAGATTTAGGGTTCTTTTTATTGACAGCCGCACACTTGCTGATAGCATGCTTTTGGAAATCTAAGGTTCAGAAACATATGGGAGATGGCTATCTCAGAGCAACTACTCAGGCACAGAAAGGTAACAAAAGGTACTGCCAAGAGAAAACTTTATTGAAACTTTTGTCTCCTTTCTTTTTGTATGTAAGGGCATCCCACCGACTACCCAGATTTGTCCATGGAGAGGCTATATTAACCATTAATGTATTAAGAATATGTTTGAGATGATACTACACAATTAACGTAATTTTAAGTGGATATAGTATTACGTAACTAGACGTGTACCCAATTCTTATTACAGTTTTGTTATTTTGGAAAATAAAAATTTTATTTTAATTTTATGCTGTAAGCTGCCTAGAGTGGCTGAGAAAACTAGCCAGATGGGCGGGGTATAATGATGATGATGTTGTGTGGTGGAGGGAGGTGATGTACATGGTTTCCCACCTCTTCATTTAATTCCCACAATAACCCTGTGAGGTAGGTTAGGCTTTATGGCTGAGGGGGAATTTAAACCCTGGTCTCCCAAGTCCTTTAGTCACTAACCCACACTAGGTGGCTGAATTAGTTTAAATCTGGTTGTGGATCAGAACGTTAACCTGTTGCCCAGTATAAACTACCGTATTTTTCGCTCTATAGGACGCACTTTTTTCCCTTCAAAAATGAAGGGGAAATGTGTGTGCGTCCTATGGAGCGAAGACGCCTTAGCCCCGCGACCCTCTCCCGGCTGGAGAAGTGAAGCGCAGCTATGGCAGGAGCCTCTACAGCCCCACGTCACCTCTCCAGCCGGGAGAGCGCGCGCGGGGCTAAAGAAGCACCCCGCGACCCTCTCCTGGCTGGGGAGGTGACGCGCTGCTATAGAGGCTCCTGCCATAGCTGCGTGTCACCTCTCCAGCTGGGAGAGGGTCGCGGGAGGCTGCTTTAGCCCCGCGCGCGCTCTCCCGGCTGGGGAGGTGACGCGCTGCTATAGAGGCTCCTGCCATAGCTGCGTGTCACCTCTCCAGCTGGGAGAGGGTCGCGGGAGGCTGCTTTAGCCCCGCGCGCGCTCTCCCGGCTGGGGAGGTGACACGCAGCTTTAGAGGCTCCTGCCATAGCCATGCGTCACCTCTCCAGCCGGGAGAGCGCTCGCGGGGCTAAAGCAACCCCCGCGACCCTCTCCTGGCTGGAGAGGTGATGCGTGGCTATGGCAGGAGCCTCTCCGCTGCGCCTTTCCGCTGCTCCCTGACCTGCTCTTTGGGGCTGGTGGTGGGCTTCCCCCCCCCCCAGCCCCAAAGAGCAGGTTGAAAGGAACCTGAAGCCTGGAGAGCGAGAGGCGTCAGTGCACACCGACCCCTCTCGCTCTCCAGGCTTCCAAGGTAGCCGCCTGAACGCACCTTAAACGACACCTTGTTTTAGAGCAGGAAAACAAGAGGGGGAAAGTTCTCCTCCTCTCTGTGCAGCGCCTCCTGCCGCTTCACTGAAGGGGCGTTGGGCAGAGAGGGGGAGATTTTTTTTCCCTTGTTCTCCCCCCTCTAAAACAAAGTGCGTCCTATTGTCCGGTGCGTCCAATGGTGCGAAAAATACGATATTTGCTCTGTTTGTTGAGGAAGTTTAATAATAATTTAGTTGCAAATGGAAAAAGAGCTTTTCCTGCACTCTTTTTTTGTTTTTTTAAAAAGTAATGGAAGTTTCACTTTAGTGAGCAATCTCAAAATAAAGTAAACCTGGAAGCTGCCCAAGGTTTAAAAGAACTGCAACACTTTCTGTGAAGAGGTGCCTTATATACCTTTGTAGTCCTCTCATTAAGGATGGTGGGCTGGATTCAGTCAATCCTAGTTTTCCTACCAGAAACTCAACTACAGCTGGATTGGCAAAGCCCAAGGAATGATGTAAAACTTTATCATATGTTTCCAAACTGCTGGCTATTTCAACACTTTTCCTGGGGAAAGAAAAAGAGAGGTAGCAATTATGAGCATTCTGTCCTTGGTTCCACCTTGACAGGGACATCTTTCCCATTCTATTTCTAACATAGAACTTATGAGCGACAAGCCTAAAGATACATAGAAAGATGCCCAACTCACCCACCTCCACAAGGGCTACTGGCACAACCACAAAATAGTTACTTTGTGAGGAGTTGCTAGTCATAAAATGTTCGTAGCCATTCCTGCTCTGTGCCTCCATTTGTTTTCTGAGAGGAACAAACACAACTTCTCTGTCTCCATTGACTGGATAGGGCAGCCTGCCTCAATCTAGCATTTAGAGACTGAATGCAAAATGTTTCTCCTCTTCACAATGAAGTGAATGTAAAACTCATTAATGGGCTAGAAACACACTGCACGTATCTAAGAAGTCACTGCATGAAGCATGAGACTTGGAATGTGCCACATTAAATATTTTGCCAGCTGCTTCTGAACTTGTGTGTACCCCATCCCCAACTCCTATTGCAAGTTCAAGGAAAACCTTAGAAACTTTTGCTTTTAGATAACCATGGGTTCCTGTTGTCTGACTGGTAATAATGATCCGTTACACAGGCCAGCTTCAAGCCACTGGTTATGAAGTTGGCTTGTTTAAATTAATGATAGTGATGACTATAGTTCCTAGTTTAGACAAAAAGGGCAAAGTGTCATTAACTAAAAGGAAATTAAAGCTTCAGAAATCCTCCCTCTAGACTCACAGGAGGAGCAGAGGGAAAGGGACAAAGTGTGTAAGCCCAGAAGACTAGGATGACTTATGTAGTGTGAAACTATGGTTGAGCATTATGTTCAAATGTGGCTAAATATTTCATTCTATTAAGGAAAGCCCAGTATGTACCGAAGAGTTTATTGAGCCACTAAAGAAAGAAGATGCAGTATATTACTGTTTCATACCTGTAGTGCAGAGGCAGATCTTCTGAGCTGATTACTCCTAATTTGGTACTTGCTAGACTGGGCGATAGAGCAGAGCTGTGCAGTGATACTGTGAGCTTTTCATGGTAGCGATCAATATCCTTGATTGCAGCTATTAAAACACAAAAAAGGCTTGATTTAAACAGCAGAATATCCTGTCAACATATCCTGAAAATAAATATGAAGGGGGAATCTAGTTGTGAGGCAGTCAGAGGCTAAGTCAAATTAACTTGCCTTGGATAAGGTCACCTGTTTGATAGTATGATAACGGGTCACCATGGCTGCTCTGGGAAGGCACATCCCTCAATGGACAAAGAGCCTGAAATAGAAACCAAATGACCAAAAACATTAGCATCCTTTACCAGACCAGTAAATGTTCTTGCCGGTGTGTAGTGGTTAAGAGCGGTAGACTCGTAATCTGGTGAACTGGGTTCGCTTCCCTGCTCCTCCACATGCAGCTGCTGGGTGACCTTGGGCTAGTCACACTTCTCTGAAGTCTCTCAGCCTCACTCACCTCACAGAGTGTTTGTTGTAGGGGAGGAAGGGAAAGGAGATTGTTAGCCGCTTTGAGACTCCCTAGGATAAAGCGGGATATCAAATCCAAACTCCTCCTCCAAGGGGAACACATATAACTTGTATAAATGAATTCTCAGGCCAGCTATATTCATTGCAGGGAGGGGTTCACTTAGGAGAAACCATGTTGGTCTGAACTTGCTGTAATGGCAACACTGAAGATTCAGTCCTGCTGACATTTTAGCTCCAAATCACAAGGGGAGGGAACAATATGTGCAAGGGAAAACATGGTAAGAGAGGTGGATTTGTGTTTTCTTCCTATTTTTGCAGTGTTCACCAGCGCGGCTGTTGCTGGTCCAGCCCCGTAATTCTCCCAGTGTCCCATGTAGGTTAGGAATTGCTGTAAAGCTGAGAAGCTCCCAGTAAAATGAGAACGTGATCTGACAGAGAGCCTTATGGTAAGGCAGTGAACATGAAGTCACCTGCAGATCCTTCTTTTTATGTTTGCAGGGCCTCATGAAAATCTTTGGCCTCTCCTCCAGACAAAGAGGCGCTTCTCCAAGCATAAATGTTTCTTGCACATTTTCCAGTAAGATACATACAACTTACACTTTTGCTTAACACCCTTCAGCACAGAAAAAGGAAGCAGAATTCATTTGAAAACAAATTCTACTCAGCTACCGCAAAGCAAAATACATAAATGTTTGCAAGAATGTCATTTTGAGATGTCTCCCTTTTTAAAGAGCCGCACAAATGCTACCAAAACTGCAACAGAGTTCACTTGAAGGCTTTTATGTTCTCAAAATAACCTTTAAACAAACAAAAAATGAGAAACGTTTTGCTGAGGTAGCAAAACAACTTCTAGCTCACCACTTTTCAAGGCCACACTACAGTAAAAGCTTTAAACTATTGACTGCCCCACAGCACACATTTACTTTTCCTGAGCAAGCAGCTCCCAATTTGTTGTACAAAAAGCTAACACAAAACAAAATGATCCATCAGAAAGTGTCTCCAGTGCAAGAATTTACATGTGAATAGTTATCATCAGACTTACAGTGATCTCTAGATCTGCTATCTCTCGAGTGACGCCACTTCGAAGGCAGAACAGCACCATGAAAAAACCAAATTCACGAATAGAACTAATCCTTCCAATCACTATGTCCCCACGCTCAATATCACGGAAAAACAGCTCTCTCCTCTCTGCACTGGGAACATCCATGAACTGCTCCAAAGGTGGCATAGTAGCATAATAATCTTCAATTGGGATAAAAAGAGTCATGTTGAAATAAAATATTATATAAACAGTTTTTAAAAATATTTTACCCACTGTATCACATAAAAACATTTTAAATCAAAAACTGCTACCTTACAGTATAACCTTTCACATGCCTACTTCAGCGGGACTAAAACTCACAGATAAGTGGGTTTAAGATTTCACTCTTACAGAACAATCCTAAATATGCCTACTTAGAAGGAAGTTCTAATGAATTCAGAGGGGCTAGGGGTTAGGATTGTAGCCACAGCTTCTTACAGCTATTCACAATTTTGACACACAGGCCACTTAGCACACTCCTCCCCTGGCCCAAATTAGTATTTAAAGAACTTGTCTACTTGCACCAGAGCTGGGACTTGACCCCAAAGAGAAGAGATCCCAGCTCTGGTGCATATATTAAAATCACATTTATTATATATAGTGGGACAGACACAGAATAACAGAGAAAATACTAATAAAACCATTTCCCCAATGAAAATTGGTGTCTGAAAAGGATCTGTAGTTTTTAATTCAAAACATCCACTTTCAAGCTTCACAAACTTCAGAAAATGGAAGATCTACACACACTGAAAACCAAGTCCACCTGTTATACAGTATGTTTCTTGATATATGCATATATTTAAACATTTATTGATTTATTTTACTTGATATAGGAATCCTAGGCAAGTGAGAAGCATCAGACATCAAATGATGTGTTGTGCAAAGGCTTTGGCACTATGAAGCTATTCTGTATTCTACCACATTTGCAAATACTATTCCAACTACATCTGAAAAATGTTGCTTAGCATATTACTGTTGACTGGAATACTAACAATGCTTGAACTCTAAATCAAGAAGTAACGTGAACGGATTATAGCAGTACTGTTTTCAAAAACTGCTTTAATAAATATTTCACTTCTAATACTTCAAAGAGCAAAATATTTCATATGAAGGTTTTCCTCAATTTTTCTAAACCATGGGGTGAAAGAAGAAAGAAAAAAAATTAAGGAGATGCACATATCAGCACGTACCACTAATCACAATATGACTTACAACTTCTGCCTTGTCTTAGTAGAAATCTTACCTTCATTCTCTTCATTTGCTTCTGTTGTTGTTGGCACATTTGTTTTCCAAGCATGAGAAAAAAGGAGATCAGCTTTTTTTGCAATGAAATGCTGTATCTCAATATTTTCAAGTCCTCTTTCTTTCCTGAAACAGAAAAGAAAAGAGATTAGCACCTCCTAAATCAGGGCCCACCAACCTGGGGTGACACCTCCCATGCTACCCACAGAAAGGTCTCTTTACATCGATAAAGGTAAAGGTACCTCTGACTGTCAGGTCCAGTTGCGGACAACTCGGGGGTTGTGGCGCTCATCTCGCTCTATAGGCCGAGGGAGCTGGCGTTTGTCTGCAGACAGCTTCCAGGTCATGTGGCCAGCATGACTAAGCCGCTTCTGGCGTACCAGAGCAGTGCACGGAAACGCCATTTACCTTCCCACTGGAGCGGTACCTATTTATCTACTTGCACTTTGACATGCTTTCAAACTGCTAGGTGGGCAGGAGCTGGGACCGAACAACGGGAGCTCACTCTGTTGTGGGGATTCGAACCACCGACCTTCCGATCGACAAGCCCTAGGCTCTGTGGTTTAGACCACAGCGGCACCCGTGTCCCTTCTTTACACAGACCTGAGTAAATGTTCCCTCAAAAAGCCACTCTCCAGCCCCAGGAGCCTTCATAAGGGAGCCATTTGCAGAGAAAGAACTGAGGGGAAAGAGACCCTGCATTGGACAGAGGGGGTGGTGGGTTTCACTTGTGCTGCCCCACCTCCAGGCCAAGGAACCTTCAGAAGGGAGTTGCTGCCACGGGCATTATGTGTATTTTAATGAGCTGAATAGAGTAAAAGATTATGAGTCGTGGGTGTGTGGAGGGAGTGATGTATGAACTTAACAGTGCTTAGTTTATTTTATGGCTGCTATTTTGTTAATGTTGTCAATATTGTTTTACAGATTATAAATGCTGTATTGATTTGTTAAGCATACAATGTGACTTTTGCTTTAACTGTGATGTTTAACTTATTTTTTAGTTGCTGTTTTGGTAACAGTGTTTTATAGATTGTAATTTTTTCACTGAAGATTTGTTAATTGTTCTGTATGATTTATGCTATACAGGCAGTGACTTTGAGGTGTGTCTGATATGGGTGCAAATGCAAAGCACATCATGCTGAACCCAGAAGTGACCCGAAAAGGTCACAAAAGGGGGTGGGGAAGGAATGGCGTGTTTGTAGGCTTTTGCAATGGGTGTTCTGATTATACACGATTTCACGTAAGCGTGCAGTGCCAAGGCATGCAACCCCTACGCAAATCGGTCACTTACTATATTTGTTATGTTCTATCATGTTGTTATTATTTACTGCTTATAAGCTGCTTTGGGATTCATTTGAATGAAAAGCCGCATAGAAATGTAATAAACCAAATCAAACTCTCTGCTTTTACTGCTCAATTCCTGTCTGCACTGACTCAGCCTTTCCTACATGCAGCATGCACCCTTCAAAACGTGCAGGTTTGGAAAGTCAGACAGGGGCATATCCACACTCTTTTGTGGTCCTATATATTTTTCCTTTAATGAGGGTGAAAGAGGAGAGCACAAAATATGGTCTGAAGCTCAACATCAAAAAAACGAAGATCATAGCCACTGGTCCCATCACCTCCTGGCAAATAGAAGGGGAAGAAATGGAGGCAGTGAGAGATTTTACTTTCTTGGGCTCCATGATCACTGCAGATGGTGACAGCAGTCACGAAATTAAAAGACGCCTGCTCCTTGGGAGAAAGGCGATGGCAAACCTAGACAGCATCTTAAAAAGCAGAGACATCACCTTGTCAACAAAGATCCGTATAGTTAAAGCCATGGTTTTCCTAGTAGTGATGTGTGGAAGTGAGAGCTGGACTATAAAGAAGGCTGATCGCCGAAGAATTGATGCTTTTGAATTATGGTGCTGGAGGAGACTCTTGAGAGTCCCATGGACTGCAAGAAGATCAAACCGATCCATTCTGAAGGAAATCAGCCCTGAGTGCTCACTGGAAGGACAGATCCTGAAGCTGAGACTCCAATACTCTGGCCACCTCATGAGAAGAGAAGATTCCCTGGAAAAGACCCTGATGTTGGGAAAGATGGAGGACACAAGGAGAAGGGGATGGCAGAGGACGAGATGGTTTGGCACTGTTCTCGAAGCTACCAACATGAGTCTGACCAAACTGCGGGAGGTAGTGGAAGACAGGAGTGCCTGGCGTGCTCTGGTCCATGGGGTCACGAAGAGTCGGACACGACAACGACTGAACAACAACAACATATTTTTCCTGCTCTTTCAGATGTAGCAGGCTTGCATTTCCTCAAAATTTCAAAAGGTTCCCTACCCCTGCCCTAAAGGAACACTGTTCCAAATGAGAACTTGGCAACTTGATTACTATAACAGCATCGTAGATAGAAAACACACTATCTCATTCTAGTAAGTCTGCTGTAAAGTGCACAACTTTGCTCTTCCAGCTGATGCTTTGTAATTATATGTTTAGGAACATGATTGTCTAATTCTGCCTTGAGCCACTTTTGCATTCAAAACACATTAGCTCTTAGTCAGCTACCCTTTCAGCCTTTAGCATATGTTTCTTTCTTGATGCCATTAAACTGACATCTGTACAGTCCTCAGTATGTTTATTCAGAATTCCTATCAAATTTAAAGACGCTGCTTCCCTAGTACGTTCTGGAGTCTGACATAGCTGGTTGGTGACTGCCAATGCTATATATGTACACACACACCCGTATATATATGCTCAGCAGACATTTAAAAGTTTAAATAGATGTCCCTGCTCAAGTTCTCATCATTACCATCATCAACATTTTACTTGTATGCCATCTTTCCATAGTTAAAACCATGCTCAAGGCGGCTGAATCTATTGACACCAATATTCCACAGGACTGGGCCAATGACACCAGAGGCTTTGTTTCATGTTAATGTCAAATGACTGTCACCAACTCAGAATAAAACCAGCGTCATTCCTGCAATGATCTTAAGTGATCAAGCTGGGATATGAGGGCACAGCTGGATGGCACAGAAGTACTAACATCTAACTGCTGTGCTGGAGGAGGATTGGGGCTTTACATCATACAACACAGAATGCCACATTGGGGGTGGGGTGGGGAAACGGACATGTTTATGTTGTGGAAAGAGGGAGGGTGCTCCAGTGGCAAATTTCTAGAAAGACGCTGAGCAATGGAGCAGGTGTGTTGATCACAGAAGGCCCCGTGTTCAAATCCCCAGGTAGGGCTGGAGAAGAATCTTGTCTGAAACCCTTCGGTCGCTGCCAGTCGAGAGCCGCCCATTTTGAACTAGATGCACCAACAAGCTTGACAGAGAATAGGGCAACTTCCTACAGCTACAGCCTGCTTTCAAACCTTATCAAGCAAAACCTGCTATGATATATTTAAGGTATATATATATATATATATGTGGTATATGTTTAATAGGTTATTGTATTTTAGTGTTTTGTTGGAAGCCGCCCAGAGTGGCTGGGGAAACCCAGCCAGGTGGGCGGGGTATAAATAATAATAATAATAATAATAATAATAATAATAATAATAATAGCACCTACACCTGTTCAGAGGCGCTCTTTCATGGGATAATACAGAGCCTCAGGGGCGGGCTGCAAAATAAAAACAAACCCTGGGAGAGCTCAGGCGGCCAGACTCTTCCTCTCAGGGTCGCGGGTTCGAATCCCACGCCGGGCAAAAAGGATTCCTGCACTGAAAGGGGGTTGGACTAGATGACGCAACACGCGCCCACCCAGAGGCCCCGCCCCCTCCACGAGGAGCCCCGCCCCTCCCCCCCAGCCAAGGCAGGGCCCGCTCACCTGACTGGCGGCAGCGCCTCCAGGCCAGGCCCGCCAGGCGGCAGGAGGCCTCGGAAGTCGGGGTTGTCGTGCTGCTCTGTGCGGAGCAAGGGGAGCAGCGCCGGCCCGTGAAAGCCGAGCGCCTGGCGGAGCAGGTCCCGCTCCATCCCCCGCGCAGTCGGCCCGCCTGCTCCTCCCCCTCACGCAGAACGATCTACGCGACCCGGAAGGGAAACCTTTCCGTAGACTTTCCCTCACGCCCTTCTCCCCGCGCTGAAGCAGCGAATTCGGCGCAGGCGCAGAGGGGAACCCCGCTCGTCAGCATTAAACTCCAGTCGCGAGGAAGGGGCGGGGAGGCGGAGCTTAGCGAAGAAAGGGCGGGAAAGGCCGTTGCTTCGCCCTATTTACCTCACGAAGTGGTCGCGCCTCAGTAAAAGGCGAAGTTTCTCTGTAGCTTCGCGAGGGGAGAACGGAGTTGGCCTTAAATATAATAAAATGAATTTTTCTTGCCCTTGTGAAGTTTCTTTCTTTCTTTCTTTCTTTAGTGCAGTAGCCTAATGTCATTCAGAGACTCATGAAATACGACAGGCGCGCGCACTCTGCACTTTCCAGAAACAATCGAAGACATTTTTGGTCCCCATAGGCTTTCCCAGCTGGGCATGGGAGCAATCCTAAAGATGAGAAACCAGTATAGTATTAAGATTTTTCGGGGGGGGGGTAGGTGGAAATTCCTGATCTAAACTCCATTGAGTGGCTGAGGGGGCCTAAACGGGAGCATGAAAAGGAGCCTTTAAAATAGAGTTTCGTTTCCCTTTTGGTGGCTTCAGTTGAGACAGGTCAGACCATGCTGAATTGGTTCAGGGTGATTTCAGCCTAAAGCCCCTTCCTATCTAGACACAAATTTGGGGGTGCCCTCCTTTCCAGGACTTAAGACAGTTTAAGATTTGGCAGGGCAGATGCTAAATTAGAAATCTCCAAGCTCAGCTGGAGATCTGCTGGATCCCAACTGCTCATCCTGGTGGATCTATTCTAGCCTTAAGGTTGTGTCCTAAATGGGTCTTTGCCATGAGTGTCTATTTTGGATATTACTGGTAGTTTTGCTTTCAATGTTTATTTCTCTTTTTTTTGCTATTTTTTATTGTACATCACCTTGAGATGTTCACATATAGGCGAATAATAATAATAATACATTTTATCTGTTTGTTTTTTTAAGTAGGGGTTTTTGTATATATTGCTGATGACATTTAAATATTGCTGCAAACATTTCTGAGATCATGGTTTTTTTCCAACCAGTGGCTCTTGTCCAGGTTTGTTAATTGTCTTACTTTAAATGATTTGAGGATCTTATGTCCTTTTAAAATGTATTTTTTTGGGGGTGGGGATTTACTGGGTTGTTTTTATTTTGATTATGTATTTTGTGGTTTTATATTTTGATTTTATTCTGTGAACTGCTCTGAGACATCCGGGTATAGGGTGGTATATAAATTACTATAATAATGGTTTGTGTGCTGTACCAACAGTTTGATCTCATCCCCAAAACGCAAATTCTTCCATTGCCTCCTGAGACTGGTGGATGCCAGGACATGTATAATTAGACTTCGGCACCACCTAAATAATTTTTTTTCAAGCAAATGGTTTGTAAATTTCCAAAATAAATAAATAAATGCGTAATGTAGGCAAAAAAATAATAATCAGAGAGCTGATAATGAGATAATGGGTTTCATCCAAAGCTCTGTGAGCAGCATCCTATTTGCACAAGGGGACTTCATGTTCTTTGAATCTGCCCCAGAGGGTCCCTGCTGGTGGGGGCCAAAGGAGAGAGGTTGGGGATGTTGCCTTGCACTAGTAGGGAGCCTGTCGTGCAAGTGAAATGGCAGGGTCGGATGCGACCTGATAGATATCATAATGATTTTTGAGAAGCAGGACGACGGTCCAGGAAAAAACACTTCCACGTGCCTCCTATTAGTGGAAGCATCTGTAGGATCGGAAGCCCCTTTTGTAAGCACAAATAACCCATTTGAATTCTACCCACTGTCTTCCACAGCCATGGAAGCATTAGAACAGATCGGCTTGTCTCCTGCAAGAGCACCCACACCTGCCAGCTATCTCAGCCAGCCCACAGAACTTCCATCTCAGCTAGTGAGGCAGGATGTCAAGGAAAATGGAAGATTTAGCCTGGCACTGTCCAACTGTTGCTGATGCTGCCTGCTATCCCGGTCACCCAGGGCTCTGTGTTTATTCTGCCTGGAGGAGGCTTTGGAAAGAATCTCAAAAAGTACTGAATTTAGTTTGCAGTCAAGCTACTGAAAAAAGAAACGCATTGATAACTGGCAGGGCATTTTTATTTAAGAAAGTGCATTTTTATTTAAGAAAAATGTCATTTGCATTTGTTGTTCGCCTCTTTGTTTTCCTGTGAAGAGTGGGATAAAATGTTCAACATCAATAAGGAAATATTACAAAAAAGAAAATAACAGAAGACCTCTAGTCATCACATACAGCTCCCAAGTTAAAACAGTACAACGCATCATCAGAGATCTACAACCTCTCCTGGACAATGACAGTTCTCTTTCTCAAGCTCTGGGAGGAAGACCTTTCATTGCCTACAGACAGCCACCCAATCTTAAACAACTCCTAACCCACAATAATACCACAACCAGACTTAACACAGACACTGGCACCAGAGCCTGCAATAAACCCAGATGCCAACTTTGCTGCCACATACACCCGGACAACACCATTACTGGCCCCAACAACAACACACATACCATCTCGGGACTATTTAATTGCTCATCGTCTAACATTGTGTATGCCATCAAATGCCAACAGTGTCCTTCAGCTCTCTATATTGGACAAACAGGCCAAACCTTACGCCAAAGAATAAACGGACATAAATCTGACATCAAGAATCACAAAACAGAGAAACCAGTAGGAGAACACTTCAATCTCCCAGGACATTCTATACAAGATCTCAAAGTAGCTGTTTTACTACAAAGGAATTTCAGAAACAGACTGGAAAGAGAAGCTGCTGAATTACAACTCATTACCAAACTTAAAACAATGGAAAAACCTGGGCTCAACAAAGACATTGGATTCTTATCTCACTATACATGACTATACCATTTCTCACCTTCTCACCCCTTGCCTTTTCCTGTAAGACCTATTACAGTCGTTAAAAGTCGTCAACAGGCTCTCCCAGCTATCGGCCTATCTCCCATTCCCACCACCCTTCTGAGTAACACCCCTCCCCACCTTCTCACTATATAGAAGGATCTGGCAACTTCTGTTTCAGTGTATCTGAAGAAGTGTGCATGCACACGAAAGCTCATACCAAGAACTAACTTAGTTGGTCTTTAAGGTGCTACTGGAAGGAATTTTTTTATTTTATCAATAAGGAAGTTAAAGAATGCTGTTCCTGATTGTTATTTTGTTTGATGAATTTGTAAATCACTCTGCCCTAAAGATGTGTAAATATTAGGAATATATACAGTATACACACACACACGAACCAGCTATCACATTAATACTTTGCTGTTCTAGAGATGGTGAGAAATATACAATGGTATAACTGAATTTCAGATAAGCTACAAAACTTCATACATTTACTAAATTACCAGGCAATATGGAAGTGAGAGCTGGATCATAAAGAAGGCTGATCGCCGAAGAATTGATGCTTTTGAATTATAGTGCTGGAGGAGACTCTTGAGAGTCCTGTGGACTGCAAGAAGATCAAACCTATCCATTCTGAAGGAAATCAGCCCCGAGTGCTCACTGGAAGGACAGATCCTGAAGCTGAAGCTCCAAGACTTTGGCCACCTCATGAGAACAGAAGACTCCCTGGAAAAGACCCTGATGTTGGGAAAAATGGAGGGCACAAGGAGAAGGGGACGACAGAGGAAGAGATGGTTGGACAGTGTTCTCGAAGCTACCAGCATGAGTTTGACCAAACTGGGAGGCAGTGGAAGACAGGAGTGCCTGGCGTACTCTGGTCCATGGGGTCACAAAGAGTCGGACATGACTAAACAACAAATGCTAACATCTGACATCCTAACTTGCTAATTCTGAAAGGCAAACATGGCCTCCAGATTTTATAAAGCTTGATCTTAAATGGATTTTATCAAACTTTACAACCAGAATGGAAACTTTTATCTTCCTGCGAGGTTTGGTTTCAGAATAGGATTGAAGCCTAAAACACAATGACATTCAGGGTCCTTGAAAAATCTGCAATGTGCAGATATTCCACTAGAGGGTGAAACAAGATCATGTGAGTCTAACCAACTGACTTTATTTTTTTTTTTAAAAAAATACCCTTATTTTTGTGTGCACCTATGTATAGTCTGTAAGTATGTTCGGTATCTTCGTATGTGCAGATAGATACAGTACATATATGTTTCTATCTACTGAATAGATAGATTTCTACCAAATGTTTGTAATATGGATTCCAAATCTGTATGTTATTGTTGCAATCCTGCTTCTCTAGTCATGTTTTCACACGGCTGACTCAGACTTAAATATCAATAAAAATATTGATTGCACCTTTCTGAGTGCAACTCTTCCAAGACGGTTTACATAATACTATAAGGATACCAACAATACAAAGTTAAAGATAAAACTACTACAATCCACCCATAGTTAATGCTGTTCCATTTATCAATGAAAACAGTGATTGCTATAACATCAATAGTTCAAAACAAAACATCCCAGTTGAAAAAGATTGCCATCGGAAACTGATCTTCATAGCCTTCTGGAGATCCTTAGACCCTATACACAGTCAATAATAATTTTTATATCCTGCCATTCCTCCAAGGAGCACAATGTAGCATGAATGGTTCCCTCCATCACCCCACCCCCCTATTATCCTCATAACTCTAATGTAGAGATAGTGAGAGATAGTGGTTGGGGTCAAGGTCACTTGGTATGCTTCCTGGTTGAGCAGGGTCTCCCCAGCCCTGATTCAACATTTAATCACTGCATCACTCAAGTTCTCAGTAAAGGGCTATTGCCCTTGTGTCCTGCTCATGAACTTTCAGAGACATCTGGTTGGCCATTGTGGGAAATGGGATGCTGGATTAATGAACCATTGCTCTGATCTAGCAGGGCTCTTTTTCTGAACGTGAGCTCCATTGAACACAGTGGGACTGGCTCCTTTGAGCCTTGCCCGTCTTGGTCTTAATTCACTTGAGGATGCCTCTGCAACCTTCTGCAGAGGTTTTTAAGTATTTCAGAGCCCCAAGTAGCTTTTGGGTTCATTCACCCTTGAGCAATTAGCATTTTTTTCTCCCTGCCTCTGTGTTGGTTTAACTCACACCCCCACTTTCACAGCATGCATAACCAGTAGCCTCTAAAGAGCAATTAAATCCAAGTGCCCATTGAACATTTAATGAAGCAGAAGCTCCTATCTTGCCCCAAAGTCATTAGCAGCCCCCATTCTTGTTTGCTTTAAATGGTATTGCAGTTTAAATTATCCAAAAGCAAAAAAAAAAAAAATCAAAAATCTAGAGAACACGATTAGTCTGAATAACTATCAACAAGAGGCAGTATTTAAGTTGTGGAGGAAATGAAGGAGGCACAATTTAACTGATATTTCAAATTCCAGACTGGTAATAATTCATGTTGCTGCAAAAACAGCCTTAAAAGCAGTGGCGGAGCTTTATTCTCTGGCACCGGGGGGGGCGGAGAGCAGGAAGGACGGGGCTGGCGTGCGTCCTGGGGGTGTGGTGCGCCACCCGTAGGGACATGGTGCACAACTTTGGGGCATGGCGCCCAGTGTGCGGGGGGGGGAGCCGCCATGGCACCCCGCCAGGATTGCGCTGCCGGGGGCGGTGTGCTCCCCCCCCACTCTTCCTCTGCCAGTGCTTAAAAGTTAACAATTTTATAGCATAACATGCACAAAGTGCTATGCTAGGATGCCAGAAACATAAACACAAGTGTGTAGTATATAAAAAAGTAAGCGATGAGGTAAGAGAGAAATGAACTGCCAAAATTACGGACTGTGATACTAAAGTTCAAATGTATGTAAAATAATTGAACATTGCTTTTATTAGATATTATATTATTGGTACCATTACAATCATCATCTTGTCATGGATGGGTTCAGTGCTAATTAAATTCAATGGTTCAAGTTGCGTCCACATGGCACTCGACGGTTCTCTATTAGTGCTGCAATCAATAATGGATGTTTAAAAACTTTGTAAACCAAAATTACCTGCTGGATCAGGCCTGCGGGAAACCTTCTGGTGTTTGTTGAGGTCTTCTTAAAAAAAAAAAAAAAGCTCATTTAAACTTTTTGTAATATGGCACCCCTAATGATGTTGCCTCTTACCTTTTCTCTAAACTAAAAAATCCCACATGCAGCAACCTTTCTTCAAATGGTTTCATTTTGGTTGCCCTTTTCTGAACCTTTTTTCAACTCTACAATATCCCTTTTGCGGTTAGGTGACCAGAACTGCAGTCAATATTCCAAATGTGGTTGTACCCAGTGCTATTTTTCTAGAAAAAGAGGTGCCAGAACTCACCATGAATGCCACCTTGTTCTCTTATAATGGCAATGATGCCCACCTGAGAGGAGCTGGAACTGAGTTTTATTGCAGTTTTATTGCATCAGTATAGGAACCCGCTTTATACTGAGTGAGATTGCTGGTCCGCCTCATTCATTGTTGTCTACACCAGGAATAGGGAACCTGTGGTCTGCCAGGTTTTGCTAGACTACAACTTCCGCCATCCCTAATCATTGGCCATGGTAGCTGGAGCACTGCTTGGAAAAGACACATATCAAAGTTAAGGTTTCAGAGAGATCTGCGACACAAAAACAGATAAATAAAAAAACCACACAAAACCATCAAAACCTTTAAGCAGGGACAATTTTAACGAAGCAAGGGGAACTTTGCTGCAAAAACACTTCCCTGGCATCAGTTGATTTCCTGTTGTGGCCTGACGTCTGCTATAACTCTCCTATTCCAGAAGTCGTGGGGGAGAGAGTACAGCTGCTAGGCTTGACTGTCATGTTTCCTGTTTAGCAGCTGCTCCAGAACACATGCTGCTACTTAGAGCAAGGGAAAATAGAGGCATCAACAGAATGACACAGCAATCTTATTCTTTGAAAAGCTAAATTTGATTGCATCCTCCCCTCAACACAGTTAACTCCTAAAGAATTCACAGTGGAGGCAAGGAAAGGACAATTCATTGGGCCGAGAAACATACCTTCTTTCCTAGAATCCTTGATCCGTATTTCCTTGAGACATGAGTTTGCAGCCACTTAATTCTGCAGGCAGTTTCAGCGGGAGAAAGGGAAACCATTATGGAATCAAATGTGGCTTTCTATGATGAGGAAAATATACAGCATAAGCAGTTCAAAAATTTCCCCCTCGGTGCACTGTGCTGTCGCACAGTTTATCCACATGACACATCATAGTGATTAATGCCAACTGCATGGCAAACCTCCAGGATAAACACAAATTGCACATTTTCAACGGAGAAATTGACAACAATCACATCCTCTGGGATTTGTAGGAATCAGTCTCCAGCAGCTGGAATTGCTTTGTGTTACAACATCTTCCTTGCTCCTCTCGCTGCTGCTTTAGCACTGTAGGGTTGTCAGTCGCTCATAATTTATGGCTTCTTTGTACTTCAGGAGCTAAGAATGGAAGAAGAACCTGCTGGATTAAGCCAGCGTCCCATCTAGTGCGGCATTCTGTTCTCACAGTGGCCAACAAGATGCCTGTGGGAAGCCTGCAAGTAGCTCCAGATTGCAACAGCATACTCCCCACCTGTGATTTCAGAGCAGCTGCCAGTCAGTCCCAGGGTAGCCAATGTGGTAAAGATAACTGCCTAGGTAGGAGAAGTGATTGACATTTTCCAACGTTACACCACTGAGTTGGATTTGTGGTGTTGCAGAGGGGTTATTTTGTACTTCTTGGTGCAGCACTTTGGTTTTTTGGATGTTGAGCGAGCGACAAGCCAAGCTTTTCATAAGCTTCTGCGAAGATATTTAGGATGGTTTGGAGGTCATCCTCTTACTACATTGTCATCAGCATATTGAAGCTCTATGACGGAAGTTACGGTAACCTTACTCTTTGCTTTCAGCCTGCTCAGATTGAAGAGCTTTCCATCTGTTTGATATATGATTTCTACCCCAGTGGGGAGTTTCCCCACTGATTCAATGACTCTTCAACATCAACTTCATTGGACTGGTCATGTTGTGCGGATGCCTGATGATCGTCTTCCAAAGCAACTACTCTATTCTGAACTTAAAAATGGAAAGTGTAATGCTGGTGGTCAACAAAAGAGGTTTAAAGACTCTCTCAAGGCAAATCTAAAAAAATGTAGTATAAACACCGACAACTGGGAAACACTGGCCTTCAAGCCCTCCAGTTGGAGAACAGCCTTTACCAAAGGCGTCATGGGCTTTGAAGACACTCGAACTCAGGACGCAAGGGAGAAACGTGCTAAGAGGAAGGAACTCTTGGCAAATCCACACCATGATCAACTCCCGCCGGGGAACCAATGTCCCCACTGTGGAAGGAAGCGTGGGTCCAGAATTGGCCTCCACAGTCACTTACGGACTCATTGTTAAAACTGTGTTTATGGAAGACAATCTTACTTGGCTACGAGTGATTGCGAGAGAAGAAGAAGAAGAAGCCAACATGGTGCCCTCACCAGATGTTGCTCCTCTTATCCCTGACGATTGGCTATGCTACCTAGAAGCTGATGGAGGTTGTTGTACGACGACCTCTGAAGGGCACCACAGGAGTAGACAACAGTGTGCTAGATAGTCCAGTGGTATAGCACAGCTTTTTATGTTCCTAAGAAGAAAAGGGAGAGAGGGAAGAAGAAACCCAACAGCATCTAAACGTTTCCCCTCCTGATTTTTCTTAACATTACCTTTAAAAAACCCCTCTATCCACTAAGGAATAATTACACTCCTTTGCAGTGTACTTTTGAACTAATTATTAATGAAAACACCAGCTAATTAATCCCTGCAGCTCTTCTGCCCACCAGGCCTCTCGGCTTGTGTGCCAAAAAAGGAACTGAGGAGGCTGATGGTTGACTGGGCAGATGGAGGAAGCTTTTAATGATAAACTCTTTAGCTTCTCTTTCACTCCTTTTTTTGCTTTTGCAGTTTAGGGTGTTTTTTAAAAAAATTTAATTTTAAATTTAATTTTTAAAAAATTATTATTGGGGGCAGGATGTTGAATGTGTAAATTTTGTTTTTAGGATTGTTGGAATCAATTTCATAGAATCAGAGTTGGAAGAGACCCCAAGGGCCATCGAGTCCAACCCCCTGCCAAGCAGGAAACACCATCAGAGCACTCCTGACATATGGTTGTCAAGCCTCTGCTTAAAGACCTCCAAAGTAGGAGACTCCACCACACTCCTTGGCAGCAAATTCCACTGTCAAACAGCTCTTACTGTCAGGAAGTTCTTCCTAATGTTTAGGTGGAATCTTCTTTCTTGTAGTTTGAATCCATTGCTCCGTGTCCGCTTCTCTGGAGCAGCAGAAAACAACCTTTCTCCCTCCTCTATGTGACATCCTTTTATATATTTGAACATGGCTATCATATCCCCCCTTAACCTCCTCTTCTCCAGGCTAAACATGCCCAGCTCCCTTAGCCGTTCCTCATAAGGCATCGTTTCCAGGCCTTTGACCATTTTGGTTGCCCTCCTCTGGACACGTTCCAGTTTGTCAGTGTCCTTCTTGAACTGTGGTGCCCCGAACTGGACACAGTACTCCAGGTGAGGTCTGACCAGAGCAGAATACAGTGGCACTATTACTTCCCTTGATCTAGATGCTATACTCCTATTGATGCAGCCCAGAATAAAATTTGAATAAAAAGTGAAATATGTAGGGAGACTCATGTGCACCTCAAAATAGTGTTTTCTCGGGAAACCGTAACAGCAGCCACGCAGGGTAGGACCCCATAAGAATAACCCCAATAATGAGGCACATTGGGACATTTTTTCCTGTCCCCATCCTGCCCCACCCTGCAGCATGCATAGGCTCTTAGCTCTGACTGAAGGGAGGGAGAAATTGTGAAGGGTATTATACATATGCACAGACTTCCTATTCTCCTTCATGCACATGTGTGTGCAGAGGAAATAACAGAGCTCTGTCATATTGTATGAGCATTTCTCCACACATGGGTATAGTGCCCATTCAGGGGAAAAGTGCAGTCCTCAACATGCAAGTTGGCAATGGCATGGACTCCACAAAATTCATTCTTAACTTGTATGGCTCATGCACAGCAGAGATAGGGAATCTGTGGAGCAGCAGATGTTGCTAGACTACAAATCCCATCATGACTACAAATCGTGGTCATGCTGGATGGAGGTGATGGGAATTGGAGCCCAACACCTGGAGGCCTGCAGGTGCCTCATCTCTGGTGTGCGAACTGTTGCTGTTTTGTGGGAGGGATTCAAACAAATGACCCCCAATTCAGGTTGTGCAATTGGAGCCGATTTGGTGCTTCTGGGCAACTAATCCGCTTCCAAAACAAATCATACTTTTTTACAGTAAAGAAAGGGAAAGGAAATTTCACTAAAACGTGCAGGATAAAAGTGAAGAAGCATGTAGTTGGGGTTTTACTTATGCAACTGTTTAAGCCCCATTTCACTGTGTTTGGATGAATCAGGGAAAGTTAAAGGGATATTTTTTTTAAAACAAAAAATATATCAGTAGCAGCTACTGCTTTCTTTCTTTTTAAGCACACATATGGATCTACTGTATCTGGGTTACCCTTTGCCCATACGTTTATACTGATGCCTGTTTCTGTTTTTAACCCAGTTTCTTGTTGACATTAGAGGGTAACCCCCCACCCCAGCAATCAATTTTTGTATGTGTAGATAGACTTTTCACAGTGTGATCATTATTTCTTAATTACTTCATGCCAAGCCCTGGGAGAAAAGAAATGTTCTCCTTAAACATCAGAAAAGCAAATGGCAAGTTCTTTAAAAATAAAAAAATATAAATAAATAAATTTGTGAGCAATTCTGTAGAATACAACACTCAAGGGAGGATTAGGGTTGGGTTTTTCAGTGCTGGTCTTCATTCTGAGCCATTTTCAGGATTCAATGCTACGTTGCCCCATGGGGTAGGAGAAAAGACTACAGTTCCCATCATCCCTGGCCACTGGTCCTGCTAGCTAGGGATCATGGGAGTTGTAGGCCAAAAACATCTGGAGGGCCGAGTTTGAGGAAGCCTGCACTAGTGCAATGGGACTTTCCTTCCTCTCCTCCCACCCCATACCTCTCATCTCATTTGGAGGGTTGGGGAAGTCTCAGAACAGAGCATGGGGGAAGGAGAGAAGAGATCACGCCATTGGGCAAGCAGAAATTGTAGCACTGATGGAACAATCTCCCTAGCATGATGTTGAATACAACCCAAGGAAGGTCTTCCTCATGTTGAAGTTTAGATTGTAAGCTCCTCTGGCCTTTCCTCTTTTATTTAATTAAGCAACATTTCTATTCAGTTCTAGGGATGCGGGTGGCGCTGTGGTCTAAATCACTGAGCCTCTTGTGCTTGCCGATCAGAAGGTTAGCGGTTCGAATCCCCGCGAAGGGGTGAGGTCCCGTTGCTTGGTCCCAGCTGCTGCCAACCTAGCAGTTCAAAAGCACGCCAAAAAAAGTGCAAGTCGATGAATAGGTACCACTCCCGCGGGAAGGTAAACGGCGTTTCTGTGCACTGCTCTAGTTTCGGTGTTCCGTTGCACCAGAAGCGGCTTAGTCATGCTGGCCACATAACCTGGAAAAATTCTGCGGACAAACGCCAGCTCCCTTGGCCTGTAAAGCGAAATGAGCGCTGCAACCCTAGAGTCGTCTGCAACTGGACTTAACTGTCAGGGGTCCTTTAACTTTTTTTATATTGAGTACTGGATCAAGTCCCCACCCTGGAAAAGCTGGGATTCCAGTCTTCTCCCTTCCCTTCCCAAAATACGATAAATACTATTTATCAAATGATAGCAACATCACCAAGAGACTAGCATCATAGACAAAGCCACAAACTAACCCCCTAGTTCAAAGCTACCTGCCTCCTCCCTAGGTCTAGATGTGCTTGTGGAAGTCTATGCTCTTTTGCCTTACTCACAGCTGTGAATTACTCACAGCTAATTCAAGGACGCGGGTGGCGCTGTGGGTTAAACCACAGAGCCTAGGACTAGCCGATCAGAAGGTCGGCGGTTCAAATCCCCACATTGCGGTGAGCTCCCGTTGCTTGGTCCCTGCTCCTGCCCACCTAGCAGTTCCAAAGCACGTCAAAGTGCAAGTAGATAAATAGGTACCGCTCTGGCAGGAAGGTAAACGGTGTTTCCGTGCACTGCTCTGGTTCGCCAGAAGCGGCTTAGTCATGCTGGCCACATGACCCGGAAGCTGTATGCCGGCTCCCTTGGCCAATAAAGCGAGATGAGCACCGCAACCCCAGAGTCGGTCACGACTGGACATAATGGTCAGGGATCCCTTTACCTTTACCTTTAATTCAAGGATGCAAGCCAGTGAGGTGGGATTGCTTGCATTTTCCACAAAGAGGCAAAATTTGAGAGTACTGCAACACAGACTGTTCCAGTAGGCGGCGGCACCAAATTGGGTGCATTGCAAACATTTCAGCCAACAGGTGAAAGTAGCAAATACTATATATTCCTTCCAGCAGGTGGCAGCAAAAAGGCTCCTATACTTCCTTTTGGTCTCTGCAGATCTAGCCAATAGGAAGTGCCAAAGCAAGATCTGCTAGTGTGGCTCACAAATCTCCTATCCTGCTAGTGGTTTCTAGGAAAAATAAGCTTAATTATTTGCAATTTCCAGCAACAGGGATTTTTTTGCCTAATGCTGTGGTGATCCTTTGGCCATAAAATGTTGAAATGCGTCAGACATATAGGCTATTTATAGCAATTAGAGGTGTTCCAGATTCGTTCCACCAAACCGGAATAGCGCTGCTTCATCTAAGTCAATTTTTGTCCTCGTTTTAGTCACCTTATGTTGGAAGTTCAAGCAATTATTTTAGTAATGCAGAACGGGTGACCAAACTTACCTTATCAGGTTGTGCCCCTCCCCAGCCCCCGAGTCTTTAAATAGAACAGCTGGTACATTTGCAGGTTTGTCTTTGAGGGTGTCCAAAGCATTTCCATATATTTTTCTGCAGTGGTGAGCTAGAGTGGCCATGCTCTCCTCCTCTTGTGTCTTGTTTAGATTGTGAGCCTGGGAGCAGGGCCACTGCAACCCACCACTAACCACTAGCCACCCTTGCCTTGGGTCTTGGCTTGGGAGCAGCACACACACCTTGCTCCGGAAAGATCGCAGAGTTCCGAGCTGCCAGGTAGCCTTTTCATGGGAAAGAAACATAGGGCAGCATCATCCGCCAGAAAGAAAGCTAAGAGGAAGGATGGGGATGTGGTGTGGCTTCTTGTATAAAAGCGTGTTTATAGCTGATGAAATAAAAAAATTATTATTATTATTATTATTATTATTATTATTATTATTATTATTATTATCTTTGCAGCATTTAAAAAATATTCTGGCAGCATGCTGAACTGCCTGTCAATCCTGGGTGTCGTAAGTGAAAAGGCCCAGCCAAGAATAATGTTGTAAGCCAAAAATGGCTTATCTTCTGAGTTTACGCCAATAAAACTCAGAGACAAGAGGAGTAAGGAGTCCATTGTTGTTTATTGCAAGGCACTAGTTTACCCCGCCCAAGGGTCCGGGCGGTGGTATTTATAACATTTCAAACCAAGGATTTCAATTTTCACCAATCATGTACATCATGTACATCATTACCTCATTTCATGTTTAGTACACATGCACAATAAGCGTTAGCAATTTCTGCTGATTCAGCTGTGATTCCCACCGCTCTATTAAAATACTAATTTCTGTCACATTGTGTTACTGTGCATGTTGGGAACCTGTGTTACGTGTAGCCATTTGACTATGTATCAACCTATGTTCTAGTTTATGAGCTGTAGCTTTGTGATTCATATATTAGCTGTACTTCTGCCCCAATGGGGGGCGGCAAGTTGCAAAACCATCAGTATCATAAAGCAACAGGTTACCCTAACTTCTCTATTAGAAGCACACTCAAGGATTTATAGGGGTTCATATTATCACATTTATTGTGGCCCTTTGGGCCACCACCATAATAATAATAATAATAATAATAATAATAATAATAATAATAATAATTTATTACTTATACCCTTCCCATCTGGCCGGGCCTCCCCAGCCACTCTGGGCAGCTCACAACAAAACACCAAACCTTAAAAACTTCCCTAAACAGGGCTGCCTTCAGATGCCTTCTAAAAGTCAGATAGTTGTTTGCTTCCTTGACATCTGACATCCACAGGGCGGGTGCCACTACTGAGAAGGCCCTCTGCCTGGTTCCCTGTAACCTCACTCCACACAGGGAGGGAGCCACCAGAAGGCCCTTGGAGGTGAAAGATGGGGATGGAGACACCATTAGGGATCTCTAATGGCAAAAGGAGATTAGGACATAGTAACCTGAAAGACTGTCTACTCCTGCACAGACCTATAAAATCATTTAGAATATCTGGAGAATTTTGACATGCCTCATGCCCTACAGATTATCATTGGGCGGTGACTCCCAAAACGGGCAATTTTTTCTGTGGCCCCTGTACTATAGAATGCCCTTCTCTCTGCCATACATGAAACAGCAATCAACTGTTCCTTCAGACCATATCCACACCCAACGTACATTTAAAGCACACTGAATTCACATTTAAAGCACATTAAAAGGTAAAGGTAAAGGGACCCCTGACCATTAGGTCCAGTCGTGACCGACTCTGGGGTTGCGGCGCTCATCTCGCTTTATTGGCCGAGGAAGCCAGCATACAGCTTCCGGGTCATGTGGCAAGCATGACTAAGCCACTTCTGGCGAACCAGAGCAGTGCATGGAAATGCCACTTACCTTCCCACTGGAGTGATACCTATTTATCTACTTGCACTTTGATGTGCTTTCGAACTGCTAGGTTGGCAGGAGCAGGGACTGAGCAACGGGAGCTCACCCCGTTGTGGGGATTCAAACCGCCGACCTTCTGATCAGCAAGTCCTAGGCTCTGAGGTTTAACCCACAGTGCCACCCATGTCCCTTAAAGCACATTGCTTCCCTCAAATAACCCCAGAAACTGTAGCATAGAGCTATAATTCCAGCACCTTTAACAAACTTCATTTCCCAGGATTCTTTATGGGAGGCCATGTGTGTTGGATGTGCATTGAATGTGATTTAATCATCTGGATATGCTGTCTTGAGTGGTGGAACACACGTCACCAATATAAAGAAGACCTTGGGAGGTTAGCCTAGCCCCCACCCAGAGATCTGCTTCTGGCTGGTGGTTGTTGTTGTTTAGTCGTTTAGTCGCGTCCGACTCTTCATGACCCGATGGGCCAGAGCACGCCAGGCACTTCTGTCTTCCACTGCCTCCCGCAGTTTGGTCAAACTCATGCTGGTAGCTTCAAGAACACTGTCCAACCACCTCGTCCTCTGTTGTCCCCTTCTCCTTGTGCCCTCCATCTTTCCCAACATCAGGGTATTTTCCAGGGAGTCTTCTCTTCTCATGAAGTGGCCAAAGTATTGGAGCCTCAGCTTCATCCCTGGCTGGTGGTACACACACACAAAATCTCTTCCAATTATTCTGATACTGCTTGGAAGGAAAGGAGGGGAGAAAACACTTTTTAGCTCTAGGGGGAAAGAAAAAGGAGGCGATCAGGAAGGAAAGAATCGTGATAGTGTGGAACAATGGGGCAGCTTCAGAAGGCATCGACAGGGGCTGCTAAAAAGTGAGGTCACAGCCTCCAGGCCAGAGGTTGCCCAGCTGTGCTGCGGAGATAGCAGAGGTAGAAGTCTGTTGTGTATGCCAGGCCCAAATTGATCACGAAATTTTGTTGATGGCGCCACAGCCCATTATATTCCTCCAAAGCGCCTTCCCTACAATATACAAGTAGTTATATTACAGGGATAAATCCTCTAATTTACATCCCTTCCATGAATGCTTTATACATCCTAAACCTATTTTTAAGCTTTGGTGCCACAAAGATCACAACTATTCCGTCAGTGGGTATCTTAAAAAAAGAAAAGAAGAAGCACACATTCAACAAAGATACGACGATATGTGAATGTTCAGCTTGGGTTTTCAATCGTTCTTCCTCTCGGCTTGGTTGCTGATGTGAATGAAAATTAGTCTGAAAAGCATGGGGTGATAAAAGCCTTAGATGAATGGTAATTAAATTGATACAGCCCTGTAGCTGAGCCCTTCACTGCTCTTAAGGTTCCGACTGACACCGGCTGAAATATTCTCTGCTAACTCATCTGCTCTTTAGTATTTAAGTTGCATGAACTTGCACATTAATTCTAAGTGGCTCAAAAGGTGGCAATGGAGTTAGTGTTGAATGGGGACTCCATGTGGTTCTTTCCCCCTGTGTTAGAGGAAACTGCCTTGTATCAGGCCAAGTGATTGCCCAGCCAGCCAGCATTGTCTACTCTGGCTGGCAGTGGTTCTTCAGGGTTTCAGGCACTATAAATGGATAAATGTGGTTTAAATAAATGGCGGATGTTAGACAAGGGGCTGTCCTGCATTTTACTAGAACATTGACCTTGGGTCCTTTTCTGGAAAAAACACATGTTCTCGCTCTGAAGAAAGTCATTAAAAAAAAAATCTTTCATTTATTGCAAGCTGTCAGAACAAGCACAATGCGATCTGATGCAATCTCAAGGCCTTATATCAGATAATTTGTATTTATAGGAGACCATTAAGAGAAAATGCAAGAGATCAGGAAGCTGGGAAAATGAGGCAGAATATGTAGGAGAAACTCTCTAAATGCTTCAAAGATACTCCCAAGATTCCTTGCGTGATAACTTGACAGTGCTTATTGTGTGACATTTTCTGTTTTGTATGAAGAGGTGTCATTTTTGTAAGAAAACGGTAATTTATGAAAGGAAAATATTAAAACCAACACAGCTTTAAAATTGGGCAAGTGGAGTCATGGATAGCTGTAACTCAGAGAAGAGGAACCTGTGGCAGCCTTCCAGATGTTCTTCGACTCCAATTCCCATCAGCCCCAGGCAACACAGAATGATGAATGGCCACATCCAAAGGCAACAAGTTCACGATCGCCTCTGTAACTGATTCCAGTAAAGTCGTACCTTGGTTGATGAACGCCTTACGACTTGAACGCTTTGGCTCCAAAATGCCGCAAACCCAGAAGTGAATGTTATGGTTTGCGAATGTTCTATGGAACCCGGGCGTCCGACGTGGCTTCTGCGGCTTCCGATTGGCTGCAGGAAGTTCCTGCAGCCAGTCGGAAGCTGCGCCTTGGTTTCAGAACGTTTTGGAAGCTGAATGGACTTCCGGAACGGATTCCGTTCGACTTACAACAACTGTACAGCAGGAAATGATATAGCTCAGTGGTTCTCCAAGGGTGCAACACATTTTTTTATTTGCAGAGCATGGATAGATACCTTTTCAAAATGAGAGCATCAGGGACAATCCTGAGGACCATCCTAGTTGTGTTTTCCAATGTATTTCTTATCAGTGAAAAATTCAGCGTAGCACAAGCAAATTTATATTCTGAAAGTGTGGCCCAGATAAAAAAAAGTTTGAGAACCACTGGTATAGCCTGCTTCTGAGTGTTAGCCTTAGGGCAGAGCCAGCATCTCTGCTTTGTAAAAACTAGCTGTGTGACTAGATGGTGATACAAGACAGAACATGACTCTGCCAGTGACGGATCTATATTCAAATTTTATATGTGCAGCTATTTGGCTACAATCTGCATTCAAGAAAAATCAAGCTTTTTAAAAATAAATAACATTTATATGCAGGAGCTCAAGGCCCAGCACTCTGTGTGGCATTCCAACTAATTAAAATTCAACTCCACGCCGGGAAGAGCTGGTGGATCAAGTGATATGCAGGTCTTGTTTCCCAGCAGCAATTCCCTGTGATCTTACAAAATAAACTCCTGAGGGTAGGAATTGCTTCTTAGTGCAACATGCATGTACCTCACAGGGTAGCTTTGAAGAGGAATGAGATGCAGGTTACAAGAATGCCGGTGGTTGCCACACATTAAGCTCGCTTATCTGAATGAATGGTTATCTTATCATCTCCTGGCAAATAGAAGGGGAAGAAATGGAGGCAGTGAGAGATTTTACTTTCTTGGGCTCCATGAACACTGCAGATGGTGACACGAAATTAAAAGACGCCTGCTTCTTGGGAGAAAAGCAATGACAAACCTAGACAGCGTCTTAAAAAGCAGAGACATCACTTTGCCAACAAAGGTCCGTATAGTAAAAGCTGTTTTTTCCAGTAGTGATGTATGGAAGTGAGAGCTGGACCATCAAGAAGGCTGATCGCTGAATAATTGATGCTTTTGAATTCTGGTGCTGGAGGAGACTCTTGAGAGTCCCATGGACTGCAAGAAGATCAAACCTCTCCATTCTTAAGGAAATCAGCCCTGAGTGCTCACTGGAAGGAGAGATCGTGAAGCTGAGGCTCCAATACTTTGGCCACCTCATGAGAAGAGAAGACTCCCTGGAAAATACCCTGATGTTGGGAAAGATTGAGGGCACAAGGAGAAGGGGACAACAGAGGACGAGGTGGTTGGACAGTGTTCTCAAAGCTACCAGCATGAGTTTGACCAAATTGCGGGAGGCAGTGGAAGACAGAAGTGCTCTGGTCCATGGGGTCACGAAGAGTCGGACACGACTAAACGACTAAACAACAACAAAATCTGAATGAGATGCACGTGCAAAGTTAGAGATATAGACCATCTTTACAGGAAAATTTTGGGCTGGGATGGAAGATTCCCCAAGTGATTTGCACACTCATTGTACTTAAGTAGATTGGTAATCTTCAACATGAAAGCAACATCTGTTTGGGTGCCCTTTGTTGGACACATATGTTAAGACCGTTACTGAACTCTGACCTCTTTACAGAGTTGCCATATGTCTTCTTTTTCCAGGACATGTCCTCTTCTTCATGGGCATGTAAAAGGAGAGTCATCACAGCGATCCATAGTTAAAAGTAGAAGTCATCAAATGAGTCCTCTTTTTTGCTTTCCAAAATATGGCAAGCCTACGAGTCTTGTGGTGATGAACTCGAAAACTCAGAGTTTACAGATACACAGCAAAATCACACCAGGGCCAAAATACAGCTGCCATTTTATAAATAATCTCCCCATAAACTTTTCCAAAGTGAGCAGAAAGGGCTTCATCAAGTAGGTGGCTGTAACCGTAAGAAGAAATGTCAGGTGGAAGGAGAAAATTATAGTTACCATATATACAAAAATCCAATAAAACCTTTGTGGGCCTTATTCAAAGCATTTGAAAGTAAGCCAAATGTCTTTAGTTACATCAGTGGTCTAATAAAACATCAGACAAGCCAAACACGAAAATCAATCGGATTTGACTCTTGCATATAAACTTTATAAAGGAAAAACAATCCTTTTTCAAATCTCCACTGTAAACAGCCCTTTTTCACACACAAAAACATAAATATCTATGCACCAGAGGCTTTGAAGCTGGAGGAGGAAAATGAATAACTGTGTATGGAGGAAGTTTTATTAATTGTCCTGGAAACATTTTTATTGATGGCTATATTGTACAACAACAAATTATTTCAAATGGCTTATGCTGAAATGCACTATATACAATTTGACTTACCAAGGTTTTATTATTGGAGTGCTTGTATGTATGATAATTACTTTTGTAATGAAGAATTTTATACTCACACCCCCCTTGGGGCTATATCCAATGTTAATCTTACTCAGAGTAGACTCATTGAAAATAATGGAAAGAACTAAACGGGCAATCCTATGGCAAGATCTACTGGAATGAACAGCTTAAGATGCAGTAGATCTTTGGCTCAGCTGGCTGATCCCCATCTTGTCTGAGTCCCTAACTTTGGCACATCTAAACATGTTGTCTCACCTGAGGAGGCCAGTGTAAATCCTAAAAAAGAGCACTCCAGGGGTGTGGCAGGGGCAAAACCAGAGCAGGACTGGATCCTAAACCCATTGGACTTGGTTACATGAGCTGGCAACCTCACACAGAACACTATTTTAAATACATGTTTTCCCTCTGCCAGGCTTAGGCAGATGAACAGAGTTTGGATCTGGTGTAACTTTACACCACTTTCTTGTGCATAGGATTGTTTTCTAACTTAGGTCCAGTAATTTTAGTGGGTCCGCTTGGAGTATAACTTAGTTGGATGCAACCCTTTGCTTTGGGCTGCCTAAGCCTGCTTGGAAACAGATTGTGCCCTGGTTGTCTGAAGTTATCTACAGCAACACATCTGATATTCAACATTATGCAAAGCAACTATAACAAAAAAGGCTGGCACAAAATATGGATGAAAAATGTTGGGGTTCTGTTACTTGACTGTGTATTCCTCTGAAAGCTTTGCGCAATTGAAAATGTATGGAAGAGAAATGTAGAAATTACACACATCGCTGATTCTTTTCTTCAATTACAGGTTCCATTCCCATCCCTTATGCTTCTGCGATAATGAAGTGTCAGAAAATGTCAGCAGCATATAACTGTGATATTGTTCGGCCCACATTGCTTACCAGTTCATTTTGGGACACAATTTGAAATGCTGGTTATTACACATAAAGCTTTAAGCAGTATCCTGCCCGAGACAGTCTGCTCACCACAATTCCCACCAGAGACCCTGCTTCATATGATATTATTTATTTTGTTGAAAATCAGTTATAAAAGGCTTCATATTTAAAAACCTCTAAGTGGTGAAAAACTTAAAAACAATAAACAGTATAATAAAAAACCCCCAACATAAAACCAGTAAAGCAATAATCTCTCACCACTCAGTAATTGGGGTGCCATGTAACAATGGCATTAGTAGATCAAATGAGCCCATATTCTCAACACATCCGTTACATCCTGTTATGTACTGAAGTTCTCACCCTGGGCCAGCAGGGGGATACTGTAGATAGTTATGCAAATAAGGGATCGAAAGTGACGTTCAGTGATTGGATAGTTTTAGAAAATTGTTACAGTTACATTGTACTGGAGCTCTATATAAGCTGGCTGACCGAACCTTTCAGTTCAGTTCTGTCCTGGCCTGTGAATAAACAAGAGCTGTTTGAAGAATCGCTGTGTCGTCTGATATGTTCACCCACAACTTAACACATCCTATGATCAACAATACAGTACCAAAAAGTGACTTTGGATTCACTCTAGTATTCCGATAAAGAAGCAACAAAGAAGCCTAGAATGGATTTTATACAAAAGCATATCCTGCCGCCTCCACACCTAGGATTTCTTCCTGCCAATGATGATGCTTATAAATGTGTGTGTTGCTGCCCTGGAACTAGCTACAATTTTGCAGAATTGTCTTAAGTCACCCTGCTTGGAAAAGGGATGAGATATAAGAATAATAACTGGTCAAAATGTTAAATGGGATGAGCTCACAGGTTGAGGAGATGATTTCTCTTACAAATCTTTTACAGTAAACATCCATGCAAAGGAATATTTAATTGAAGTGCTCTTCAACAGAATGTCTCACCGCAATCCTTGGAACCAAAGCCAAGGAAAAGAAATTAATGCCGAATGAGTGGTAGTGGAACTTTAGTGGAAGAAAAAGCCCTGGACTCGGTTCATGCAGACAAACAGCATATATATATATATATATATATATGCAGGTTTTGGTGTCCTCGGGTGTCTTCCCGTGTAAAAGTTGGGGTGTCTAGGCGACGTTTCGACGAGGTCTCACTCGTCATCTTTAGGCTGGTGCTTTCGGCTTCTTGTTACTGGAACAGAGCGGGATCTCAGTGTTTGAGTTCCTATAAATACTGTAGAGGGGTGTGGTGTATTGCCTCAAAAGTTCTGGGCAGAGGGGAAGTTCCCAGGCTAGTGTTCTTTTCTTCTTTTGTTCCTTAATTACTTGAGGGATATCTTGAGTGATTTCTTGAGTGATATTCTGAGTACCACTTAGGTGGGTCATTAGGTGTGGATTAGTTGCTAAAGCCTTCGTGTCTTGACCTCTTGAATTTGTGAAGAGTTTTTCTGGGAAGATGGCTGTACTGCACTTAGTTGTGCTTTGGCTTGGCTTCGTGTATAGGGGCGAGCTGTGGTTTTGTGCCCTGTGCCAGCCAGATCTGTGTAGGGATTGCAGGGGGGTGCAGCATCCGGAGTTGCCACTATGGTTTGGTTACTGGATGGTGTCTGTAATTTATCTGTGGAGAGGGTCTGGGTTTGGGTCTGGTGTGGTTGATTGGTGGTGGCGTTCTGTGTGCCTCTGGATCTGGTGTCGGTTTTTGTGGGGAGGGCTAATTTCCAGATGTCTGGCAGGCGGGACGTGTCGTCACGCTTGTTCATGTTGTGAGGGTGTTTCTCTATCTCGATGGCTTCCATGATTATTCTCTTGTGGTGATGTTCCATGTTAAAGAGCAATTTGGAATCTGCAAAATTAATTTCGTGTCCTGTTTCTTTCATGTGTTGGAAAAGAGAGGAAGATTTTTCTTCTTTTTTGACGGCATTCTTGTGTTCTGCGATACGTGCATTTATTCGTCTGTTTGTTTGTCCAATGTACGTGGCTGGGCAGACTTTGCAGGGTATTTCATAGACCCCTTGGTTTTCCAACTGGATTTTATCTTTGGGGTTTCTGAGGATATTGGCTATTTTTTGGTTGGTGCAAAAGGCTGTTTTGATATTGTGTTTATGGAGGATTTTGCTAATTTTATCTGTAGTGCCCTTGATATAAGGAAGGAGGGCCATGCCATTGTTTTCTTCCGTGTCTTGGTTTTTGGGGGGTGTTTCTTTTTGGATTAGCTTCTTAACCCTGTTTTGCTGGTATCCATTGGCGATTAACACATTTGAGAGATTCTGTAACTCAGTTGTCAAGTGGTCTTTGTCAGCCAGGCGTTTGGTTCTGGAGATGAGGGTCTTGGCTACGGAGTTTATTTGTGCAGGGTGGTGGTGTGATTGAGCATGTAAGTAGCGGTTGGTGTGTGTTTTTTTCCGGTAGATAGTGTGTCCTAGGGAGCCATCAGGTTTTTTGTAGATTAGGACGTCAAGGAAGGGAAGCTGGTTGTTGGCTTCTATTTCCATAGTGAATTGTATTTTGGGGTGTAGGCTGTTGAGATGTGTGAGGAAGCTATCTAGTTTTTCTTTCCCGTGTGGCCAAATTACAAAGGTGTCGTCAACATATCTGAGCCAAAGTTTGGGTTTGTGTTCTGACTTGTCTAAAGCATTGGTTTCAAAGTGTTCCATGTACAGATTTGCGATGACCGGTGAGAGGGGTGATCCCATAGGTGCTCCTTCTATCTGTTTGTATCTTTGTCCATTGTGGATGAAGTACGTGTTGGTTAGGCAGTGGTTGGTCAGGTCCAGGATGTATTCGGGGGGATTGTATTTATTTTGAATGGCTGTCAAGGCTTCATTAATGGGCACTTGTGTGAAGAGAGATACAACATCGAAGCTCACAAGTAGGTCATCGGGATGTAGGTTTTGCTTCTTTATTGTTTCTATGAACTGGAAGGAGTTTGTAACGTGTGAAGAGATGGATTCTGCATAGGGCTGAAGTTGCTTAGCGAGAAATTTAGCGAGATTTTGTAGAGGTGAGCCTATGGAGCTG
Source organism: Podarcis liolepis (assembly GCF_965112155.1). Classification (NCBI taxonomy): domain Eukaryota; kingdom Metazoa; phylum Chordata; class Lepidosauria; order Squamata; family Lacertidae; genus Podarcis; species Podarcis liolepis. Next base: position 92,885,420 of record NC_139556.1, on the reverse strand, counting down.
ACTATTGGTCTGAGTGGTGTTCCTTCTTTGTGTATCTTGGGGAGGCCGTAGAGTTTGGGGCATCTGGATGATTTTTCTCTGGGGATGATTCTTAGCTGGATTTCTTCACTAATAGGAGAGGCTTTTATTTTGGATTTGGTGGTTTTTTCCAGATACGTGGTGGGATCTGTTTTTATAGGTTGGTAGGTAGGGTCTTGGAGTAGATTTGATAGTTTTGCTTGGTAGTCCGATGTGTTCATCACAACAGTGGCATTACCTTTGTCTGCTGGGAGAATGATTATGTTGTTGTCTTTCCTCAGGTTGGTGAGTGCTTTCTGTTCTTCTTTGTGTAAATTGCTTCTGGGTGGTTTGCTGGAGCAGAGGATGTTGGTGACTTCAAGTCTGATTTTATTGGCTTCATCTGGGTTGATTTTGGTTAGGCTAGCTTCGACTCCGCATATGATGTTTTCCGTGGGGATGCGTCTCGGGGTAACTGCAAAGTTGAAACCTTTGGAGAGTACTTTGGTTTCAGTTGAGGTGAGGATCCTGTCTGATATGTTATGTACTGTTTGTTTCATGGGTTGTTGTGGAGGGTGGCTGGGCTTCTGGCGTCTCTCTAGTTTGTGGAGTTTGTTGGTGTGTGTGTCTGTCTTATGTGAGGTCTCAGTTTCAGCTCTCCAGACGGCTAGTTGTTTGCATTTGTCCCAGAGTGCAGGGTGGATTTTGTTACAGAGTTTGAGGTGAAGAGTGAGCAGATCTTTGTTGGTTTGGTTTAGTAGGTATCTTTTCTTATGTAGTTCGTTTCTGATTAGGGATAGTTCAGTTCGTTTCAGGATCCTTTCGGTAGCTGGGGTTTTAGAGTGGAATTTAAGTTGGAAGCATGTGGGAATTAAGTTGTTGTCTCGGCAGTTGCGTAGGAACAAGAGATCACATAAGATGGTGGCTCTTCGGATTTCTAGTTTCTCGTAGGTTCTTGTCAGCTGGAAGGTTTCCTCCCCGTAGAGGTGAGATATTTGTTTTCGTAGATTTTCACGGGTACAGGAATGCAGGTTTTGGTGTCCTCGGGTGTCTTCCCGTGTAAAAGTTGGGGTGTCTAGGCGACGTTTCGACGAGGTCTCACTCGTCATCTTCAGGCTGGTGCTTTCGGCTTCTTGTTACTGGAACAGAGCGGGATCTCAGTGTTTGAGTTCCTATAAATACTGTAGAGGGGTGTGGTGTATTGCCTCAAAAGTTCTGGGCAGAGGGGAAGTTCCCAGGCTAGTGTTCTTTTCTTCTTTTGTTCCTTAATTACTTGAGGGATATCTTGAGTGATTTCTTGAGTGATATTCTGAGTACCACTTAGGTGGGTCATTAGGTGTGGATTAGTTGCTAAAGCCTTCGTGTCTTGACCTCTTGAATTTGTGAAGAGTTTTTCTGGGAAGATGGCTGTACTGCACTTAGTTGTGCTTTGGCTTGGCTTCGTGTATAGGGGCGAGCTGTGGTTTTGTGCCCTGTGCCAGCCAGATCTGTGTAGGGATTGCAGGGGGGTGCAGCATCCGGAGTTGCCACTATGGTTTGGTTACTGGATGGTGTCTGTAATTTATCTGTGGAGAGGGTCTGGGTTTGGGTCTGGTGTGGTTGATTGGTGGTGGCGTTCTGTGTGCCTCTGGATCTGGTGTCGGTTTTTGTGGGGAGGGCTAATTTCCAGATGTCTGGCAGGCGGGACGTGTCGTCACGCTTGTTCATGTTGTGAGGGTGTTTCTCTATCTCGATGGCTTCCATGATTATTCTCTTGTGGTGATGTTCCATGTTAAAGAGCAATTTGGAATCTGCAAAATTAATTTCGTGTCCTGTTTCTTTCATGTGTTGGAAAAGAGAGGAAGATTTTTCTTCTTTTTTGACGGCATTCTTGTGTTCTGCGATACGTGCATTTATTCGTCTGTTTGTTTGTCCAATGTACGTGGCTGGGCAGACTTTGCAGGGTATTTCATAGACCCCTTGGTTTTCCAACTGGATTTTATCTTTGGGGTTTCTGAGGATATTGGCTATTTTTTGGTTGGTGCAAAAGGCTGTTTTGATATTGTGTTTATGGAGGATTTTGCTAATTTTATCTGTAGTGCCCTTGATATAAGGAAGGAGGGCCATGCCATTGTTTTCTTCCGTGTCTTGGTTTTTGGGGGGTGTTTCTTTTTGGATTAGCTTCTTAACCCTGTTTTGCTGGTATCCATTGGCGATTAACACATTTGAGAGATTCTGTAACTCAGTTGTCAAGTGGTCTTTGTCAGCCAGGCGTTTGGTTCTGGAGATGAGGGTCTTGGCTACGGAGTTTATTTGTGCAGGGTGGTGGTGTGATTGAGCATGTAAGTAGCGGTTGGTGTGTGTTTTTTTCCGGTAGATAGTGTGTCCTAGGGAGCCATCAGGTTTTTTGTAGATTAGGACGTCAAGGAAGGGAAGCTGGTTGTTGGCTTCTATTTCCATAGTGAATTGTATTTTGGGGTGTAGGCTGTTGAGATGTGTGAGGAAGCTATCTAGTTTTTCTTTCCCGTGTGGCCAAATTACAAAGGTGTCGTCAACATATCTGAGCCAAAGTTTGGGTTTGTGTTCTGACTTGTCTAAAGCATTGGTTTCAAAGTGTTCCATGTACAGATTTGCGATGACCGGTGAGAGGGGTGATCCCATAGGTGCTCCTTCTATCTGTTTGTATCTTTGTCCATTGTGGATGAAGTACGTGTTGGTTAGGCAGTGGTTGGTCAGGTCCAGGATGTATTCGGGGGGATTGTATTTGTTTTGAATGGCTGTCAAGGCTTCATTAATGGGCACTTGTGTGAAGAGAGATACAACATCGAAGCTCACAAGTAGGTCATCGGGATGTAGGTTTTGCTTCTTTATTGTTTCTATGAACTGGAAGGAGTTTGTAACGTGTGAAGAGATGGATTCTGCATAGGGCTGAAGTTGCTTAGCGAGAAATTTGGCTGACAAAGACCACTTGACAACTGAGTTACAGAATCTCTCAAATGTGTTAATCGCCAATGGATACCAGCAAAACAGGGTTAAGAAGCTAATCCAAAAAGAAACACCCCCCAAAAACCAAGACACGGAAGAAAACAATGGCATGGCCCTCCTTCCTTATATCAAGGGCACTACAGATAAAATTAGCAAAATCCTCCATAAACACAATATCAAAACAGCCTTTTGCACCAACCAAAAAATAGCCAATATCCTCAGAAACCCCAAAGATAAAATCCAGTTGGAAAACCAAGGGGTCTATGAAATACCCTGCAAAGTCTGCCCAGCCACGTACATTGGACAAACAAACAGACGAATAAATGCACGTATCGCAGAACACAAGAATGCCGTCAAAAAAGAAGAAAAATCTTCCTCTCTTTTCCAACACATGAAAGAAACAGGACACGAAATTAATTTTGCAGATTCCAAATTGCTCTTTAACATGGAACATCACCACAAGAGAATAATCATGGAAGCCATCGAGATAGAGAAACACCCTCACAACATGAACAAGCGTGACGACACGTCCCGCCTGCCAGACATCTGGAAATTAGCCCTCCCCACAAAAACCGACACCAGATCCAGAGGCACACAGAACGCCACCACCAATCAACCACACCAGACCCAAACCCAGACCCTCTCCACAGATAAATTACAGACACCATCCAGTAACCAAACCATAGTGGCAACTCCGGATGCTGCACCCCCCTGCAATCCCTACACAGATCTGGCTGGCACAGGGCACAAAACCACAGCTCGCCCCTATACACGAAGCCAAGCCAAAGCACAACTAAGTGCAGTACAGCCATCTTCCCAGAAAAACTCTTCACAAATTCAAGAGGTCAAGACACGAAGGCTTTAGCAACTAATCCACACCTAATGACCCACCTAAGTGGTACTCAGAATATCACTCAAGAAATCACTCAAGATATCCCTCAAGTAATTAAGGAACAAAAGAAGAAAAGAACACTAGCCTGGGAACTTCCCCTCTGCCCAGAACTTTTGAGGCAATACACCACACCCCTCTACAGTATTTATAGGAACTCAAACACTGAGATCCCGCTCTGTTCCAGTAACAAGAAGCCGAAAGCACCAGCCTGAAGATGACGAGTGAGACCTCGTCGAAACGTCGCCTAGACACCCCAACTTTTACACGGGAAGACACCCGAGGACACCAAAACCTGCATTCCTGTACCCGTGAAAATCTACGAAAACAAATATCTCACCTCTACGGGGAGGAAACCTTCCAGCTGACAAGAACCTACGAGAAACTAGAAATCCGAAGAGCCACCATCTTATGTGATCTCTTGTTCCTACGCAACTGCCGAGACAACAACTTAATTCCCACATGCTTCCAACTTAAATTCCACTCTAAAACCCCAGCTACCGAAAGGATCCTGAAACGAACTGAACTATCCCTAATCAGAAACGAACTACATAAGAAAAGATACCTACTAAACCAAACCAACAAAGATCTGCTCACTCTTCACCTCAAACTCTGTAACAAAATCCACCCTGCACTCTGGGACAAATGCAAACAACTAGCCGTCTGGAGAGCTGAAACTGAGACCTCACATAAGACAGACACACACACCAACAAACTCCACAAACTAGAGAGACGCCAGAAGCCCAGCCACCCTCCACAACAACCCATGAAACAAACAGTACATAACATATCAGACAGGATCCTCACCTCAACTGAAACCAAAGTACTCTCCAAAGGTTTCAACTTTGCAGTTACCCCGAGACGCATCCCCACGGAAAACATCATATGCGGAGTCGAAGCTAGCCTAACCAAAATCAACCCAGATGAAGCCAATAAAATCAGACTTGAAGTCACCAACATCCTCTGCTCCAGCAAACCACCCAGAAGCAATTTACACAAAGAAGAACAGAAAGCACTCACCAACCTGAGGAAAGACAACAACATAATCATTCTCCCAGCAGACAAAGGTAATGCCACTGTTGTGATGAACACATCGGACTACCAAGCAAAACTATCAAATCTACTCCAAGACCCTACCTACCAACCTATAAAAACAGATCCCACCACCTATCTGGAAAAAACCACCAAATCCAAAATAAAAGCCTCTCCTATTAGTGAAGAAATCCAGCTAAGAATCATCCCCAGAGAAAAATCATCCAGATGCCCCAAACTCTACGGCCTCCCCAAGATACACAAAGAAGGAACACCACTCAGACCAATAGTCAGCTCCATAGGCTCACCTCTACAAAATCTCGCTAAATTTCTCGCTAAGCAACTTCAGCCCTATGCAGAATCCATCTCTTCACACGTTACAAACTCCTTCCAGTTCATAGAAACAATAAAGAAGCAAAACCTACATCCCGATGACCTACTTGTGAGCTTCGATGTTGTATCTCTCTTCACACAAGTGCCCATTAATGAAGCCTTGACAGCCATTCAAAACAAATACAATCCCCCCGAATACATCCTGGACCTGACCAACCACTGCCTAACCAACACGTACTTCATCCACAATGGACAAAGATACAAACAGATAGAAGGAGCACCTATGGGATCACCCCTCTCACCGGTCATCGCAAATCTGTACATGGAACACTTTGAAACCAATGCTTTAGACAAGTCAGAACACAAACCCAAACTTTGGCTCAGATATGTTGACGACACCTTTGTAATTTGGCCACACGGGAAAGAAAAACTAGATAGCTTCCTCACACATCTCAACAGCCTACACCCCAAAATACAATTCACTATGGAAATAGAAGCCAACAACCAGCTTCCCTTCCTTGACGTCCTAATCTACAAAAAACCTGATGGCTCCCTAGGACACACTATCTACCGGAAAAAAACACACACCAACCGCTACTTACATGCTCAATCACACCACCACCCTGCACAAATAAACTCCGTAGCCAAGACCCTCATCTCCAGAACCAAACGCCTGGCTGACAAAGACCACTTGACAACTGAGTTACAGAATCTCTCAAATGTGTTAATCGCCAATGGATACCAGCAAAACAGGGTTAAGAAGCTAATTCAAAAAGAACTTCCCCTCTGCCCAGAACTTTTGAGGCAATACACCACACCCCTCTACAGTATTTATAGGAACTCAAACACTGAGATCCCGCTCTGTTCCAGTAACAAGAAGCCGAAAGCACCAGCCTGAAGATGACGAGTGAGACCTCGTCGAAACGTCGCCTAGACACCCCAACTTTTACACGGGAAGACACCCGAGGACACCAAAACCTGCATTCCTGTACCCGTGAAAATCTACGAAAACAAATATATATATATATATATATATATATATATATATATATATATATGCAGGTTTTGGTGTCTTCGGGTGTCTTCCCGTGTAAGAGTTGGGGTGTCTAGGCGACGTTTCGACGAGGTCTCACTCGTCATCTTCAGGCTGGTGCTTTCGGCTTCTTGTTACTGGAACAGAGCAGGATCTCAGTGTTTGAGTTCCTATAAATACTGTTGAGGGGGTGTGGTGTATAGCCTCCAACGTTCTGGGCAGAGAGGAAGTTCCCAGGTTAGTGTGCCTTTTCTTCTTTTGTTCCTTAATTACTTGAGGGATATCTTGAGTGATTTCTTGAGTGATATTCTGAGTACCACTTAGGTGGGTCATTAAGTGTGGATTAGTTGCTAAAGCTTTCGTGTCTTGACCTCTTGAGCTTGTGAAGAGTTTTTCTGAGAAGATGGCTGTACTGCACTTAGTTGTGCTCTGGCTTGGCTTCGTGTATAGGGGCGAGCTGTGGTTTTGTGCCCTGTGCCAGCCAGATCTGTGTAGGGATTGCAGGGGGGTGCAGCATCCGGAGGTGCCACTATGGTTTGGCTACTGGATGGTGTCTGTAATTTATCTGTGGAGAGGGTCTGGGTTTGGGTCTGGTGTGGTTGATTGGTGATGGCGTTCTGTGTGCCTCTGGTTCTGGTGTCGGTTTTTGTGGGGAGGGCTAATTTCCAGATGTCTGGCAGGCGGGACGTGTCGTCACGCTTGTTCATGTTGTGAGGGTGTTTCTCTATCTCGATGGCTTCCATGATTATTCTCTTGTGGTGATGTTCCATGTTAAAGAGCAATTTGGAATCTGCAAAATTAATTTCGTGTCCTGTTTCTTTCATGTGTTGGAAAAGAGAGGAAGTTTTTTCTTCTTTTTTGACGGCATTCTTGTGTTCTGCGATACGTGCATTTATTCGTCTGTTTGTTTGTCCAATGTACGTGGCTGGGCAGACTTTGCAGGGTATTTCATAGACCCCTTGGTTTTCCAACTGGATTTTATCTTTGGGGTTTCTGAGGATATTGGCTATTTTTTGGTTGGTGCAAAAGGCTGTTTTGATATTGTGTTTATGGAGGATTTTGCTAATTTTATCTGTAGTGCCCTTGATATAAGGAAGGAGGGCCATGCCATTGTTTTCTTCTGTGTCTTGGTTTTTGGGGGGTGTTTCTTTTTGGATTAGCTTCGTAACCCTGTTTTGCTGGTATCCATTGGCGATTAACACATTTGAGAGATTCTGTAACTCAGTTGTCAAGTGGTCTTTGTCAGCCAGGCGTTTGGTTCTGGAGATGAGAGTCTTGGCTACGGAGTTTATTTGTGCAGGGTGGTGGTGTGATTGTGCATGTAAGTAGCGGTTGGTGTGTGTTTTTTTCCGGTAGATAGTGTGTCCTAGGGAGCCATCAGGTTTTTTGTAGATTAGGACGTCAAGGAAGGGAAGTTGGTTGTTGGCTTCTATTTCCATAGTGAATTGTATTTTGGGGTGTAGGCTGTTGAGATGTGTGAGGAAGCTATCTAGTTTTTCTTTCCCGTGTGGCCAAATTACAAAGGTGTCGTCAACATATCTGAGCCAAAGTTTGGGTTTGTGTTCTGACTTGTCTAAAGCATTGGTTTCAAAGTGTTCCATGTACAAATTTGCGATGACCGGTGAGAGGGGTGATCCCATAGGTGCTCCTTCTATCTGTTTGTATCTTTGTCCATTGTGGATGAAGTACGTGTTGGTTAGGCAATTTACACAAAGAAGAACAGAAAGCACTCACCAACCTGATGAAAGACAACAACATAATCATTCTCCCAGCAGACAAAGGTAATGCCACTGTTGTGATGAACACATCGGACTACCAAGCAAAACTATCAAATCTACTCCAAGACCCTACCTACCAACCTATAAAAACAGATCCCACCACCTATCTGGAAAAAACCACCAAATCCAAAATAAAAGCCTCTCCTATCAGTGAAGAAATCCAGCTAAGAATCATCCCCAGAGAAAAATCATCCAGATGCCCCAAACTCTACGGTCTCCCCAAGATACACAAAGAAGGAACACCACTCAGACCAATAGTCAGCTCCATAGGCTCACCTCTACAAAATCTCGCTAAATTTCTCGCTAAGCAACTTCAGCCCTATGCAGAATCCATCTCTTCACACGTTACTAACTCCTTCCAGTTCATAGAAACAATAAAGAAGCAAAACCTACATCCCGATGACCTACTTGTGAGCTTCGATGTTGTATCTCTCTTCACACAAGTGCCCATTAATGAAGCCTTGACAGCCATTCAAAACAAATACAATCCCCCCGAATACATCCTGGACCTGACCAACCACTGCCTAACCAACACGTACTTCATCCACAATGGACAAAGATACAAACAGATAGAAGGAGCACCTATGGGATCACCCCTCTCACCGGTCATCGCAAATTTGTACATGGAACACTTTGAAACCAATGCTTTAGACAAGTCAGAACACAAACCCAAACTTTGGCTCAGATATGTTGACGACACCTTTGTAATTTGGCCACACGGGAAAGAAAAACTAGATAGCTTCCTCACACATCTCAACAGCCTACACCCCAAAATACAATTCACTATGGAAATAGAAGCCAACAACCAACTTCCCTTCCTTGACGTCCTAATCTACAAAAAACCTGATGGCTCCCTAGGACACACTATCTACCGGAAAAAAACACACACCAACCGCTACTTACATGCACAATCACACCACCACCCTGCACAAATAAACTCCGTAGCCAAGACTCTCATCTCCAGAACCAAACGCCTGGCTGACAAAGACCACTTGACAACTGAGTTACAGAATCTCTCAAATGTGTTAATCGCCAATGGATACCAGCAAAACAGGGTTACGAAGCTAATCCAAAAAGAAACACCCCCCAAAAACCAAGACACAGAAGAAAACAATGGCATGGCCCTCCTTCCTTATATCAAGGGCACTACAGATAAAATTAGCAAAATCCTCCATAAACACAATATCAAAACAGCCTTTTGCACCAACCAAAAAATAGCCAATATCCTCAGAAACCCCAAAGATAAAATCCAGTTGGAAAACCAAGGGGTCTATGAAATACCCTGCAAAGTCTGCCCAGCCACGTACATTGGACAAACAAACAGACGAATAAATGCACGTATCGCAGAACACAAGAATGCCGTCAAAAAAGAAGAAAAAACTTCCTCTCTTTTCCAACACATGAAAGAAACAGGACACGAAATTAATTTTGCAGATTCCAAATTGCTCTTTAACATGGAACATCACCACAAGAGAATAATCATGGAAGCCATCGAGATAGAGAAACACCCTCACAACATGAACAAGTGTGACGACACGTCCCGCCTGCCAGACATCTGGAAATTAGCCCTCCCCACAAAAACCGACACCAGAACCAGAGGCACACAGAACGCCATCACCAATCAACCACACCAGACCCAAACCCAGACCCTCTCCACAGATAAATTACAGACACCATCCAGTAGCCAAACCATAGTGGCACCTCCGGATGCTGCACCCCCCTGCAATCCCTACACAGATCTGGCTGGCACAGGGCACAAAACCACAGCTCGCCCCTATACACGAAGCCAAGCCAGAGCACAACTAAGTGCAGTACAGCCATCTTCTCAGAAAAACTCTTCACAAGCTCAAGAGGTCAAGACACGAAAGCTTTAGCAACTAATCCACACTTAATGACCCACCTAAGTGGTACTCAGAATATCACTCAAGAAATCACTCAAGATATCCCTCAAGTAATTAAGGAACAAAAGAAGAAAAGGCACACTAACCTGGGAACTTCCTCTCTGCCCAGAACGTTGGAGGCTATACACCACACCCCCTCAACAGTATTTATAGGAACTCAAACACTGAGATCCTGCTCTGTTCCAGTAACAAGAAGCCGAAAGCACCAGCCTGAAGATGACGAGTGAGACCTCGTCGAAACGTCGCCTAGACACCCCAACTCTTACACGGGAAGACACCCGAAGACACCAAAACCTGCATTCCTGTACCCGTGAAAATCTACGAAAGCATATATATATATATATATATATATATATATATATATATATATATATATTCCTGTATATTAAGGATTGTGTGAATCAATATATTATGTGGATCAGCCCTCCAGAGATGCACTCTTTCTTTGTATGATTTATTATTTATCCATAGCAAAGGTCTCAGCATAAAACAAAGGTTGCCACTAAAATCTTATTTTCTTTAGTTAGTCTGTTTTCATTTTGCTTTTGCCAAGGCTAAAAAAAAAAAAAAAGTTTTTATTAGTAACGTGCCCAACTTTATAATGGGGATGAAATCTGTATACTGTATTGCAAGTTCCTCTTCTTTCACTTGCAGACAAATGTTGCACCTACTTGCTTTCACCCCAATGCTAGGCTAGAACGCAGAAAGCCACCTTAAAGCAGGGCAAAGTTTGTTGCTCCATCTAACCCAACATTCTTACTGACTGCTCAGCTGCTCTTACTCACAAGAACTCACCAGGATCTTGGGCAGAGAGAGACCTTTCTCCTTGTTTCACCTGAGAATGCCAGGAATTAAACTAGGCATCTTCTGCATTGCAAAGCATTTTGCTCTACTATGTCGGGTCCTCCCTTAAAGAGGGCATGTATTGCGGTGAAACCTGGACAACCGACACCCTGTGTTGTGGGTGGGTATGTTTGCACAGCCACAACACCCGATTGGTAGGTCCCTCTAAGCTGAGTGCAATCTGGCCAATGGGATCTATTTATGCCCATGCACATGACCCAGAGCTTCCTCTTTCAGTGCGTGCATTTGGAACACCTGCCCACCTCTCCCTACTTTTAGGGCTTTGCGCTTGACCTTGCTATGCCGTCGTGTGTCTGTCGTTGGGACAGGGGCATGGCAGGAATTTTCCCCACTTGGCTGATTGGCTGTTGCCATTTGGGTTTCGCCTGCAGCGTAGCAAATCATCACAACTTGTAAGGTTGCAGATAGGCTCTGGTTCAGGTGATAGGGATGGGAGAACGCTATTGCCATCCCTATGTGAAGGGTATTCCATTAAAAGAATCCAGGGACTCGATGGTTTGGTCAACCCCTGAGAGGGGGTTGTGCCCATGCCTGAGTCCAGGGGGACATTTGGGTGGTGGAGTTAGCCCGTTCCCGGCCTTCCACTTATCCAGGTGTTTACCCTTGGCTGGCCTATGCTGGAACCCTGGGTCAGCGCTACCTGCTTGGCAGGGAGCTAGTCAAACCAGAGCCTATGCAACCAGTCACTTTCTGTAATCAGTAAAGTTGTGGCCTAAATTCAGCCAAAAACCAAAACCAAAAATTTGAGTCATGTGTGAATTTATTTAGGGGGAAGGTTTCTGGGTCTGATCTTTGTTCCTGATGTAGATCTTCCTCACCCCTTCTTCCATGAGGCCATTTTGTGGACTGCGTCAGGTGCCAGAATGTCCTGGGCCGGCCCTGCCCTGCAGGCAAGAAACTTTTGGCCCTTCAGATGTTGCTGAACTACAGATCCCATCATCAGGGGTCATTGTTCATGCTTGCTGGGAGTAACAGGAATGGTAGTTCAGCAACAATATGCAGCATCAAAGGAACCAAAGCTCAGAAACTGGAAACTTCAAGACCAAAATTTAGAACAAGTCTCGAACTATAAATATTTAGGAATGGCGGTCCAGGCATCAGGATCCAACAAAATTCACATTAATTCAAATGGGAGTACTGGAGCAAGATCTGCAAATGCTATCCTTAAATTTTTTAGAACTCAAGGGGGTTTTTATGTCCCCGCGGCACTAAAATTATATTAAGCCAAAACTTTGGCACAGCTCCTTTACGGATACTTTTTGGGCCCACCTCCCTCCTCGTTCATTCCCCTTGAAAGAGTGCAATCCAAACTCCTCAGAACCCTTCTACAAGTTCCCAGATGTGTTTCAAATGCATAGGTCAGACTAGAAACAGGCATGATGAAAGTCGAAGCTCATATTAGCCTAACATCAATATATAAGTGGCTAACTCTGAAACTGCCTCCCTGAGGAATAGCCCCATTGATTCTGAGCGACCAGTTTCAGTCTGGCTGGCAGACAGCAGTCTTAAACACTCTTCAGAAACTGGGCCTTGCTCCCCAAACTCTCATAACTATGGGCCTGGGCCAAGCTAGATCTGTGCTTAGGCAAAGAATCCTGGACATAGAGAGACAACAGGACAACAAATCAGGTCTTAGTTCTCCCACTTCATTTTTAAACTCTCCATTCAAAAAATTTCAGGGCTTCTATGGCTGCTTTTGTTTCCTTAGGTTCACTGCCTTTGTTTCCCTTATTCTGTATTAGCTATATGCTTAACACATTTAAGTAGCCTGTTGGGGGAAAACCAATACATATATCTTAGGGCCTGTTTCAAAAACATGAAATAAATCACAGACCTCAAATTCTGGCCAAAGTGGTGAAACTGCACAGAAGATGGCTTGGTGGTTATTTTTAGGAATGGAAGGGTATGTCAGCAAGATTTGGGTCCAAGAACGGGTTTAATTAAGTGAAATAGAAATTTGTAAAATGAAGCACTTGCTAATTGGGGCAGCAAGACGAAGCAACAAGAATAACCATTATTAATTGCTCATAGGCTCTCTCATTAATGGATTTCTTGCTCCGTGCACTGATTCCTGAATTGCTTCTAACATTCTGCTGATGAATCAGCAGTAAATTGCACACTTTATGTTGAGCTTGTCTAGAATTATGTAGGAGTGTTTGCTCTAAACAGCCAGATATGATGAAATAAAATGTGAACAGGATTTTGAGTGATCCATTGACCAGCCAACACCAGACATTTAGGCTGTGTTGTTGTTATGCCAACACTTAGCATTTTGCTATGACTATGAGGATATGCATGGGACTTCTTTCACACTAACATTAACTGCCATGGGTGTGACCACAGGGCACGATCCAGTTCTTTCACCCATTGTCAAGAGTAGAACATGAAATTCTCTGATGCCATTTGTGGTAAGTCACAGAACTATAGTTTTGGGCATCTCCCAAGGCAGTGAAGTATTCTCTGGCCCTGGATTGGAACTTGCCCATCCAGGTTCACCATTAGACAGGAAGGACTATAAAAGACTTCCTGTCTCAGCCAAGACATTGCCAGAGCAACAATGGCCTTCCTGTCTCTGATGCGTTCTGGCATGTTCTTCAGCCCTGATTCCCTGGGAACAACTCCTGGTTTCCTTTCTTAACAGCTGCTGATGACTCAGCTCTGATTCTCACATGTTCACTGGGGATGTGTACACGTGATAATATCCCTTAACCCATTCATACATTCATTCATTTTCATTTCCTTGCATATTTTGTGTCACCTGTGAACAGCTGCATTATTAAGCACCTAAAATTACAAAGAGTTCTACAAAAATTCAAAATATCACAGGCCCTGCCAACAGGCACAGCGGTTTAAAGCCCACCAGGTCCTTTTTAACAGAGGAAGGCAATGGGGACAATTGCCTTGGGGTGAGATCGTACACACCAGCATTGACAAATGGGATATCCCAACTGAAAAGGGGGAAAATACATTGACAGAGGGTGCTGTTGTGAGTAGGAAGCATGCATTTCAAATGAACATTCAGTCTCCAGGTCAGGGCCAGCCCAAGACACTTTGGCACCTGAGGCGAACCACAAAATGGCGCCCTCCCCTGGGGCTCTTCTGAAGAGAAAAGGAACCTTTTCCATTATAAAGGAAACTGGCTTTGTTGCTGCGCTGTGCAACTCAGCTGCTGTCATCCAAGGTTTTTGACAAATTGTAAGTCATGAAGTCCTAAAGGCTGCCGCTCTGATGGTTCATCAAAATACATACTGTGTTTTAAGACATGTTCCAGTATGGTCGCACCTCTCTGCTTTCCATATAACTTTGCACGCTGAAAGGTCATTTGAATCTTGCTCCAGAGAGGTGGGAAACACAGAGAAGGAACTGAGGGACCTACTTTTGTGTTGTTACATAACAACTCAATCCCTGCTGAGCGGTAGCAGGATTCCAGCGGTTCCAGGCACTCACAGGGGGTTGTGTTTCCTTTGAGAGTCCAGACACGGCAGAGGCTGTAGCATTTTAAGACAGATGGTTTATTTTGCACCTGTAGATACCTAGATTCTTCTATGGAGAGGGAGGGAGTTCACAGTCTTACATCTCCAGCAGACCTTGTTCCCCAAAGCAGTGCAATATTACAGTCCAAGGTATCCTGCACACCATTCCTTTGTCTCTCTCGCAGCCTCCCAAGGTGCTTCTGCCCTTCAGTCGCCTGCAAGGAGTTCTTCCGGGGTGGCGCCATCGGTAATGGCTGCTTCCCTCTGACTCGGAGGGAACCAGCTCTACGGAATTTGGGTCTGTACCGCTACGGCGCAGCGGGGACCCTTTAAAAATCACAGGCGGGTGAAGCCTGTGACCATGGGACTCAGCGGGCACCGTTTGCGCCCCCCCAATTGCAAAAGGAGTTCTGCCTACTTCCCTACTTCTTCCCAGAAAATCCTTTGCCAAAAACCCAAGCCTCCTTCCTGCCACCTCATACCCCTTCCTGTCACCTTGGCAACCTCTGTTTTGCACAGACCTGGGGGGATTCCCCTTGAGATGATATGGATTGTCTATTGTTTCATGATGATTTACATCCAGCTATTCCAGCTATGCTACTTTGCATAGGCTACACCCAGGAGAACTGCTGCACTCTGTACTTTCCACTTCAATATCCCAGATATTAGCTATATACTGACATGCATTGATTTACTTGGTTTAGAGGGGCTTCCCTCCCCCCAAATTGATAACAGTATGAAATATTCCCATGGATCATGCTTAAAACCAAATAACATGTGTTTTCCAAATAATTAATTGCAGTGGGTCAAATACTCATCCCTTAAATCATTCATTTTCAGAGATTTTGATTGCTTCCCTCTTTCATGAGTCTTGGAAGCAACAACTGATAGTTTAAAATGTTCATTTCAAGCAAGGTATCTGCAGATTCCTCTGAAATATTTATCTATTGTTTCTCTGACATTAACAGATGCAAGTGGAAATTTAGCATTCTGGGCAGCAAATACTGAACAATTATTATTAATCACTCAGCAAACTTTTCTTTTAGTGCAACATGTCTTAAAACCTCCATCTTTTCCAGATTCACGTCAGTCCTGTTGAAAAATCTGTTAAGGGATTAAGTAAGTTGTTGTTCATTAAAAGGATCATTGTCCTATCTATTGTGCATTGCAGAATTATGATAGTACATTAAATCATATATTTGGCCGAGAACTCCATGTAATCCTAGTGCAGCAACATAAATTCAATGGGCAGCCCATCATAAAAATAATTGCCTGACCTTTATCCTCTCAAGATGAGCTTTTATTTTAGAACTTGTAGCAAAAGACCTCTTAGTGCTAAACATGAGCTGATCCACCTAAAACATGAATTAATTTTTTAGTGCAGCTATATTTGAAGGCTCATGCTGAATTTGGAGGCTTGATCTTATGGCATTCAAATATTAATGCAGAATATTTTGTGTTTCGCTGAATATCATGGGTGGAACTGCAACACTTCAGGGTGTTGGCATATATGTATATATAGACATAGCTGCATTGTGGAGGGCATGTGTACAATCTTTAAAACAACATCATCATAATAAACAACAACAACAGTATTTTGGGCACAACTGACAGGAGGTCCTACACACAAGTAGGAGTCCAGCAGAGACACATGCCCGACTCGCATGTTCTCTCCCTCCTGGTCGTTCGTTGGGGTTTTTTTAAGCTTTCTTCTGCCCGAACATCACAGCGACTGATACCAAGTGGCATCAACACACTTCAGGATCAGCAGAGTATAGGCAGTCAGCGTTCAGACTCAGTAGCGCAGCAAATTTGGCTAAACTACATTTATTTACATATACATACACCCAGAGCATCGTAACTTAGCTCCTTCCTCTTCAGCATCAGACAGCAAAGAGAAAGAACAAAGGACAAAAATCCTCCATCATGGAAACACAGTAATAAAAACATCCTGTCTCCGTCACTTCCCACATTGGGGAATGAAAACATACACTGTCATGTGATAAAAACAATCCCATGACTGCAACATGGGAAAAGAATCCTAACAACAACCACCCAGCTGTGGTACCCGATATCATTTTAACTAGGATGGATGACCTGTGGCCCTCTAGATGTTGTTTGCTATTGACATGATCTCTCCTGAGTGCCCTCTCCTGCCTCGTTGAGCCTGCTTGAAAATTCAGAAGGTTACCTATCACTTTTTAATTATTTCTATTATTATTTCTATTATTTTTAATTGTTTATTAAATTTGCATTTGAATAAATTTAATCCAAGTATAATTTAAGATGTTGGTTTTCAGATGAGAAACCTCATTGCATTGCTCATAACATTAAATCAAAAAAGTTTAAAAAGAAGATCACAGTTACTGGATTTTAATGTTGATGATGGGCTAAAGTAAATTGAGCATGAATTTCCTTGCACATAAGAGTCCTGATTGATCAAACCAAAAGCTCATCTAATTCAGCATTCTGTGTCTAACAGCAGGCTGCCAACTGGAAGCAATTCCTGCTTCTGTGTCTCTGAATATAATGTATTAGCTCTTATTATAATGACTCAAAGTTGTTGAGTTGTTGTTGTTTTAATTCCCTTGAATATTAACTGATGGTTCCCACTTTAAATGCAGTGGAAAATAATGGCATCTTGCTGAAAAAGCCACAGCAATCCTTGAATTAACACTATCCACTTATTTCATGGCCATGAAGGGAAGATTGGATATGTTTACTTCCAGTTTTAAACAAACCACAGTTCCCTGTGACACTGGAGTTCTGTGAATGGTGCGTTAATGAGAACAAGCCAGAATCAAGCTGTGATTTCTGATTCTGGGTTGTACTGAAACAATGGTTTAAACAAACCACAGTCCCTCGGGTATGGAAATCACAGGGGGTTGTGGTCAGTTTAAAACTGGAACTGGATGATTCTAGTTTCTTCTTCTGACACATGAAAAGTATGGACCAATGCCTGTATTTGCAAGAAATACAGGTTGACACCTGAATGGATTTGTGTATTCAGTAGGAGATGGTAATTACCTATCTCTGAAAAATAAGCCCTTCTGCTTTCTTTTTTAACCTTTTTCCCCCTTGCTAAGGAATAATAGGTTCCATGTACTAGTATTTTCCTCCTAATTCCTCCTAATTGCTGAGATACACTGAACACCAGAATCTCCTTTCTTGCTGTGATTTGTGCTAAGCAGAATTTTAAAATAAGATGTTCCATTTATACATTTATGGCTCAAATCTTTATTTCAGTGGTTTGTTCACATGAACTTCCTGCTGCTCGGAGAGCAGAAAGCGAAAGATGGCTATTGAAATGTATTATCTGAACAGTTTTCTCTGCTGTGTTGGAATTAGGAGGAAAATATTAGTACATGGAACCTATTATTCCTTAGCAAGGGCACAGGTTAAAAAAGGAAGCAGAAGGGCTTATTTTTCAGAGATAATTTCTACAACTGCTTTCTGACTACATGCCTATAAATATATTGAACTCCCCAGAGGAAAATAAGAATGCCATAACTGTATTGGTGAGCACTGAATGGCAACCCCTGTGGAGTGCCACCACTTTTCAACTAATCATAATGTTCCATCAAAGAGGAAGATGAGGCTCCCTTCTGAGTTTTTAGCATTGGCAACATCTTCTCTATCACATGGGGGGGCATGGTGATTATTTTATCCCATTCTTTCTAGCACAGCCTGAATTTGACCATTTCCATGGGCACAGAGAGGCCTTCTCTATCCTTTTCCACGCACGTTGTCCTTCTGTCATTGGATTAAAGAGGCAAGCAAATCGAAGAGCATGATCAAGAGCAAAGGAACACCAGGATCAAAGTGGGAAAATGTACAACACAGCCTGGAGAATGGGTGTACTGACAAAAGCCCAGTGATAAAACATTAACGGCTGAATGAAGGGTTATGGAGTCGTCGTAAGCTTTCTACAGGTCAGGTTGACTGTAACATATGCACTTGGGAAATCATACTTCTTGGTGATCTCAACAGAACTCACTTTCTAAATTGCACCCATGCAGACAGACCCTGTGCATGTTTACTTCTAGAGATCCAGGCGCTCTGATGTTCTAGATCCATTTCAATCGGGGTCTAGGTCTGGTTTTGGCACAGAAACTGCTTTGGCTGCCCTATGCGATGACCTCTGTCAGGAGAGAGACGGAGCGAATGTGTCCTTGTTAATTGTCCTTGACCTCTCAGCAGCTTTCAGCACCACCAACCATGGTAACCCTCTGGAGTGGCTATCCAAGTTAAGGAGGTGGGTTGTACCACTTTGTGGTGGTTCCTGTCCTACTTGAAAGGTCGTTTCCAGAGGGTGATGCTTGGGGAGTTCTCTTCAGCCCTGTGGAGCCGTCAATGTGGGGTTCGTAAGGGTTCAATTTTATCTCCCACACTGTTCAACATCTACATGAAACAGCTGAGTGGGGTCATTCACAGTTTTTGAGGACATCATTAGCGATATGCTGATGACACTCCTTTATATCTGCAGGTGTGGCGGCACTGGAGGTACTCCCCAGGAAGGCTTGCCTGGTGCCTTCGTTACAGATTTTTAGGTGCCAAGCGAAAACATCCCTCTTCTCCCAGGCATTTGGCTAATTAAATGATCTTTAAAATGGTGATTGTGTTGGGGAGTTGTTTTTGTTTGTTATTATGGTATGTATTTTTGTGCTTGAATATTGTAAATCGCCCTATAATATTCAAATGAAAGGCGGCATAGAAAACAAACAAGCAAACAGCCCCAATGTTTTCTGTGGGGCTTTATCCCACATGAGTGTGCATAGCTTTGGTCCTTTAAAGTGTAATGGAGATATCAGGGAGGTTGATTAATCACTCTTTTGCCCGCTTTGTCATTTTGCAATTAGGAAAAATCAAAACAATGTAAAAAAAACACCAAATAAATAAAGTTTTGCAGACTTACAAACAATGAGAATCAATTCTGGCGGTATTTGCTCAACTGATTTCTGTTCTTGCCCACAGACAAACATGCAGACTGCGGCACTTTCTGCCTCCTTTTCCATTTTCATCAGAATTGTCTGACATCTCTGTTTGGAACCTACGGTTGTAAGCATTTCTGGAAAAGGATTTACTGTACTGCTTCTCATGAGTATGTAAGTGCTCCGACAGCACGTAAGCTTTATTTAACAGGTACAAAAGTTATTTCTGCAATTGCTTCACAGGAAGAGTAACTTGGTGCATTTATATCAAACCAACATTTTCAAAAATTAAATGTGCAGTACCTGTCATACATCTCTTATTATGTTACCTAAAGTGTTCATTTTCTGTATTTTACTATTGATTGTCATGGTTGAGAGCAGTGGTAGATCTACATTTGGGGAGCCTTGAAACTTGAGCTGTTATCTTCTTCAGTGGGGTTGTTCCATGACAGATTGCAACACCTTTACAACATCTGTGCTGCTGACATTGTGGAAGTGCTGGAAGCCAAATAAATATTGGTTGATTATTATCACTATGGTTGATGAAATATTTCCAGTAGATATAGTTGTTGATTCTTTACTGTGTCTTCTGAATTATGCTGACAGTAATATGATATGCAGACAATTCAAAGTGCAGATATTATGCATCCTCACATTGGCAAGAATCCTCTGCAATAAATTTTGGAAGAAAAACTAGAAAGCAAGCAAGTTGGAATTGACCAGAGGTTCATTAAATTAACAGTTTAGTCGTTTTGGGGGCAAAAGCCCCCAAGAGCCGCACTCCCTTTAAAGAGCCTCCCTTTAAAGAGCGGTCTTGGGGGCTTTTCCCCGAGGAGGGAGAAGGGCAGCCCGTCAGTGATCCCCAGTTATTATGGGATGCATACAGGCTCTGCTCTGCGCTCCCTTTAAAGAATATTTTTTTTCTTGCATTCCCCCTTTAAAAACTAGGTGCGTCTTATGGTCAGGTATGTCTTACGGAGTGAAAAATACGGTAATTTCCCATATGAACTTCTAGTTGACAGACCTGCCTTCTACACAGAAGTCACTCAGAATTCCAGTACACCTCTGATTTTTCACTCTCAGCTGTGGGTGGCAGTGGAGGAGGAGGAGTGGGGGTGTTGCCAGGAAAACAGTCTCCCTCCTTTACGGTCCCCATCTGGATTGGACTCCTGTGACTGTTTTGGAGCTGAAGAAGGAATAATAAGGGAACCATCTACTTTTTATTTAGTATTTGTTTTGGGAATTTCAAACTGTTATGCATTCAGAAAACACCCAAGTGGTGTACAGAAATAGAAAATATAGCTATTAATGCAAGCTGCTGTTTTAGAGTAATTTTCTTGCAAGTCATGATAATGGCATCATAGCAGATAAATACCATTAGCTGTTAAATGAAGGAGGCAGGATATATATCTCGACAGCTATTACGCATCCCGTAACTTTCCTAAGCAAAGGGTGCAAAACCTCATCAGTTCCTGAAATTTGCAGTGTGCGCACTGCCTAGACTCTCAGTGCAGGCGGATGCCTTTTCATTTTCCACCAGCACAATACTTTCAATTTTTAAAAAAGCCGTGCTATTTAATCCAGAAAAGCGTTGGCTGCATGGTCATTATAATTACTTTTGAGAACAGCTTTGTCTGTGATGTGAGTGATCTAGCAAGGATATCAGAATAATATTATAATGTTCCATTAGCACTCCATTGTGCTGCAAGGGGGGTGCGGGGAATGTGGGCCAGGACGTTCCGAAGCCTTTTCGCAAGCAGAAAAATGAGCAGAGGGTCAGGGGAGAAAAGAGAAAATGCCAGATTTGGGGATTTTTAATTACAGCTTTCCACAGGAAAATGTGAGGGAGAGCGCAGGAAGGATATCTAGCCTGAGTACCACCTGATGCTCAAATGCCAGGGAGCTAAAGCACCTTAGGTAAAGGTAAAGGGACCCCTGACCATTAGGTCCAGTCATGGCTGACTCTGGGGTTGCGGCGCTCATCTTGCTTTACTGGCCAAGGGAGCCGGTGTACAGCTTCTGGGTTATGTGGTCAGCATGACTAAGCCGCTTCTGGTGAACCAGAGCAACGCATGGAAACTCCGCTTATCTTCCCGCCTGAGAGGTACCTATTTATCTACTTGCACTTTGACGTGCTTTCGAACTGCTAGGTTGGCAGGAGCAGGGACCGAGCAACGGGAGCTCACCCCGTCGCGGGGATTCGAATCGCCGACCTTCTGATCGGCAAGTCCTAGGCTCTGTGGTTTAACACACAGCACCACCCGCTTCCAACATGCCAAATTAAATGCATCTGGTGGCTGCTCCCAGACTTTGGAACTCCCTCCCTAGAGAAGTTAGACTGGAACCCTCATTGTTGTCCTTCCAGCAACAGGTGAAGACTTTCTTGTTCCTACAGGGACTTGACTGCATTCATTGAAAGGGCTGGTGCCATGCTGTTTTCATTGTAATTATTTGTATGGTTTCGATAGAACACACACACACATACAAACACACACACCAATGTTTATTTTTTTAAAAAATAATATTTATTAAACAATCAAAAGCTTCAAAGTTTAAACATAAAATACAAAAACCAAAAAAACCTACAAAAATAAGAAAATACAAAACAAAACACATATAGGTACACAATAGAGAACAGTTAACAGAATAGAGAAAAAAGAAGAAAAAACACCAGAAAACAAAACAGAAAAAAGATTAGTATTTTCATATCTTATACTTCATTCACTAGTTTCTTGACCTCCTCACACCTCCCTTTTTGTATTCCAGTTCAGATATTTAGTTCAGCAAATCCTTACCCTCTATCATTTATCCTTACTCAACATCTTAACCTATAATAGATATATATTTTCCACCCTTATCAGTCCATATTTACATATTCTTGTTAATCTTTTAACCAACACCACTTGTTTTCAATCCAACATCCCTTTAACATTCATTAATTTTACAGTATTTCTGTAGATAGTCTTTAAATTTTTTCCATTCTTCTTCCACCGCCTCTTCTCCCTGGTCTCGGATTCTGCCAGTTATTTCTGCCAATTCCATGTACTCTATCACCTTCATCTGCCATTCTTCCAGGGTGGGTAGATCTTGTGTCTTCCAATACTTTGCGATGAGTATTCTTGCTGCTGTTGTGACCAATGTTTAATTGTTGTTTAATTATTTCTGTGTTTTCCGTGGTTCATATTTTTATCTGTAAGCCGCCTTGATTCCTGTCTGGGGAAAAAGTTGGAGCATAAATTGATAGGAAACATTAGGAGAAGAATTGAAAATAAAATTGCTGATACCATTGCAGGACCCAGAGGAAAGGAAGGAAAAGCCAGGGGAGGATAATGGTTTCAGAACCAGCCTGGGTTCTGATCCAGCAAGTAATTTCATATAGAGTGGCGCTGATCAATTACAGGTAAAAAGGTAAAGGACCCCTGGACGGTTAAGTCCAGTTCAACTTGACTATGGGGTTGTGGCGCTCATCTCACTCCAGGCCGAGGGAGCCAGCGTTTGTCCACAGACAGCTTTTCTGGGTCATGTGGTGAGCATGACTAAACCGCTTCTGGCGCAATGGGGCTTTGTGATGAGTGCCAGAGCACACAGGAATGCTGTTGAGCAAATAGAATCACTAGTGAGCCCAGAAACTCGTTTTTTAAAAAACCTTTCTGGACAAAAGCTTCAAGATAAATTCCAAAATTGATTGGGTCAGGGAAACATCATTTGTAGTCAGCCTTGGCATAGAGACTCCTTGGCCAGCATGATTAAATTTAAAACTTGGATCATGGACCTAAAAGGGCACCCTATTGTACTGATGGTTGACTGGACAGCATTGCCCAAGGTCTTGTCCAATGACATCATCTCCATTGAGGTGACCTGTTTAACTCTTTCCACTACTTTCCCCATCAAGACGGCCTCTTGCAGCCTCTTCCCTTTTGCTGAAAAGTGAAGTCATTCTTAAAACCCTATAGGCAATATTGGAGTGGACTGTCTCCCAAGCTCTTCAGCAGCATTCAAAGAGCTACTGAATCCCCACTTTTAGGAGCCTAAGATGATTTATTATTTTTCCTTACTCATAGCCAGAGCTTGAAGCTCTTTTATGCTGCCAGGCCCTCAATACCAGGAGCTGCAAGAATTGTCAATGAACCATGAAACTGAAGAGGTCATATTTGTCTTAGTCAGATATAAAAATGGGTGGTGGATCAGCTATTTATCCTGTGCCAGCTTGTCTTTTCACAGAGACGGTTCGTAATAAGTTTCTCCATATAACATTAACCTTAATCTATGGCTTAAAAGAAAAAGAGATCAATGAATGTAGTGTAGGGTCCATTAAGCTTTCAGCATCACCAGTTCCTGTTGGAGGAATGCAGTATCTATTTTTATATTTAAAAAAGAGCTGCATTAGGCCACTTTAAGGCCACGCGGCTGGAACCAGGAAAAGAAGGGGAGATGTAACAAACGCCTGACATGAAGCTCCAAAGAAGGAATGTTAAGTCAAGCATTTTGCAGATTCCTTGTACGTATTATGGTGTACACATAATGCATTTTTGAGAGAGAGAAAGCAGGCAGTCCTGACGCGAAAACACTTTTGTCAGTTACTCCTACCTTTTGAAAATGGCTCCCAGGTCCAGACCTGTAAACTATCTGTAAACTGAACACAATGGGATTCAAAGTCCTCCACTGGATCTAGACTGATCTGGAAAACACTATTTAAAAAAATCTAGGCTGGATCTAGACTGATCTGGAAAACACTATTTAAAAAAATATGCTATTAAAAAAAAGCTCCCAATGCAAGACAGATCGCTGCTGTACAGTGCCCTCTGGTGTCACATTTTTATAACACATTTTTAACGTTTTAACTCACCAGTGTAGATTAGTCCCTCTTCCACATCCCCTTAAAGAAATAAATAGCTATGTAGTTAGCAGTTTAAACATTTGTTAGTCTCTAGATCAAACTGTGACACTTTTTGTGTAGCACTGCAAATTTAATTGTACTTATATTAATGGGTATAATAATAATAATAATAATAATAATAATAATAATAATTATTTATACCCCGCCCATCTGGCTGGGCTTCCCCAGCCACTCTGGGCGGCTTCCATAGAAACCAAAAATACACGAAAATATCACACATATTAAGTCGCAACTGGACTTAACTGTCAGGGGTCCTTTACCTTTACCTTTACCTTTATATTATCTGCAGCTGCACCTACTATATCCAAACTCTGGAGGACAGCGGATCTGAAGTTGATCTGGCAGCAACTACACTAGAACTTGGCTTTAAACTTGGCTCAGTTTGAGCATGCTGAAATAACCAAATAGATAATTTCTACATTACCACCAATTTCCACATGGGCTATAGAATCATAGAATCATAGAACTGTAGAGTTGGAAATCCCCCCAAGGGTTATCTAGTCCAACCCTCTGTAACGCAGGAACCCTGCCCATAGCTGTCCCTGGCTGGGCGTGAACCACCAACCTTCTGCTTAGCAGTCAGACGCAGTAATCCATTGTGCTATTAAATGCACAGTTGCAAATGAGGTTTCTCCCTCCAGCAATGCGTGAGAATCTGTGGCAGGTCACTTATAGCTGGAGTGTCAACTTGTGGGGGCCCAGGTAAGCCCCGCCCCACATAATCAATATCAAGATGCAGTGTACACACCCCATTTGAATGGCAGTGCCTATCAACTTGTGCCCATCAACTTTGGGGGGCCCAGCCCCCCAAACATTTTATGGGGGGACAGGGTGAAGGTACCTCAGACCCAAAAATTTGTGCCTATGCTTATAGCTAATGCAAGTGATGTGATTGTCTTTTTGCACAAGATCTTGTGGAGTACAGGATCAGGTTTAAGGTGCTGGTTTTAACCTTTAAAGTCCTATATGGCTTAGGACCCTCATACCTAAGGGACCGCCTCTCCTGGTATGTCCCACGGAGGACCTTACAGTCTTCAAACAGAAACACCTTGGAGATCCTGGGCCACAGGGAGGTTAGGCTGGCCTCAACCAGAGCCAGGGCTTTTTCGGCTGTTGCCCCGATCTGGTGGAACGCTCTGTCACAAGAGACCAGGGCCCTGTGGGACTTGACATCTTTCCGCAGGGCCTGCAAGACAGAGCTGTTCCACCAGGCCTTTGGCCAAGGCACAGTCTGACCCCCTCTCTCCTTCAGTAATCTTCATAGAACTCTAGCCCAATGGTTGCCATTAATTTGATTCTGAACTGATTTTAGAATGTATTTTAATTAATTGACTGTGATTTTATGCAAATTGTGCTATTTTTACTGTTGTTAGCCGCTCTGAGCCCAGCTTTGGCTGGGGAGGGCGGGATATAAATTAAAATTTCTTCTTCTTCTTCTTCTTCTTCTTCTTCTTCTTCTTCTTCTTCTTCTTCTTCTTCTTCTTCTTCTTCTTTTGCTGGACTCCCCAGAAGAGGAAGTCAAGCTCTGGTGTTCATCTACATGACACAATAAAATTAAGTTCTTCTTCTCTAGGACGGCTGACACTTCGATGGCTGCTACCAAATTGACTTGGAGAACGAAGTCCCAAGCCTGGCAGGCAAGTGCCCAAGTCATAAAGGACATTCTTGCTGACAGCCTTCACCAAAAAAGGCTCAGGGATGGAGTTGTGTCCTGTCATTTCTTGAGGCAGGTTCCTCTGGGTCAAACTTGAAGCAAGAATGGAACAGTGAGTAGTGATGCTTCTTCCACAGCTGTAACTTGTGTTTTTTCTCTTCCCTTTTCCCAGCAATGAAACCAGACCTCAGGCCTTTAGGCTGTCAATCCTGCTGCTTTCAGGAGCACCAAACCTCCACAAATTCATGAAAACACAGGGAGGAAAGTCACTTAAAAACCACCATGAGAAAAGAATGGATAGTCTCTCTGTCTCTCTAAGACAGCTTGCTTACTTAATTTTTTTTCTTATTGTGTAGGCTGCCCACTAAAAATCTTATGTTTCATTTTGTTTTTAAATACTGATGCAAAATGAGATCTGAGAAGAGGCAGGAGTGTATTAGCTATCTGTATTAGCTATCCCCACAAACCCTCTTTGTGTGCTTTTAATGGGTCAACATCCTTAGTAAGGGATCAAAAATTGATCTAACTAATTCATACTTCTCGGTTACAACCAAAGATCAGCTGTCCTCCAAAATTTTCATTTCTTTGAATTTTGCAGTGCAACTCTCCAACAGCAAAAGTGTGAAAAAAAATCCAAATATTAGGATTTTTTTTAAAGAAAGAATTGGGTCAGAGACAGACAAAGAATTACTGTATTTTTCTGTTTATAAGACTAGGTGTTTTTTTTAACCAAAAAATTTAAAATTGGGGCTCATCTTATACACGGGTAGTGCTGAGGGGGTGTTTTCTTAATTTGGAGTACCCCAAAATAGGGGGCCTCTTATACATGGGGGTATCTTATACACGGAAAAATATGGTAATCCATTATTTTGCTAGGCCAAAGTGGCCTAGATGTTTCATCTTTCCAGGGCATTTCGGAGCAGGAACAATGGTGGCCATTCCCCCCCCCCCTCTTGTTGCAACTGCCATTTTTTGCCCAGAATGCTCTGGGATGATCTTGGAAAAAGAAAATGGTGACTGCTTTGGGCAACATTTTCGCTACCACCTTAAAAAAAAAGGAGTCCCACTGTCATTTGGCAGTGGCCTGTTGCCCGCCCCTCCCAAGTGCCAAAACCCCCAGCCCCCCCAATATACCGACTTAAAACGGAAGACCAGTTTTGACTCAGCCTTGAATGTAGCAATCCTGTAAGTACAACTGCCTGACTGCCTTTATGTGAGTAAGTGGATTTCTATGTGCACATGCATCTTTTGTTTGGGTTTTCTTTATTCCCTAGATTTTCTTTCCTTTTCTGTTAATGTAGGCAACAGAAGAGATTTATTCCATCTGTTACCAAGGTTACTTCTGATCACTTATGTTAAAATGCCCTTCTTTTTCTTAATATGCTCCTATACAGCAAGGTTGAACAATCCCAAGGGCATCGCAAGACATTTCCCCCCCCCGTGTGATCCGCAAGCCTCATAAGCAAAAATAAAAAAACGGGTAGGACCTCAAGATTTCATTTTATAAATATTTCATTTTATAAATGTGGGGCTGGTGTATTGGCACTCGCCAGAAGTCAGAAGACAGCAGCCACCCCACCTGATAATTCCACTGCCAGTAGCTATTTCATTGGTACAGTGGTACCTCAGGTTAAATACTTAATTCGTTCTGGAGGTCTGTACTTAACCTGAAACTGTTCTTAACCTGAAGTACCACTTTAGCTAATGGGGCCTCCTGCTGCTGCCGTGCCGCTGGAGCCCAATTTCTGTTCTCATCCTGAAACAAAATTATTAACCTGAAGCACTGTTTCTGGGTTAGCGGAGTCTGTAACCTGAAGCGTATGTAACCTGAGGTACCACTGTATATGTAAAGCAATCCCCATTCAACTGGTATAGGGTGGTTTACAATTTTGTATAAATAAATACATGGTTTTGTTTTTGTTTTTTAAACACCTGTGCCAGGGATATAGCTCCCCTCCCACTGCCAACAGCCAACGCTGTGAGGCAGTATGTGGAGACCATGTGCAGAATTCTGGTGTCCTATTCCAGGTTGAAAGATATTACGAGGAAGAGAAAAATTAAAAGGTAAAGGCAAGTCCAGTCAAAGGCGACTATGGGGTTGCGGCGCTCATCTTGCTTTCAGGCCAAGGGAGCCAACATTTGTCCACAGACAGTTTTCTGGGTCATGTGGCCAGCATGACTAAACCGCTTCTGGTGCAACGGAACACCGTGACAGAAACCAGAGTGCACAGAAACGCTGTTTACTTTCCTGCCGCAGTGGTACCTATTTATCTACTTGCACTGGCATGCTTTCAAACTGCTAGATTGGCAGAAGCTGGGGCAGAACGAGAGCTCACTCCATTGTGGGGATTCGAACCACTGACCTTCTGATCAGGAAGTCCAAGAGGCTCAGTAGTTTAGACCACCAAGAAGGCAAGATTGGCACAAGGGCTCCATCTATTCCTCTTGTAGCATCTAGTTTTGCCCTGAGACTTTAAGGGAGACGGTGGAGAGACAGGCATGTAAAACAAGCAATGCAGGGATACAAACAAGGGCTATAAATAAAATGGGAAACAGCTGGCAGGTGCATCATCCTTATGGCAATCAATGGGGGTGGTGAGGTATCATTTAGGCAAGGAATAAAATGAATGCAATCAAGTTGAAACCAGACCGGGCAGAGTAAAAATGCCACAAACACTATATATTGGTACCTCGGGTTAATAACTTAATTCGTTCCAGAGGTCCGTTCTTAACCTGAAACTGTTCTTAACCTGAGGTACCACTTTAGCTAATGGGGCCTCCCGCTGCCGCTGTGTGATTTCTGTTCTCATCCTGAAGCAAAGTTCTTAACCCAAGGTACTATTTCTGGGTTAGTGGAGTCTGTAACCAGAAGCGTCTGTAACCTGTAGCATCTGTAACCTGAAGCGTCTGTAACCCAAGGTACAACTGTACTCTACATTTTGTTGACAATGAAGACACTGGTCTCCAACCCAGGCTCAGCCAGAGATATATGCCAGCCGAAATCCTCATCTGAGCTGGTTGTAAGCTCTGAAAAAGGGGCATTCTGGGGGAGGGGAGGGGGCAGGAGCAGAGCACTTAGGCTAGACCCGAAGGCCGTTAAGCTCTTTCACACTGAAATATACTCGGAGTTGAGAGTGGATTTCATGCTCTTTATTCAGCTCATAGTGGTGAGGAGGAATGGAAGTTCCCCCAGAATGTCTGCTTTATATACATTATTTACACAATGGGCCCCACATTATTGGCTAATTCCGGGATTATCCTGTAGGCCAATCAGGTTGTGGATTCACTTCCACCTGGAGCTGGATTGGGTGGCTCCTGTGGACTAATCAGACTGCTGCATTCTGGATCCTATTGTTCTAGGACCAATCAGACTGCTGCATTTTGGATCTTATTCAGCTCTGTACATAACACACATGATTTGGCAACCCAGAACAACCTAAGCTAGAAAAAGGGGCCGTTGAACTCAAACACTCTTTTTAAAAAATGTCTTCTCTCTGCCAGGTTTAAGCAGGCTCAGACAGCTGTAGCCCTTCTTCTGAATGGAGTTTGTGTGGGATGTGATAAATAAGTAGCAGTCAAGTACAACATTCCTTGTTTTCCTAGAGTGGACATGCGGGGGAATGTTTGGTCCAGCCAGTCGAAAACTTCCTGTTTCCTCCTGGTTGGGAGATGCTTCCTTTGCATGTGACTAGAGGTGGGCGTGACCTTACCTGTACGCAGCACCCTCTCTCTCTCTGACTTCCTCCATCGTTGGAGCAGCTTCTTTTAGCCTCCCTGAACATTCCCACAGTTTGGATCTGGCATACTTTATGCCAGGTTAATTTAAGCCATCGTAATTTACACTGGCTTCCTATACTTAGGATTTCTCCCTTAGTTTGGAAGATCTTAACTCAGGGGATCGGATGTTTGGGCTCACATTTGGATTCTGGTCCACATCCCTGCAGTGCTTCAATATGCTCTGAACATAGGCATCCGTTTTCAAAGGGGTGTTTGTGACGTGTCTTTCTGCATCCTCTCACCAGCTTTTCCTCTGCAGGTTAGCCTCTGAGAGACCTTTTGTGGCGATCACACAGGGTCCCCAGACGTTTAACGGTCTATTGATCCCTGTGCCACCACTGTGCTCGCTTCCCTGGTGCCAGCAACCAGTTACTCTCTGGTAAACACTGAGTCCAGACAGTTGTTAAAAGTGAACCAAAAAAACCCAAGTTTATTTTACAAACATTAACAAGTTTATGGTTTCTCAGATAATATTCCTGTCAGTATCTTATCTTTAGTTTCTTTACCAGCCTATACCTTCCTAATAGGACGCAGGTGGTGCTGTGGGTTAAACCACAGAGCCTAGGACTTGCCGATCAGAAGGTTGGCGGTTCGAATCCCTGCGACTGGGTGAGCTCCCGTTACTCGGTCCCTGCTCCTGCCAGCAGTTCGACAGCACTTCAAAGTGCAAGTAGATAAATAGGTACCGCTCTGGTGGGAAGGTAAACAGCGTTTCCATGCGCTGCTCTGGTTTACCAGAAGTGGCTTAGTCATGCTGGCCACATGACCCGGAAGCTGTACGCCGGCTCCCTTGGCCAATAAAGTGAGATGAGTGCCATGACCCCAGAGTCAGCCACGACTGGACCTAATGGTCAGGGGTCCTTTTACCTTTACCTTTACCTTTACCTTCCTAATACCTTCTGACTGATTATCTCAACTGTTTGACTGACTCCTCTTATCAAATTCTTTCACTCTTTCACCCCAGACTAGCCCAACCCACAGACTTATCTATCTGTCTCTTCTAACTCTAGACTGTCTTCTCAACCACCCTAACTCTAACTCTTCCAAAAACCCCTCTGTGCTTAAACCTTATACACAGTTAACTCTGCCCCCTGGGTTCCCATTGGTTAATCCTTTTACAATTAGTTAACCCTTTCCTTATGAACCCAGTATGATGTCACACCCAGTATGATGTCACACACCTAGAAGGGCAAACGCCACGCCTGTGGAGCAACGTTTCGCCATAACAATTCTGCGAAGGGAAAAGCGGGTGCAAAGAGGTAGGAATTGGCCTGTTAGTGGAAAGAGACAAGCAAAGGAACCTCGTTGAACATAGAATTAATGGCCTGGAACGCTCCAGCAATGCTGCTTGCCAGAGAGAGCCATTTATTTCACAAACAATGAGACACAGGGTGCTTATAGCTTCACCTCCAGCATCCCTTCTGCAGAGCAGCAAAGAAAACCACACAAATCAGGCCATTTGTCTTGCATCTTTCACCCTCTTAGGCACCGGCATCCAGGCTCAAGAAAACGTGGAACTTTGGAATACGAGCTCGTGAATGGATTTCGAATGAATGACATACATAGAATGAGAGGTCGGTCTCAGTTGTTGCTGCTGTTACGGCTGCTGCACTCTCTGGGTCAAAGAGGGTGAGGAGGGCAAGACTTTGAACATCCCCAAGGTGTGTACATTTTGAAAACAATGGCTGATTTTCATTCATTGTCATAAATCGAGATTGCTCTCCCATATGTCTGCTTTGCTCAGCGGACTTGCTCTCTGCCTTTGGTGTGGTCTGGGTTTATTTGCAAGTTGGGGGTGGCAAAGAGATGAATTTTGCAATACAGTTTTCCTGCCACGAAACCAAAAATGCATACACTAAGGCTAAAGCATGGAATGCAGGTGGAGCTGTGGGTTAAACCACAGAGCCTAGGACTTGCTGATCAGAAGGTTGGCGGTTCGAATCCCTGCAACAGGGTGAGCTCCCGTTGCTCAGTCCCTGCTCCTGCCAACCTAGCAGTTCGAAAGCACTTCAAAGTGCAAGTAGATAAATAGGTACCGCTCCGGCGGGATGGTAAATAGCGTTTCCGTGCGCTGCTCTGGTTCGCCAGAAGCAGCTTAGTCATGCTGGCCACATGACTCGGAAGCTGTACGTCGGATCCCTCGGCCAATAAAGCGAGATGAGCGCCGCAACCCCAGAGTCGGTCACGACTGGACCTAATGGTCAGGGGTCCCTTTATCTTTTTTACCTTTAAGGCAAAGCATGCACAGAAATTGATAAAGTAATGAAATTACTCAGGATTTCACTTTAAGCATAATTTGTTATTCTGGTTTTTAAAATAGCTTTTTACTGGGTTTTATAAGCAAAGATCATAGGAATAATAAATGATACAAATAAGTAGACCAAGTCTTCTCATGTCATTTGAGGAACGGCTTATGAGGAACGGCTAAGGGAGCTGGGCATGTTTAGCCTGGAGAAGAGGAGGTTAAGGGGTGATATGATAGCCATGTTCAAATATATAAAAGGATGTCACATAGAGGAGGGAGAAAGGTTGTTTTCTGCTGCTCCAGAGAAGCGGACACGGAGCAATGGATCCAAACTACAAGAAAGAAGATTCCACCTAAACATTAGGAAGAACTTCCTGACAGTAAGAGCTGTTCGACAGTGGAATTTGCTGCCAAGGAGTGTGGTGGAGTCTCCTACTTTGGAGGTCTTTAAGCAGAGGCTTGACAACCATATGTCAGGAGTGCTCTGATGGTGTTTCCTGCTTGGCAGGGGGTTGGACTCGATGGCCCTTGTGGTCTCTTCCAACTCTATGATTCTATGATTCTATGATTCTATGATTCATTTGTTTATCACAAAAATTGCACAATAAATTTGTACTAATATCTACAACAGGGACGCGGGTGGTGCTGTGGGTTAAACCACAGAGCCTAGGACTTTCTGATCAGTTCGAATCAGCGGTTCGAATCCCCGCAATGGGATGAGCTCCCGTTGCTCAGTCCCTGTTCCTGTCAACCTAGCAGTTCGAAAGCACATCAAAGTGCAAGTAGATAAATAGGTACCGCTCCGGTGGGAAGGTAAACGGCGTTTCTGTGCGCTGCTCTGGTTCTCCAGAAGCGGCTTAGTCATGCTGGCCACATGACCCGGAAGCTGTACGCTGGCTCCCTTGGCCAATAAAGCAATATGAGTGCCTCAACCCCAGAGTCGGCCACGACTGGACCTAATGGTCAGGGGTCCCTTTACCTTTACCTTTTAATATCTACAACATTATTAGAGGTCAATGTAAAGGTTCTTGGTTCGTGAGTTGGTTTATACTTTATACAAAAGCAAAGAAAAGAAAAAAAAGGGGGTGGGATGGGACAGGATAGAACAGAATTCACAGATAACTTTCCATAAACGCCAAGTCAGAAACCCTTGTGGTTGTGCTTAGATAAGTTATGTGCAATGGTCATTTTTCCTCTTATGTTAATTCATTATTCTGTTCACTCAAATGGGTGAAACGTATATACATATTGTCAGGGAACTGACATCGGAGCAGAGTGGAGAGGCTAGGCTCCCAGATTCTGCAGGAGAGGGAACTAATAAGGGAAGAGAGAGAACGTCCTCTGGGGAAAGAAGTCCAGGTGACACCAGGAAGAAGGGAGAGGCAGAGAGCACTTCGGAGGGGAGGCTCCGAGACTCTTCCAGTGAAGTCAGTGAGGAGGGCGGAGGACCACCACTCGGCACGCTCACTCTGCGCAGAAGGCTTCCATGCAGAGAGGCGAGGTGAAGGTTGTCCGTTAAGGAATTCTTATGCTGGAGGAAATTTAGGAGACACCCACTGACGGATTCTGCCAGCGACTGAGCAGCAGCGCAAAAGGGCTGCTCAGCCAGGGAAAGACGCAACCACCCCAAGCAGTTTGGAACGGCTGGAGGTTTACACACAAGCAACCCCAATTCTCATGATATATATATATTAGCATAACAATTATTAAACATACCTTTATATCTTATACAATTTTTTGACTTCCATCAATCACATCTGAAAATTTTCCAGTCTTTTTCACTTAATTTACATTTCTTACTTTTACTATTACATTTAAATATCATAACTAATATCTCTCTTCTTTGCAATATTTCATATATTCCGCCTTACAAAACTTCTTGTAGTCCTACTAGCGTAATTTGTTGATTACAGTTGCTCTTCAAATGGTTCATATATTTCTTCCAATCTTTTGTAAATCTCTGGTCCCGCAGGTTTCGAATCCTTCCTGTCATTTTGTCCACTTCTGCGTAGTCCATTAATTTCATCTGCCATTCTTCTTTCAGCGGCTGCATAAAGATCTTCTTAAGCAACTGCGTACAGCAGTGGTTAGATATAGCACATGGTATAATGTGGTTTTCATTATATGCTAAAGACGTACCTCTTTACCCTGTCATTTGACATTATTTGTTTTAAACAGTGTTTTTAAAATTGTGTTTTTAGATTGTTGTAACCCACGCTGGGAGCCTGTGGTGAAGGGGAGGTAAAAAATCTAAAGAATAATAATTTCAAGCTTCTCAAGCAACTTTCTGAGCAGCAGTGGACTGAGAACAAAAAATGGGAGCCCACAATTATGTACAAACTTACTCAGCAAGTGCAGCAAGCAAGGAATTCCAAATTTTAAAAATACTTCATTGTGCCAGCACTTTTTGTTTATCTCATATGTGGAAGCTCTCCAAGCTTTTGATCACATTCCAGATATATATCTATTTCTGAATGTGACTCAGCTACGTAGCTGATAGACCCAGACTCTCCTAAATTTCTTTCCTCCCTTTTCCTCTTAAATAATGAACTTGTTTTTGGTGCTCTTGAGGACAGCTCTGCTGTCTGCAAAGCCTTTGAAACACCCTCCCATTGTCATTTTGTGTAACAGCATGAACATGCACATCTTGGATTGATGTTTTTATGCTGCTGGCACAAAACCGAACCTGCAATTTCCTCCCTTGTGCAGTCTACTAACATAAGCTTGAATCTGAGAGGGCTTTGTGGAGGACCCTTTGTGAGAAATCGTGCAGATTTGGTGGGCATCCGTTTTAATTCTGTGCCTCCAGATTTTACCAAGGCCCTATAGAAAAGTAAAGACTATGTGTACACATGCACACACACTTTTCCTTTTTACATCTGTTGAGGGGATGAAGAGGTTCCAGGAGGCCGAAGAAGCAGCAGCCTGAGATGGTGATGCCCACAGCAGTTTCAGGAGTCCAAACATCGGTGACCAATTGTAATGTGATGTTCTTTCTGCAGACGACCGCAGCACCTAGAGACAGTCAGATTGTGTATCTACAGCAGTGACTGGAAGAGGGATGACCACTGGGAGGAGTGCAGAGAGAAGAAATGTCTGCACCTGCAGCAGCACAACTGTTATGTACTGAAGTTTTCACTCTGGGCCAGCAGGGGGATACTGTAGATAGTTTTCACTCAGGTCCACATATGCAAATAAGGAATTGAAAGTGACGTTCAGTGATTGGATAGTTACAGAAAGTTGTTACTGTTGCTTTGTAGTTGAGCCTCTATATAAGCAGGTTGGCTGAACCCTTCAGTTCAGTTCTGTTCTGGCCTGTGAAAAACAAGAGCTGTCTGAAGAATTGCTGTGTCGTCTGATATCTCCACTCACAACTTAACAACAACCATGTCCCTTCTTCTGCCCCACCTACAACAAAACATGTCTCTCCTATATTGAACTCTACAGCCACAGCAGGCGCTGTAACTCTCCAGCGGTTTGACTTTGCCCCTGAAGGCGCAGTCTTCCACCATCTTCCATTTTTTTTAAAAAAAGATATTTATTGAAATTTTCAAAATGTTACAAAAAAATAAAAATAAAATAGAAACAGAAGAAGGTACAAAATAAAAATAGTTGACAAAGTAGAAAAAGCAAAAAGCAAACCCCTTTCCACCATATGAGTAAAGATTCAAAATATAAAAAATGACAAAAAAAGAAAAATACAAAAATACATCACAAACCGTTAAAAACATTTAAAAACAAATTCATTATTTTCAGATCCTTAACTGTCATTGCCTTCTTTCTTAGACCTCCTCCTCCTCCCTTTCTTTGTATCCTAGTTATTAATTATCCCAGCAAATCCTTTCCATGTTTCATAATATTCTGTCATTGCATTACCCTAAACTGTTTTAATCTTATCTTTCTATAATAAAATAAACCTTAAAACTTAAATCTTATCCTTACCAACTTCTCTTAACCATAATATTCTTTCATAATTCTTTAAACATCTTTGCTAAAGCCAAGTAATTTCATTCCAACATTTTTCTAACCTTCATCAATTTTATAAAGCAGTTCTAATGGTAGAGAAAAGAGATACAAATAGATCCAATCTTCATCCAACGTCCCTTCCTCCTGGTTCCGGGTTTTGTCAGTCCTTATTATCCCGTTGGTCTAGCCCATTAACCTGGCAACCTTATATCCGAGGCCCTCAAGTCTCTTCCATGTCCCTTCCGCTGCTCTTCTTCATATTTGTAACTGTATTTTCCCTTATCTCCTGCTCGTGGTAACTCCAGCTTGACAATGTTTTTAACCCTTCTCGACAGATCAGCCGCTTTTCCATGTTCAACACTGAATTCCATGTAGTATTTAAAAGCGTGTTTCAAAGACCCTCCAAGATTAAGAGCCCCCACAGTCCCAAACATCTCACGGCCCATTGCCATATTTGAAAAGTCCAAACATCCCAGCATAGGGGGGTCAATCCAGCCCCCCATTTCCAAGCCGAGCCAAACTTTTCCTTTCCAAATCTGGCTTTTTCCAAGTTCATTTGTCAAATCCGAAAAATCATATTCCTGTTGGGCCTGTTCTGTCAAGACACACTCCTGATTTAATTCCTGAGTGGGCTCCACATATTTTCCCACTGTCTGTTCAAAATTTCCCACTGCCTGTTCAAAATTTCTAGTCAAAGTTGCCATCCAATTCACCTTCTCATGTAATTGTTCCAGTAGGGCATTTGTTTTATAGAGAGCACACAACAAAGCTTCTGAATACATTGTCCTGCAAGGTCAGATACCTGTTCCCACGGTTGTAATCTGTAACAGCTGCCGGCTCCCTGGAGTTAGTTACAGTTTCACAGACTCCCTCTAGGGGGAAAACTTCTATTTGTTCTTGCAACAAAGTTTCCCCTTTTAAGATACTTTGTCCATATATATCCATTAAAATGCGAAAGGGAACAGTGGAATCCCTATGTTTCTCTTCTTTTAGCTATCTGTCAAAAACACTTGTCTTTGGTCAATGAACTTCAAACGTCAGTCCTGACACCCCGCTCCAGGATCAGGATGGAGGAAAGTTACTTTACTTTAAAATCACTTTAAACAGTCCAAAAAGATACCCCCCCCTTCTCCTGCTGTCGAAGGGGGGTTCCACAATTTTAAATGGTGAAATCCAATCTTTTAAAAACGATTTTCTGAGCTCTAGTTTAAATTGTCTTTGCTTTATTCTATTTACAAAAGAACGGAAGGCTGACTTCCTGTTTAGACCTTCCCGTTCCGTACCAAATTAGAGTAGGTTTTTAAAATCCAATTCTTTCCTGCTCGCTAGTCCTTATTTGATGTTCAATTGTTCAAAATCTAAGTTACTCATGGGTGCTTATTTTAAAGTCCAAATTGTCCCAGGAAAAAGGCAATGCTCTCCAGCAACGGCTATGCGGCTTCGCTCCACAGAAATAGCAGTTGACTCACAGCACCACGCCACTTCCCCCTCTTCACTTCGGAGCCCGTTAGTGGGTTCCTTAGCGGGTTGGGGGGCGCTAAAGGTGCCTGCCGAGTCCCATGGTCACAGGCTTCATCCGCCTGTGATTTTTAAAAGGGTCCCCGCTTCGCCGTAGCGGAGAAGACCCGTTTCCCGCGGAGCTAGTCCCTCCAGTTCAGAGGGAGTCCGCTATTGCCGGTGGCACCACCCCGGAAGTCAGTCTTCCACCATCTTCCAAGACAGACGGATGCCTACATTTTCTTTTGTTTATTTTTAACTTTATGGCTTCTTAAAGGCCATTAAACTGTTTAGAAGCCATTTTGGCAAGCACGTGGTGTAAATAATATTGCAAAATTAAATGCTGTGTATGTTTTTAAAGATAGCTTTGCAAAGTGGAAGCTCTATTGCAATGGTGCACCATGCAAATGACCCAGAGAGCCACCCTTTTGTGGGGTGCCACGGTTGGGTCCGGTCCTTCTCAGTTCCCACATCAGCACAGAACATTCTTAGAGGGCTGTCCCTTTTCTGCCAGCTTCCTCCATGTTTATTCTGAGCGGGAACAGCAGAACAGGTTGGCGCCAATGTGCTGGAGTAGGCCATTGTTGGGCAGGTCCCACTCTGCTAGGCAAGAGTTTCCCACACTAATCAGCTTTGACAATGCAACTATTTTCCTTCGGCCTCTTAAGACTCTGTTGTCTTTTGTTTGAAAAATGTGCTGGAGCTCCAGAGTTGTGTCATGTGGTGCAGCGATATTGAAACATTAAATAATTGTGCCGCCTACAAAATTAAAGAGTCACTTTTCAGGAGCTTAGCTATGCAGAGTGCTGATGCATTGTTGTGTAATAACAAAGACCCAGGACAGATAAAAGAAAATATTTCTTCACACCATGCATAAACTAGGGAACTGGCTCCCACAGGAGGAAGTGATGGGAGATGAGGCTTTCAGCGGCAGGTAGCCATGATGGTTGTGCTCTGCATCCATGTTCAGAGGCAGTGATGCTTCTGTATACCAGTTGTGGGGTATTCAACAAGAGGGGAAAGGGTTTTTGTGCTCAGTGTTGGAAAAATGCCCTGGGAAGACTTCAAACTTCCCCAAGTCTCCGGAACGTTCCTTGGTGGCTCTCTCTCAGGTTGTAAATCTTCTTCAGTCCAGAGTGGCCGGTAATAAGCGACTCTTCTCTCCTGAAAAGAGCACACCAGTCTTCTGGCATATCATAGCAGAAGAAAGACTCAATTGTAGTTCTAAAACTACTTTATTTACAGTCTTGAGTCTTGAGCCAGTGTGGTGTAGTGGTTAAGAGCGGTAGACTCGTAATCTGGTGAACCGGGTTCGCGTCTCTGCTCCTCCACATGCAGCTGCTGGGTGACCTTGGGCTAGTCATACTTCTCTGAAGTCTCTCAGCCCCACTCACCTCACAGAGTGTTTGTTGTGGGGGAGGAAGGGAAAGGAGAATGTTAGCCGCTTTGAGACTCCTTCGGGTAGTGATAAAGCAGGATATCAAATCCAAACTCCTCCTCCTCTTCTTCTATACAGAGACTCCATCTGTACATATGTGCTCTCTGAACACCAGTACAGAACTGTGACACACACAGAAGTCAAATAGTACTCAGAAGGAAGAGATAACACAGATTTCCTTTCTCATGCTCACTCAGACACTCACATGATGTATACAAATCATAGTACCACTCACTGGAGCAGCTCGGATAGATAAAAATCCTAACACTCAGGTCCTGCCTAAGGGTTTCTCACAGGCATCAGGTTGGACACTGTGAGAACTGGATGTTGGACTAGATGGGCTAAGAGGTAACTTCAATTTTCACACATTGAAGAAATGGCCACTAGTCACTGCATCTTATCAATCTCTTCTTTCAGCCTTTGCTCGGTGAAGCTCATTATTATTCATGGCCAGAAAGTTCTAATCATCTGCCTGCTCTGCCTTTGGTGTGAATAAAAAAGTTTCAGATGCTCATTCACATTTTATCAGGCTCAGGCTTGTCATAAGCTTGGCCCAGTCACACCTACTGATGAGAAAACGCTGTGCTGTTGCTTGTGTTCTGCATTGGGCCTGCACAGTTGTGACGTCTGCTCTGGCTTCTTTCCAACATTTTGTTCAATCTGACAGAGGGTTGGAGAAGGATTCATTATAGGTAGAATAATAATAATAAAAATAATAATATTAATAATAATAATTTTTATTTATATCCCGCCCTCCCCAGCCAAGGCTGGGCTCAGGGCGGCTAACAAGCAATAATAAAAACAAGCTGAATGAATACAACTTAAAAACAAGATTAAAATACAACAATTAAAATATTGAAACATTAAAATATTAAAATGCAGCCTCATCACAGGAGGAGAAAGGAAAAAGAAAGAAGAAAGAGGGGGAGGGAATCAAACTGGCTCCAAGCCAAAGGCCAGGCAGAACAACTCTGTCTTACAGGCCCTGCAGAAAGAAATCAGATCCTGCAGTGCCCTGGTCTCATGAGGCAGAGCGTTCCACCAGGCCGGGGCCAGTG
Organism: Podarcis liolepis; assembly: GCF_965112155.1. Taxonomy (NCBI): domain Eukaryota; kingdom Metazoa; phylum Chordata; class Lepidosauria; order Squamata; family Lacertidae; genus Podarcis; species Podarcis liolepis. The sequence goes on along the minus strand of NC_139556.1, from coordinate 92,845,693 downwards.
TTGAAAAGGCCCTGGCTCTGGTTGAAGCTAATCTAACTTCTTTTGTGTCCGGGACCACTAGGGTGTTGCTATTTATGGACCTTGAGGCTCTCCGTGGGGCATACCGGGAGAGGCGGTCCCGTAGGTACGAGGGTCCTAGGCCGTGAAGGGCTTTAAAGGTCAAAACCAGCACCTTAAATCTGACCCTGTACTCCACCGGGAGCCAGCACAGCTGGAAAAGCACTGGGTGAATATGTTTCCATGGCAGAGATCCCGTGAGGAGCCTCACTGCTGCATTCTGCACCTGCTGGAGTTTCTGGGATAGCTTCAAGGGCAGCCCCGCGTAGAGCAAATTACAGTAGTCAAGCCTGGAGGTGACCGTCGCATGGATCACTGTGGCAATGTAGAAGACATTGTAGAAGTGCACATTACCAAAAATGAGGACTTGTGACCCCAATAAATGTTTAAATGTATTTCTCATTTCACTACTAATTATCCTTTCTTTGACTTATGGATCATGTTTTGCATACATACCTGACACTTATCTGTGTCAACTCAGGAGCTTTCTCCACTCACTTCAGTGGTGTGGCACTTAAGTCTTATTCTATACCTAGCTTTCCCCCCATCCCATTTGTCAAAAATCCACAGGCTTTTAAAAGTTTATCTTCTAAAACAGAATTTCTGAGGAACACAAAGTCCTTGCTAAGAAGAACAATGAGCTCAATTATATAACCTAACACTCTGTTTCTATTACAGCAGGTTCCCCATAGTTTCTCACTCTTTCTCACACACATACTGTTCCTTTAACTAGACCTTCCACTTTCTAGATATTTCACTGCCCTGGATTTTAAACCCAGTGGTTTAATTTAGTGGGCATTTAAAAACAAACAAGCCCTCTTCTTAACCTGGTCCTTTCATACAATCCCAGCTAACACTAAGTAGCAACATCCTGGATTCACGTCAGCTTCTGTTAATCGAAGGTGAAAGCCATTGTCTTCCGATGATGGTAACTTCAGGGTTAGCCGATTCTGGCAAGGTTCATTGTGCTACAGCCAACCTCCCAGCTAATCCAGTTAAGAGTAATCAAGCATCCCGCTTTAAGGCATTAGCCGATTGTCTGTGGCTGACGAGACATAATTACTGACTTCTTGCTAAGTTGCACATGGTCAGCTCTCTGCGCTGTGAGTTGTGGGAGACAAGGAAGTTTGCTTTATGGATTTTCGATTAGATTTTCAGTACACAAAGACTTTACAGACATTGCAAGTACTGCCAAAGTATGCATAAAGTAATGCTACAAGGACCATGTTTTAATGCGGGTGGAAGGGTAGAAGCTGGATATATTTGATCCCTCATTAATGCCTTAAGAACGTAACTACAAAAGGAAGCCAATGACCCTTCTAATCCAACATCCTGCTCTCCCAGTGACCAACGAAGTGTCTGTGGGAAGCCTGGAAACTGAACCTGAGCACAACAGGTGAGGGGAGAGACTCCATCAGGCAAGGCAGGTGGAACGAGGCCTTGCCTGATGGAGTCTCTCCATCTCTATAGGCAAGGCCTCCTTCCACCTGCCTTGCTCCACCCTTTAGCCTCTGCTTTTCAATTTGTATTGTATTATTTTATGTACTGTGGCTTGCTGTTGTTTTATTGATTATAGTTTAGAAATTATTTATTGTAACTGTTGAGTGGATTTCTGTTTAACTTTTATATGTTATTATTTTTTAATACTATTCTAAGGATTATTAAATGTTACCTTTTGATGTAGGTAGCCTATTTTAAAGTTATGCCTTATTATCCCATTTTTGTATTGCATTAGGTTGTTATAAGATGGTACATTTTTTTGTTTCTTCAGCTTGTAAACTGCCTTGAGTATTGTAAGAGAGAAAGACGGTATACAAATTAAAAATGATGATGATGATGATGAACAGCAGCATCTGCCCCCCTGTGATTCCTAGCAGTTGGTATTCAGAGGCAGAATGCCTCTTGACTGCGGATGTAGAACGAAGCCATCATGCCTAGTAGCCTCTGATAACCTTATCCTCCACGCATTTCTCCTTCGAATGTTGTTTCTGTTATTTGACATTAGGGGAGTTTGTTAAGTATAGCAATTTAATTCACGAATACTGTAAATGCTCGTATGCATTAAAGGTAAAGGTAAAGGGACCCCTGACCATTAGGTCCAGTCGTGGCCGACTCTGGGGTTGTGGCGCTCATCTCGCTTTATTGGCCGAGGGAGTCGGCGTACAGCTTCCAGGTCATGTGGCCAGCATGACTAAGCCGCTTCTGGTGAACCAGAGCAGCGCACGGAAACGCCGTTTACCTTCCCGCCGGAGCGTTACCTATTTATCTACTTGCACTTTGACGTGCTTTCGAACTGTTAGGTTGGCAGGAGCAGGGACCGAGCAACGGGAGCTCACCCCGTCGCAGGGATTCGAACAGCCGACCTTCTGATTGGCAAGTTCTAGGCTCTGTGGTTTAACCCGAAGCGCCACCCACGTCCCATGCATTACTATGTGTTTAAATTTGATCGGTTGGTAACTGAATTCTAGAGAGTTCTCCAGTAGTTCTCATGTGATTGGCTAATGTTGGTCACATGGGAGGTATCTGGTGAAGGAGAGACATATTTTTATGTGAAGCGAGGTGACTGTGTTTTAGAACCCACTGTGAACACTGCTAAGTTGAATAGAGTGTTGGAGTGTCTATTCTCTGCTTGGAAGAAAAGAGAGCAAAGCTTCAGGAGAAGGTAGAATTGGAAATCTCTCATAGGAGCTGCAAGGCATGGCCTAACTAAGATACAGAAGACTGAGTGCTGAGCTTTGGAAAGAGAGGAAAATACAGTTGCTTGGAAGTTGGAAGAAGACTGGAAGGTGTTTAAAGGATACTTGCAAAACCATATTGAAAAATCAGAACTCCTATTAGAATAAACAAGTTCAGTTTTAAATACTGAAATACTAAATAAGATGGATAAAAATGTGCAATAGAAAAAGAAGCATGAAATTAGGTTAAAGGTGTGTGAAAGAAAGTAATAGAAATGGAAAGAAATTGCAATTGAGTAGATTGGAAGTCTAACAAAAAGGTGGAGTGAGGGGTGGTGGATGGTGATGGGAAAAGGAATTATCTGTGGGATTGAGTGTAGGTATGTTTGAAAACATTTAAGGATTGTATTGAAATGTATGTTTGTATGCTTGTATATTCACAATATGTGTGTATTAATGCTGAATTATTTTAACAAAAAATTTTAATATAATGTAATATTTTTTTTTTTAAAAAAGGAAGTTGGAAGAAGAGACTATAAGCCCATGCCTGGAGAAGGATGTGACTGTAAATATTATGTTTTAATTCATCTATAAGTTTTTACAAGTAAAGTTTTTGAATGTTAAAGTTTTTTTTTAAAAGATATTTATTAAATTTTCACAAATTATAAAATCAAACACAATACAAACAAACACACACAAAGACAAACAAATATAATTTCAAATCCTTATTCTCTTAAAGCTTACTTCACCGACCTCCTCATACCTCCCCTTTCTGCATTCCAATTTCAAATATTTAATTCAGCAAATCCTCACCCTTAATTTAATCTAATTGTAATTCTTTCTTTTCCTTTAACTTAATTTTTACAACTGTAATCCACTTACTTCTATAGCCGCAACATTTTAACACTCATTAATTTTACAATGTCTCTTGAGATAGATCTTAATTTTTTTCCAATCTTCTTCCGCCGTCTCTTTTCCCTGGTCTCGGATTCTGCCAGTCATTTCAGCCAGTCCCATGTAGTCTATCACCATCTGCCATTCTTCCAGAGTGGGTAGATCTTGTGTCTTCCAATACTTTGTGATGAGTATTCTTGCTGCTGTTGTAGCATACATAAAGAATGTTTTGTCTTTCTTTAACACCAATTGGCCGACAATGCCCAAGAGAAAGGCCTCTGGTTTCTTAGGGAAAGTACATTTAAGTACCTTTTTCCATTTCATTATATATCATTTCCTAGAAAGCCTTAATCTTTGGGCACGTCCACCAAAGGTGGAAGAAAGTACCTTCAGTTTCTTTACATTTCCAACATTTATTATCAGACAAGTGGTAAATTTTTGCAAGCTTGACTGGAGTCATGTACCACCTATAAATCATTTTCATAATATTTTCCTTTAAGGCATTACATGCCGTAAATTTCATACCGGTGGTCCATAACTGTTCCCAGTCAGCAAACATGATGTTGTGACCAATATCTTGTGCCCACTTTATCATAGCTGATTTCACTGTTTCATCTTGTGTATTCCATTTCTACAGCAAGTTGTACATTGAATGTTAAAGTTTGGACGTTTTTTTAATTTCCAGAAGAAGGGTGTCAGTCATAATATGATTTGAGCTTCTTAGCTGCAATTTTGCTACTCTTACATGTGAACAAGTCTTCACTCAAATCGCCTTGTGTATTTGGAATAGCGTATAAGGCAATTGTTAGGCTGTACTGTCCTGCCCCATGCCAAACTGCCTGAAGGGGTACCATGTCCCCCTCAGTCATAAGTATTTTAATGGAATGAGGAAGAGGCAGAAAATTTGTTTATTGCTCCTTGCCTAAGAGGAACCTTGAGCAGATTCAAGTTGGGGGATGAGTGGCTTACAAAACATTAACTATCACCACCACCCAGATGCTATAGCTATATTCAGACTCCGCTTCCCCTCTTCCACCCACCTCTATTTGGAAAAAGAACAAAAATAACACAGAACTTCCATATTACATCCTATTTTACCCTGATGTGTCTATTGCCTGAGGATTAGGGTGATAAAATGTTTCGGCAAATAAAGCAGGGACTTCTCATTTATTTCTACTCCTCCATTAAACAATTGTCAATTAAAGGTGAATCAAATTACATCTGCTTTGACATCGGCAACTACTTCAAAGGATTTCTAAATTGTGCTTTCAGAACCACTTACATCTCTGATTGAGATGGAACTCTCTATACACACACAATTAGACAATTATTTCTCTTATCAGTAGTAGCACTGCTGCTGTCAGACGTGTGCCAGTCATTATGCTACCTAAAGAATGGTTTGCACAGTTTGTTGTATGGCCTGGGACTGAATTTAGCCCTTTGAAACTCTTCTATGTTTTTCTTTGATCAAACAGTTTTCCAACACTGATTTTCTTCAAAATGAATGTTATATTTATACTTCTTTTTCTAAAAACAGTCATAACAAGCTGATTCCCTGTGAATAAATCACGATACATTACTGAAACCTTTCTTTCCTTGTTGATGACCCCATTTCCCCATCCAATAGTTTCTTTCCATAACTGGCCATGGGTGAGTGGCAGCCATGCTCTCCTTGAGGTGCATAGGCAATAAATAAATGCCATGTATCATAAAATTTGTTTTCTAGTGTCCAATTTCTCATTGCCCTCACTTTTTGAGTAAGCTTTTCCATGAGAGTCATTGTCCAAGTCTGATGATGCTGTTCCTCAAGCCACGTTTTCCAGTTTTTAGCTAAAGTAGGTCTAGCAGCTGCTAATAGAAAAGTCAGTAAGCCTTTGTGCAATCCCATCCTCCTTTCCTCAAATCTCAGAAGCAGAGCCATATTAGGATCTGAAATCACCCATTATTATTTATATAGCATCATCTACGTACATGGTGCTTAACAAGGAACAGATGCTGCTGAAATCCAGCTCCCATTAGCCCCAGCCAAAATGGCTAATTGCAGACATGATAGGAATGGTAGTCCAGCAACATCTGCAGGGACACAGGTTCCCCACCTTGGTGTAGACGAGCCTTCACACCTGGGTTTCCTCCAGAGGTTTTGGACTACAGCTTCCATCATCCTTGATCATTATGCTGCTGGCTGGAGCTAATGCGACTTGTAGTCCAAGACATCTGCAGGGCACCAGATTGATTTAGACAATACTGAACTAGATCGACCAATGGTCTGCTCTAATACATGGCAGTTTCCTGTGTTCCTATGTTTATTTCACAATATATTCATTTTAAGCTGCCTAACGATTCTCTTCACAGGGCTAGTTAAGCTCCTTTCCAACTCCACTGAAGCAAAGTGGAAGAAGAGACTTCAAAATGATGACTCAGTCATTGCCTTTATCCCAGGGCAATGGAAACTGGGGGTGCCCTTGGCTCAAGGTTGCAAGCCAGCTGGTAAAAGTCAGACATAGGTGCTGGAGGGGCACAGAGGACCTTCATGGTCAGCAGTTTCATAACAGATAATCTGGACACATAGTACAGCTGCCAGCAGATGGGGATGATTATTCAACCAACCTTTCTCGGGTGGGGAGGGTGTGGAATTCTCCAATCTTCAGTATAAGATGCAAACAAGATTTTAAGTACTATCCATTCAGAGGTATGATTGTGCAATGAAGGGAGAAGAGGGTTCTAAAGAGGAAGAAAGGAAGTTGCCTTGCACTGTCAGGGAAGATCATCCTAAATAGGTGGTGCGTTTTATTGAGTCAGGCTATTGGTCCAGGATTTCAGGAAGTGGTCTTCCCCAGCCCTGCTTGGAGATGCCAGGGATCAAACCCGGGGTCTTCTGCACACAATACATGTCATCTACCACTGAGCTACAACCCTTCCCTAAATCATGACATTTAAGAAGAGATAGGCACCTCTGAAGAATGCATGCTTGTCACAGGAAGATTTGTTTTGTGAATAGAGGTAAAAAGCAGAGACATCACCTTGCCAACATAGGTCCATATAGTTAAAGCTATGGTTTTCCCAGTAGTGATGTATGGAAGTGAGAGGTGGACCATAAAGAAGGCTGATCGCCAAAGAATTGATGCTTTTGAATTATGGTGCTGGAGGAGACTCTTGAGAGTCCCATGGGCTGCAAGAAGATCAAACCTCTCCATTCTGAAGGAAATCAGCCCTGAGTGCTCACTGGAAGGACAGATCCTGAAGCTGAGGCTCCTGTACTTTGGCCACCTCATGAGAAGAGAAGACTCCCTGGAAAAGACCCTGATGTTGGGAAAGATGGAGGGCACAAGGAGAAGGGGACGACAGAGGACGAGATGGTTGGACAGTGTTCTCGAAGCTACCAGCATGAGTTTGACCAAACTGTGGGAGGCAGTGGAAGGCAGGAGTACCTGGCGTGCTCTGGTCCATGGGGTCATGAAGACTCGGACATGACTAAACAACAAAATAAATTTCCATATGGTGAAGAGAAAGTAAACTTATGTTTGTTCTGGGGCTCTAAGAGCTACAAAACAGCAGCAGCAGCAGCAGCAGCAACAGCAACAACCATACCTGATTAAATTATGAAACACCACAATTACCCACATAATGTGACATGCAGTTCAAGACCTCTGGAGGTCAGGAGGTTGGAAAAGTCTGCATTAGATAAATACAGAGCAGAACAGAATCTTACAGCTTGCTGATGAGTCTGCAAAGCACACATAATATATCTGTTCATATGTATCCCCCCCCCCCATTGCTCTCTTCCACACTTGACTCCATTTCACCAGGAGATGGAGAGGGAAGAAGCTTCCTATTTTCATATCGTCTGAAAACCCTGTGTATTTTAATTCGGTTCCCTTCCTCAGATTGTTTGCTGCATATGCACGACGCCTTTCAACATAACAGCTGGTAAGTAATTTTATAGTGCATCTCATTTGCAAAGTAAAAATCAAAACAAGCTTATTGGGATGGGAGTGTGTGTTGGAGAGATTGGAGCTGTTCTATACATTGTGCAGAATGAGTTTATAGAATTCTAGGCTGTACCACTTCAGACCCTAGGGCAGGTGTGAGTCGTGAGGAATACGCCATGAAGAGCTCCTCCTATGTGTAGCTCTACCCCTTGATATTTTAAAATAGGCCTCAAAGACCCATCTCTTTTCAGCGGCAGCAGAACGTAAATTGGGCTGCAGAAATGGTGTTGTGATTTCTTTACGCTCCAGATGTTTTGGACTCCCATTAGCCCCAGTCCAAGACATCTGGGGCTGGAAGGCACCAGCCTGATGTACATGATGTAGGTACATTTTGTCCCCTATCGCCTCCCCCTTAACAAAAGCAATATGTCATGTAATAGGCAACACAGGATCCATGATTGAAAGTAAAGCAATGAATGTAAAGAGAAACAGTAATACAGTAAAAAGTGGACTTTTCAGGCAGACATTCCTTTTTTTTGAAATTTTTATTCATTTCCCTGCTTCCTTTATTACATACATATCATATCCATAACATTTACAATACATTCCTTCCTCCCTCCCCCTCTGGGCTTCCCTCAACTTCCGTTTCTGGTTTGTTTCTCCTTTCACCCACTTTGCTGCTTCCTGAAAGAAAATAATACTAATAACATATTTATACAACAACATCAAACCTTCTTCCACACATTTTCTAATGCTAATGATGTGAATGTTTATTTAAATCCTGCCATCAAGTCTATAGACTTTCTTTGTTTCTGCAAGTATAATATAAATGATTCCCATTCTTTTTCAAAGTCACTGTTGTCTTTTCTGGCAGACATTGCCACTCCATTGGAAGGCATGTGTTGCTGGGGGAGGATAATTTGCATTTGACCTTCTGGGGTTTTCCAGCTTTGAGCAATCTCCAGGCATGCTGTAGCCAAGAGCAGGGAAGCTGAATCCTTAAAGCGCATTGAGGGTTTGGTTGGGCTTTCAGCAAGTAATAGCGCTGCCAAGGAATCAGGTAACAAATGCTGGAAAGTGATATTTGATACCAAATAATTTGATATCTTTTTGGAGAGGGAATTACTTCACAAATTGGACCTACATGCACAGAGTGGATGTGGTGTAAGACTGAAATGAACTTTTAAACCACCAAACGTCTGGAATTAATTGGGGCTAAAATTTAGCACAGCTCCATCACAGCTCTGAGTTGTGGGCCAGCATTAAAAGGCTTCATTCCAAGTGGCATTCTGGGGAGGAAGATGGTGGTTGCCAGTTAAGTAGAATTGTAAAGGACCTCCAGGACCTCATGAGAAGAGAAGACTCCCTGGGAAAGACCCTGATGTTGGGAAAGATGGAGGGCACAAGGAGAAGGGGAGGACAGAGATGGTTGGACAGTGTTCTCGAAGCTACCAGCATGAGTTTGACCAAACTGCGGGAGGCAGTGGAAGACAGGAGTGCCTGGCGTGCTCTGGTCCATGGGGTCACAAAGAGTCGGACACGACTAAACGACTAAACAACAACAACAACAATTTGATATCTTTTTGGAGAGGGAATTATTTCACAAATTGGACCTACATGCACAGAGTGGATGTAGTGTAAGACTGGAATGAACTACCAAATGTCTGGAATGAACTGGGGCTGAAATTTAGCATAGCTCCATCACAGCTCTGAGTTGTGGGCCAGCATTAAAAGGCTTCATTCCAAGTTGCATTCTGGGGAGGAAGATGGTGGTTGCCAGTTAAGTGGAACTGTAAAGGACCTTTAGGAACCCCCTTTAATACACCTAACACCCCAAAACATTTGGCGTGGTAGTCCACAGGGACAGATCAAGACCTCTGGTGGCCTTAAACACCAGAAAGGCTATGGTAACCTCACATACGTGATTCAAAATAAAAACAATACTAAACTGTCAAATAAAAAAAATACTTTTTGAAGTGACACAAAACTTTCACAGAATCACAGACTTTTAGAGTTGGAAGGGATCACGGGAATCTTTCAGCCAATGTGAGACTCAAACCCACAACCCTGAGATCAAGAGTCTTATGCTCTACTGACTGAGCTATCACTCAGGGCTGATATTAAAATAAGTTTCTAGATTTTCTAGATGACGTCTTTAATGCTTGGGGGACGACAACTTTTTTTGGGAAACATCAAATTCTTCTTTTTTTAACAACTTTTTGTGCCCTTTCTTTGTGGGTGCCCTAAATGCATGCCTAGTCTGCCTATTGGATAACCCATCACTGCTGGTTGACCATGTTTCACTCAAGAAGAGGCCCATTGAAATGAATGCACTTAACTTAGTCCTGTTCATTTATGATGATGATGATGATGATGATAATGAAATATTTTTCATTTGATTTTTGCAAATTCATTTACACAAATAGTATTATCACAAATATTAAACTTTACCCTGTTGGGATACTGCCAGGGAGACAAAGTCCATCATGGCCCCCAAGCCGGGTCCGGACGTCCGCCGATCTCCTGTAGGCACGCAGTATCAGCAATTAGCGACATGAGCTCCAGAAATAGCCTGCCATATTCCAGAACTCAATGCACGCTCTGTCAGCAGATAATGCACAGCCAAAGTCGCACTCAGGAGAGCATTATTTACAAGTTTTATTCAGCATTGATCAGAACAAAGAAAACATGACTGCCTGCTTCGGTGTCTCCAGACACACAGAGAGAAAACGAAAGCAATAGAAAACATAAACTTCCTGTTAACAGGAAACGTGCAGACTCTGTGACTCACAAAGCCTGCTCCCTTTTAAGGTGGAATGGAAATATCCTAACATACCCACGATCCTTCCGAAACTGAAGGCTTCCCTCCTCCCCTCCATGGGTTCTCTAACTAACTTTTAAAAACTGCATATTATAAATCTATCTAATTTATCATCCTTCATTGTATCCAAAGTCTATGGATCATTGCAAGAGTTATTTAAAGCCTGCCAAAGAGTTCAAGTGTTTACAGTGGTTTCTCAAGTACCTTGCATATTTATCCCAGTCTTTGTTGAGGTTTCGATCCTCCTGATTTCTGATTTTCCCGGTTAATCTTGCCATCTCCCTGTTCGTTTGTCTTAATTGATTTGCTCTGAGTTAAAAGTCAGTTGAATACCATTCTCAAAATCCTCCCTCCCATTTAAACAGCCTGAAAATGGGGCCGTGAAATGTGGGAAGGGATTTTGGCCCAGCTATGGTGCTGTGATACATTGTTATGGGGCGGACAGAGGCACATGTGTGCATGAACCTTCAACCTGCAAACAGTCTCCTTGGACAGATTACTGTAATTAAACAGCCACTTCATTCTTGCCTGAAACAAGTGTGGCTCAGATCAAAGAGTGATGTATCGATCCTGAAGACGGGCTGTATTCTAGCAGGACTAGTAACCTACAACAATCTCTCTAAATCATCCTTTATATATTAGGAATGCAAATTCCATTAACCAGCTAGTAATTCACACTGTGCGCCGCTTAAGACTTCTTTTCCTAGCGGACAATATACGGGAGTCTAAAGCTGTTCCAAGTTAAACCAAAATGAATTGCCACTGGCTATATATATAATTTTGCGCTGTGGAGCTGGGGACATGCCTCCCCACCCCCGGTGATTAAAGATCATCCAAATCCATTCATACTGCCTCTCTGTGTAAATGATGGATTTTTCACATTAATGAAAGAGCCATCGGAGCCCTCTGGGGTGAGCTGTTCTATTTTTACATTTTGGCATTTTAGCTGGATAGGCTATTCATCTTTCAGAAGGAGACGGGGAAACTTTACAAGCCTGGCTCATCATCCACACGTGAGCCTCATGGGCCTCCTTGTGGGAGATGGGCGTGAGCTGTTCCAGAGAGAGCCAGAGGAAGCAAGACGGGACCATTGTTTGCAGTAGGCAACTCATTTCACTCTCCCCTCCCCACTTTCTCTTCCCATTGTCATTGTCCAAAGCAAGTTTTGCAGGGGGTGAATTCCTGTAAAAAAGAATAATTGACAATAGAATTAGGAGAGAGAAAATTAGCAAACAGCCTTTTGTTAATATATAAACTGCCTGAGGGTGAGCCTTTGACCCTCCAGATGTTGCAGGAGTACAGTTCCAAACATGCTTGATCACTGGTCTGGGGCTGATGAGAGCTTGAGTTCAAGAACAGCAGGAGGCAGTGGCATAGCAGCACCCAGGGCTACACTGAGGGTAGGGTAGAGGGAATTGGATGGAGTACACATGCACATTCAACTGCCTAACAGTGTCCACTTCACCCAGGAGATCGCAGCCACAGAGATGAAAAAAGAAGAGTTGTTCTGTTGTCTGGAGAGGTCACTTCCTAGTTTCCATGGAGAAGCCGTTTTCAACTGAGCCCAGCGATGGAAGGGCGCAGCTGTATTGAGGCAGCACCTGGTGTTGAAATTTTGCACCCCTAACCATTTTGCGCCCGGGGCAACCACCTCACACTATGCCACTCACTGGAGGACTGTGGATTCTCCATTCTGGGACCAGGTGGGTCTTTGATGTAATCCAGGATGGAAGTTCTTAGGGTCTTTTGAAGTTTTAGAAACTGAAATAAATACATAAACACCCACAATGAACTTTATTCTGCTTATTTATTTTCTGGCTTTGAAGTTGTCATCAAACAGCCACCATTTCCGAGACACTTATGGCACCGTCCTTTGAAGATTCTTATTTATGTCACTCTTTCAGAATAAAATAGGTGATTACTCTGATGCGTCGGAGGCTTTGCTATTTAGATTTCTTCCACCCACACTGAAATGAAACAAAATCTTCCCTAAAATCTGCCTTGCTCTTTGTTCTAAGACTTCTCAAAAGCAATGAGTAGAGAAAGTGCTTCAAACGATCTTTGTAGCAGTGACAGGAAGTAACCAGTCAAACTCTCAGAAATAGGTTGCTTTGATTGTCTGCTTGCCTGTGTTGATCAGGCCATGTTAGATATCTGAAGAGAGAAGCACTTACAGTTCTTCTCAAAAACTATACTCTTTGACCTGGAAACTTCCCCACTGGAAGCCTCCAGTGGTGAGGGAAATGAACATTTTCAGAGTATCTGTTTGTCTGTCAGACAGCCAACACTGGTCACAGACCCTCCAACATTTATCTGGTGAAAACAGGGATGTCCTATTAAACAATAACAACAACAACAATTTTATTATTTATACCCTGCCCATCTGACCGGGTTGCCCCAGCCACTCTAGGTGGCTTCCAACATCTATAAAAACATAATAAAACATTTTACATTAAAAAAAACCTTCTCTGTACAGGGCTGCCTTCAGATGTCTTCTAAAGGTTGTATAGTTACAGTACTTATCTCCTTGACTTTGGCTGTTTCTTAGTACATAAAGTATTGATCTGATATGTAGAGATCTTTCCTATTCTAATTAATTCAAGAGGGTTCTGGAAGCTTCTCTTTGTGAAAGAAATAAGCAGAGAGTTCATGATATTTGGGTTATTCCTTCAAAGAGGCTGAGTAACACTGGTTAAAACTAGTTCTGTTATCTCTTTCAGTCAGGTCATGCTGACCATAAACGTAAGGCCAGAAGGAGCCTGGGTTTCACATTCTATCTCTCTTCCTTCTGGTGTGGTGTTCTGTACATAGTATGCTTAGTGTTAAGGTTTAGACTTATTATAAGTTATTGAACGTTTAAGTTAAGTCTGCTGCAAATGGATTTCTTATAGACAGTGCCAATCATGAATGTATTGGATTTGTGACCATTATGCTCATTTGCCTTCAGTAGCAGTAAAGCTCTGCTGGATGAAATACAATTGACTCTGGTCTATGTTTTGGGAATCTTGTAACGTGTTTAGGTTTTTACTCAGAACTATGCAACCTATCAGAACTCGTTACCTCAGCAAGGATCCTGCCACTCTGATTGGTTACAGTGGTGCCCCGCAAGACGAATGCCTCGCAAGACGGAAAACCCGCTAGACGAAAGGGTTTTCCATTTTTGAGCTGCTTCGCAAGACGATTTTCCCTATGGGCTTGCTTTGCAAGACGAAAACGTCTTGCGAGTGTTCCGATTTTTCCCCGCTTTCCCCCCCTTTTTCTAAGGCGCTAAGCTGCTAATAGCCTTTTAGCCGCTAATCCGCTAAGCCTTTAATAGCCGCTAAACCTTTAATAGCCGCTAAACCGCTAATAGCGCTAATCTCCTAAGCCGCTAATAGGGTTGCTTCGCAAGACGAAAAAACCGCTAGACGAAGAGACTCACGGAACGGATTAATTTTGTCTTGCGAGGCACCACTGTACTAGGCAATACCCACACAAAAGCACACATTCTCTTCTTGGCTACCTAAGTGTCAGCAGAATTAACCTGTAGGTTACTGACTGAATGATCCTTGCTGTTGTACCTCCAACATGTTTTCGTTTGCGCATTGTTTTGAGAAGTGCAAATGGGGCAGATTCCTGTTAAAGTCCATACGGAACCTCATTCCTCCCCTATCCCTATGTTCTGGCAGGTAATTCTTGGCACCAATCAGAGCACAGGAACGGCATCAGCAATTCTCCTTGCGAGTTAGCAAATGGAGCACATGTAAAATTGGGGGCGAGAGATTTGTGACAGTGGGGTTGCTAATACAATGGGAACTGACGTTTCAGCATTTAGATCAGGGGAAAGTCAGCAATTCCTGACTTCCCTGACTTCCTCAGGCTCTTTGTGCCTCCTTGTTGAGTAATGATGGTTTCATTGCACAGTTGTGGTTGTGCGTATAGTTTTTGCCTTGCAAAGAAAAGTCCTACCCCCTACCCACCCTGCTTCGAAGCAATTACAACTCCATGCTGCTCCGATATTTATTACACATTATTATTTGAATGCCCATTTATGAGGCATAATTAGGACTTTAGCAAGCTATAAATAAGACAGATTTGTCCTTTCTGGCACATTCGTTAACATGACTGATTACCCTTGGCGGAAAACGACACATGTGTGAGCCTCCTAAATAAAACCTAAACAATGATCTTTCCCCATCTGTCAAACTCTCGTAATTAAAGGCATCAGCAGTGCTTAGAATTAGCACCTTCGTTCTCAAGTCAGGATGGCATCTATCATTAGTTTGACAGATGGCATTATTTTCCACCAAACCACCATCTTGTTCTCACGTATTTGGTGGTACAAAGACACCTTGCGGGAAGCCATGCATTACTTGAGTAAATTATATTCTCCACTACACCAAGAATTATTTTTTCTTAATGGGAGTCATTTCATTTGTGCCATATATGCATATTACATTTGAATACTTGGTTGCTATGCCAGCAAGTAATTGGAGCAATTGCTATGGAACAAGCTAGGGACACAGGGCAGGTGAATCCTGATCTAGGTTTGGAAGGTGTCTTCTCCAGCTCAGAGTCCCTGATGCCTGAAAGTCTTGTTTTGTTGGTGCAGGAAAAGGAGAAGGCCAACCTGTTAATATTTAGACCAGGGCTGGCCAATCCGAAGGCCTCATACTCGCAAAGGGGTGCTGTTAGGTACCTAAAATACACAGGTCTGGGACATAAATATTCATAAAATTTCCATATGCTAATGTGTCAATGTTCTACACCCACTGCCTCTGAATACTAGTTGGTAACAATGCAAGTGACTCACACAATTAAATGTATGCTGTGATTGTTGTACTAGTTGGAAACTTTACACAGCAGCAGAGCCTTAAACACCCCTGAAACATCAGCCTATGAATGCTTCCATGAATTCCAAGGAGGCAAGTGCATAAAACCCCCAAGAAACCTTGCTGGAAATACTATTGGAACTCTTTAATAAAGCTATTCACCACAATGGCCATGTTATACCTCCACTGTCATCGGAACTATGTCTCTGGATACCAATTGCTGGGAATCACAAGTGGGGAGGGGGGCGTTGTGTTCAGCTCCTAGCAGGCTTCCCATGGGCATTTGGTTGGCCACTGTGAGAATACCCACCTTCAAAAAACCAACATGCTTAAGTCAAATCAAAGCATGAAGGGGTTAATACCATAGAGTAAGCTGTCCTTCTAGGCTTAACTTTGTCCTCTTCCTCTCACCTCAGGAGGAACTACGTAATTAAGCCTTTCTTCTACCCCAGTCTACTCAAGGAGCTCAGTGAATGAAGAGGTTTGAGCTGGTTGATTTAGCTCAGACAGCATGGCTCTCACAAGCCACTTTTGAGTTCCTATACAAAAAATAAACAAATTCTAGGAACATTCACCACAGTCACGTTTTACTGCCTTGTGCAACTATTCTGAAGCACATGAATGTGACCTTTGGAGGGTTTGTCAGTAAACTTAAATTTATTTATTTATTTATTTTATGAAATGTGTGGTCTATTTTGGAAAGGTATATTTTAAAGGTCTAACAGCCTATACTTCCATATTTTACTTTGCTGCATATTTTGTGATGTTAAATCTCTGCTGGGCTTCTCTGACCAAATGTTACTTGCCTCAAACCTGGATCCTGGCATCAAGGGAATACTCTTTTATACCTATTTTTCCTTGCGCCAACAGATACACCCTTAATTCATGGTGAATTGGTTCCAAACCTATAGGGTTCCAGACTTGAGCCTTACAAAATATGACAGCACCACACGTACATTCATCAGATGTCTTTAAAGACATGGAATTCTGACTGTAATAGAATTTCCCTTGTTTGGAGATCCATGAAAATGAGTCAGTTTAGGCTGGAATTGGGGGCTTCAGGTTAAGCCAACAACATTCTAGGGGATTTGAATGGTTTTAGCTGATTGAATTTTGTTCTGCCTTTGTGGGGTGATCTGAGATTTTTTATGATTTTTTTAAAAAATCATGTTCTTTCTGGCCCATTCAGTAGAGAGATGTGTGTTTAATGATCACGCCATTTTTCCTTTCCCAGCCGCCACACAAAATCAGCTTCTGATCTTGCACTGATTGTTAAGAGCTTAGAAATAACAGATTTGTGAATCAGTCACCACTGAAGAGCATAACGGGAAGGAGTATGAGGTTATGAGGCTGTTTCCTGAGCCTAGTTCCACTTAGATCAGTATAGAAAGATTATTTGCCGTTGCCATTTCCCCCATCTGTTGAATATGATGCCATATGATCTTTCCTGGCGACGGCTTAGAGCTATTGTAAAGTTGCCCTTTTCCCATCTGCCGCTAACAGACCTCTTCGCGGGTTACTGAGGTCAGGAGATACTTCACCCTTAAAAGCCAGGAAAGCAGGCAGATCTAGCCTTGTAAATGTCAGAGGACACAAAGCAAAGGCTTATCCATTTCTCCCTCCCTCTTTGAGAACATATATCTAGGACCTGATAAGCTAATCTTCAGCCCATACTGCCATTTCCCCTCTGAATTCAAACTCTCTCGGCATCACTTAAATACTCCTACTCATTCTAGCAAGGCGAAGAAGGAAAAATAAAAACCAAATGTAGGATGAAGATGAAGAGAGGCTTCTCTTCATCTTTTGTTGTGGTTCGAGAACCCGATCCCCGCGTAGTGGAATGAAAACACGAGGACACGTGATATAAGGTTAATGGGCAAGAAAAAGCCACAACTTTATTGATTACAGCAAGTGAAAAGGTATTGGCTTAGGCATTGGATTACGTCAGCTGACTCCACCCCCTCAGAGAGGGGTGAGTCTAAAACAGGGGGGTTTATTCACCAGTAGGTGGAGCCTGTTGATGCTAATCACCCCTGCTGTCACCGAGGGTCGTGCCATGGCCTCCCGCCAAGCAGGCATCAGACAGAATACACGACCGCCAGATTCCTTTAACGGAATACCCCAAAATTGAAGGCATAGGCGATGGCCACACCTAGCCCTTCGACACACCACAACACATTATTCCAATGCCTAACCTACCCACCAATACCACGAAAGTTGTGACGATTGCTACGAGGTAGGCGAAAAAACCAAAAAGCCTAATGCCAAATGGAAAAATTCCTACCAGGCCCCCCGGACAACCAGGGCGACCAACCTAAGGTCCATAGCAAGGCCAAAAGAAAACAGACCCTGAGCTCTAAGGGAGTGGAGGGTGGGTGACTCGCGACGGGACTTGGCAAACCTGGATGCCTGGGTTTTTAAAAGCAGTAAAGCAATGAGCGCACGCAAGCCTCCTAAGTTAAAAGGCAAGCCAGGAACCAGGCAGCCTCCACACACACAGACCCCCCCCCCCCGACTCCAAACCTCGTGGCTTTTCCCTGTGATGACTGTGATGACTCCTAGCTGATGACTCGCGACGGGACGATGAAAAGTGAGGCCGGAAGGCTGGTGCCGCAGCAATTTGGGCTGCTAAACACGCCCCCTCGCAGGCACCTGGTTGGGTGCCTGCCCATGGGCGTAGGCCAGCCAGGTGAGTGGGAGGCAGGGGGCTAACGCCCCCTGCTTGAGGCGGAGTCCGGCTCCCGACCACAACCACTCCCCTCTCTTGCAGGAGGAGAGTCTTTGTTTAACATTATTTTTTCGCAAGACCCTGAGGAAATTGAGTCTTTGTTAGGCCTTTCTGACCACCTGAGTTCTGTTGATTTTCCAAGTGAGGTCCTCACTAAGGTAAACTCCCAGGAATTTAAAGGAGGAGACTCTCTCCACACATCCCCCCCCCCCGATATACACCCTCTGGACCACTCATGGAGTGGGCACATGAAGTCGAGCATCCTGTTCTCACAGTAGCCAACCAGATGCCTGTGGGAAACCCACAAGAAGGGCCCGAGTATAAGACCCCTCTCCCCTCCTGTGTGTGCTGCGCCCGGGGGTAGCCCATGAAACGTGGTCCAGGACCAGTCCAGAATCCGAAGGTTCTGCTAGGAGTCAGTCCAACAGGGCCAAGGCAGGAAACCTGGCAGGAAACCAGGCAAGGACAGGTACAGGATCTCAGGCAGAATCTAGCATACAGCAATGTTGCTCCCGCAACCTGGGGCGGGGTCCGACAGCCGGTAGTGGCCGGTCCTGATCCCCCGGCGACTCACCTCTCTGTTTTGCCCGAAGGCCAGCACTCCTGCTGCGAGTACTCAGGTCTGTCCTTCTTTCAGACCTTAGTCTCTGCAGCTCAGGAGATGTCGGTGGGTTACTAGACCCAGGGGCCGCCTCAGTCTCCCCTGACCCAGCCAGTAGTGGAGCAGCTGTAAGTGATGGCTCAGCTGAAGGCAACGAAGTAATCCCCACATCTGGAGCCAGGGCAGCCCCTGACTCAGCCCAGCTGGTGTTTGTTGCAGGGGAACCTGTGCAGACTGGGACTCTTCAGGATCAGGCCCCAGACTTGGTTCAGGTGATGCCTGAGGCAAAGGATCCGGTGCAGACTGAGTCTCCTCTGGTTCTGAGTCCGAGCCTGAGTCCCAGGCCATCATACTGTGATTTCCAGCAACTGGTATTCAGAAGCATTACTCTATCCAACTGTGGAGGCAGAACTTAGCCAACTATGCATTGTGTGAAGAAATTGATTGTTGTTTAGTCATTTAGTCGTGTCCGACTCTTTGTGACCCCATGGACCAGAGCAAGCCAGGCACTCCTGTCTTCCACAGCCTCCCGCAGTTTGGTCAAACTCATGCTGGTAGCTTCGAGAACACTATCCAACCATCTCGTCTTCTGTCGTCCCCTTCTCCTTGTACCCTCCATCTTTCCCAACATCAGGGTCTTTTCCAGGGAGTCTTCTCTTCTCATGAGGTGGCCAAAGTATTGGAGCCTCAGCTTCAGGATCCGTCCTTCCAGTGAGCACTCAGGGCTGATTTCCTTCAGAATGGAGAGGTTTGATCTTCTTGCAGTCCATGGGACTCTCAAGAGTCTCCTCCAACACCATAATTCAAAGGCATCAATTCTTCGTTGATCAGCCTTCTTTATGGTCCAGCTCTCACTTCCGTACATCACTACTGGGAAACCATAGCTTTAACTATATGGAACTTTGTTGGCAAGGTGATGTCTCTGCTTTTTAAGATGCTGTCTAGGTTTGTCATTGCTTTTCTCCCAAGAAACCGGCGTCTTTTAATTTTGTGGCTTCTGTCACCTTCTGCAGTGATCATGGAGCCCAAGAAAGTAAAATCTCTCACTGCCTCCATTTCTTCCCCTTCTATTTGCCAGGAGGTGATGGGACCAGTGGCCACGATCTTCGTTTTTTTGATGTTGAGCTTCAAACCATATTTTGTGCTCTCCTCTTTCACCCTCATTAAAAGGTTCTTTAATTCCGTGTGAAGAAGTACTTTCCAGTAAAGGTTCTAGACAGGAGGAGGTGGGCGTGTGTAAGCTCTTTCCTTAAGACGAAAGCCTTGCAGAGCCCAAGCATCTCATGTATCCAATTTTGCTGCAAGAGAAGTCCTTCATGGGGCGACCTCCGCATTCAAAGTCACCAAACTTGGTTACAGGCCAAGAGAAAGCTTATGGTTATCAGCCACCCTCTCCTAAAGAGACAGATTGTCTCAGAGCCACTGTGTCTTATAGGAGAAATCTTAATTACCCTTAGTGGGAACTGGAGGTGGCTCTGTGTCTCTCCCTGCTCTATCTTTGCTCCGGCCGGATGTGGAATAAAGTGGAACAGCAGAATTTTGATTCCTTTCTGATCAGATATAAGGAGATTGTGAAATAATTACACCCAGCTAATGTGACTACATTTCAAAACTGGGCAACATCTTTTACATCCAGGCTCCAGCATGATAAATGACTCTCTCTTCTCCACAGAAAACTGCTCTCCCCCCCACTTTCCATCTGCTAGTAGTTTTGTATCAAAAGTAGGATTAGTTCAAGGGGGGCTCTTAGGCAAAACTGCAACAGCTGGAGGACACGAGATTGGTGGAGGCTGCTCTGTGGAACATCATTTATCATTGTCGTGTCACCTCAGCCATCAAAATGTCTTGGGTCAGCCCTGAGAAGAACAGCTGGAACACTCTTGAATGAGAACCAGTTATTGAAAAACATGGGAGGGGAGAATGTCCTTGTGGTTGGATTTTCCATAGACACATCGTTGTCCATTGTGACAAGAAGATGCTGGACTGGATGGACCATTGGCCGGATCCAGCAGGCTCTTCTTACGTTTGCATGTACAGTGGTGCCTCGCAAGACGAAAAGAATCCGTTCTGTGATTCTCTTCGCCTAGCGGTTTTTTCGTCTTGCGAAGCAAGCCCATTGACAGATTAGCGGATTAGCGCTATTAGCTGCTTTTAGCGGCTTATCTGCTGATCGGATCAGCTGATAAGCGGCTTAGCGGCTTAGAAAAAGGGGGAGGGAGGGGAAAAAACCAGCAGGAACTCACAAGACATTGTCGCCTTTGAAGCAAGCCCATAGGAAATTCATTTTGCGAAGCACCTCCAAAACGGAAAACTCTTTCGTCTAGCGAGTTTTCCGTCTTGCGAGGCATTCGTCTTGCGGGGCACCACTGTATAGGGATAGTTTTTCATGTAACAAAATGCTGTAGCGTATACAGTCATACCTCGGGTTGAATGTGCTTCAGGTTGAGCGTTACTTCCGGGTTTTGCTGCTCGCACATGCACAGACGCTCAAAATGACATCACGCGCATGCGCGGAAGAGGCAAAACGCGACCTGCGCACACACAGACGCGCCGTCGCGTCTTACATTCCATTCAGGATGCGAATGGGTCTCTGGAACGGATCCTGTTCGCATGCCGAGGTACCTCTGTACAGTGGTACCCCGCAAGACGAATGCCTCGCAAGACGGAAAACCCGCAAGACGAAAGGGTTTTCTGTTTTGGAGGCGCTTCGCAAGACGAATTTCCCTATGGGCTTGCATCGCAAGACGAAAACCCATAGGGAAATGCTGGCGGTCGGGAGCAAAGACTTTCGCCCACAGCCGGCCTTCAGAAGAGGACCTCTTCTGAAGGCCGGCGGGGGGCAAAAGTCTTTGCTCCCCCCCGCCTGCCTTCCCCCCCCCCGCCTGCCCCGGGCGATCTTAAAATGCTGGCGGGCGGGAGCGAAGCGTTCGCTGCCGACCCCCAGCATTTTAAAATCTCCAAGGGACAGCAGAGAAGTCTCTGTCCCGGGGAGATTTTAAAATGCTGGGGGTCGGGAGCGAAGCGTTAGCTGCCGACCCCCAGCATTTTAAAATCTCCCCCTGTCCCGGGAAGATTTTAAAATGCTGGGGGTGGGGAGCGAAGCACTGCCGACCCCCAGCATTTTAAAATCTCCCCGTGTCCCGGGAAGGTTTTAAAATGCTGGGGGTGGGGAGCGAAGCGCTGCCGACCCCCAGCATTTTAAAATCTCCCCGTGTCCCGGGAAGGTTTTAAAATGCTGGGGGTGGGGAGCGAAGCGCTGCCGACCCCCAGCATTTTAAAATCTCCCCGTGTCCCGGGAAGGTTTTAAAATGCTGGGGGTGGGGAGCGAAGCGCTGCCGACCCCCAGCATTTTAAAATCTCCCCGTGTCCCGGGAAGGTTTTAAAATGCTGGGGGTGGGGAGCGAAGCGCTGCCGACCCCCAGCATTTTAAAATCTCCCCGTGTCCCGGGAAGGTTTTAAAATGCTGGGGGTCGGGCTGCCGACCCCCAGCATTTTAAAACCTTCCCGGGACACGGGGAGATTTTAAAATGCTGGGGGTCGGCAGCGCTTCGCTCCCCACCCCCAGCATTTTAAAACGCTGTTCCGAAGGGGGGGCGGGGACACCTGCCCCTGCCGCCCCACTTCGGAAAGCTGTTCCGAAGTGGGGCGGGGGGGCGGGGACACCTGCCCCCGCCGCCCCACTTCGGAAAGCTGTTCCGAAGTGGGGCGGGGGGCGGGGACACCTGCCCCAGCCGCCCCACTTCGGAAAGCTGTTCCGAAGTGGGGAGGGGGGGCGGGGACACCTGCACCAGCCGCCCCACTTCGGAAAACTGTTCCGAAGTGGGGCGGGGGGCGGGGACACCTGCCCCAGCCGCCCCACTTCGGAAAGCTGTTCCGAAGTGGGGCGGGGGGCGGGAACACCTTCTGAAGGCGGGCAGGGGGCGAAAGTCTTTGTCCCCCCTGCCTGCCTTCCCAGGGGCTTTTAAATCGCCCCGGACAGCGGAGAAGTCCTCCGCTGTCCGGGGCGATTTTAAAATGCCGCCCGCCAGCATTTTAAGATCGCCCCGGACAGCGGAGAAGTCCTCCGCTGTCCCAGGGTTTTTTAAAATGCTGGGGGTGGGAAGAAAAGCCCTTGTCCCCCCCCCCCAGCCTTCAGAAGAGGTCCGGGGACAGACTGTCCCCGGACCTGGTCTGAAGGCGGTTTCCCTAGGAACGCATTAATTGATTTTCAATGCATTCCTATGGGAAACCGTGCATCGCAAGACGAAAAAACCGCAAGACGAAGAGACTTGCGGAACGAATTAATTTCGTCTTGCGAGGTACCTCTGTACAGTGGACGGTCGGGTTGCGAACGTGATCTGTACGGAATGCACGTTCACAGCCCGCAGTGTTCGCAACCCGCAGCGGCGCGCCTGCTCATGCGTGGGTTGCAATTTGGTGCTTCTGCACATGTGCAAAGCACGATTTAGCACTTCTGCGCATGCGTGACCGCTGAAACCTGGAAGTAACGCGTTACAGTACTTCTGGGTTTCAGCAAGTGCGTAACACAAAAATATTGCAACCTGAAGTGGCTGTAACCCGAGATATGACTGCACTGCATTTTTGAGCTGGAATGAGCTAAAGACTCCAATAAGGAATGTAATCCCACCCAATGAGGGGCTTTTGGACTTGTTCAATAGCCATACAAATCTATATCTATTTTCAACTTACTGCCATTTGTCACAAAGAGACAGACAGCAGAAATGGCAGGAAGAAGACAGAAACAGCTCCCAAATAAAGATCAGCTCCTTGGCGTGTGGGTGTGGGTGTTACTTGGAGGGCCAGGCACCTACTGGTCTAAGCTTTTCATTTGAATTCCTTCTTGATCCCAAATATGGCAGTGAAGGAATGTGCAAAAGCCACCACTGGTTTCCCCATCTTTACAGAGCATGGGTAGGCCAATGTGGTGCCCTCCAGATGTTGTTGGGGCACAACTCCCATCAGCCCCAGTAACCTTGGCAATGGTGAGGAATCCCTGGGAGTTGCAGTCCAGCACCATCTGCTGATGACCATGTTGTTGGCTTCCCCTGCTAAAGAGTCTGCTCTGTTACTCTCAAAAATACAGTTCTCTCTCTCTGTGTGTGTGTTTAAAGCGATGTCCTTTTATCTAATCTTTGTTATGCCCACACATTCATTTATTGCCAATTCCTATATTGAGAAGCAACCAGAGAACGCACATTTTACATTTCTGCCACTTCCAACAGCCACATCATTTGGGTATCATTGGAGGACGGTGACACAAAACACACTCTGTGCAAAAAAGAGCGTGAGTGAGTGGTTGGGTGTGTGTGTGTATGTGTGTGAGAGAGAGATGTCATTTTCATGGATAGATGTACCTCTGAAATGGAATGGACAGAGGAAAAAGAAGGAATGGGAAACAAAGAGAATGAGTGACACCAAAAAAAAAAAAATACATTTTTTTTAAAGGGTTGAGATTCTGGCATGTTTAAAACCACCCTGACCTAACTGAATCCTATCAACAACAGGCCTCAGGCATTACTTAAGACAGTTTGAGTCCAGAAGGTGGAAGCCGATCAGAGCTTGCAATAATACTGAATGCTTAAATGAGGCTCACTTTTACGAGGTGTGCTTACACACACACACATACACACACCAGTTTCATAAGCACTTGGTGTGGTACACAGGGGCGGAGGAAGGGGGGTGCGGTGGGTGCAGTCCGTCCCGGGTGTCACCACTGGGGTGTGTGTGTGTGACAAAATGCTGGGTGGCACTCACTGCGGGGCCTGCAGTGCGCCCGAACCACACATCTCTCCTCAGAGAGACACAGTGGCTTGGGCGCATGCAGGCTCCACGCTGCCCAAATGGTCCGCCCGCTGCCTCTGCCCCAGCTGTAGGGCAGCTGAGTGGGAGGAGGCAGGCAGACTCCAGAGAGCATAACATGAAGAGGACGTAACATGAGGTATGACTGTATAAAATTATGTGGTGGTGGTGGCCCCCAACTTGAATGGCTTTAAAAGAGGGTGAGACAAATTCATGGAGGAAAAGGTTCTTTACCTCCACTGTTA
Source organism: Podarcis liolepis (assembly GCF_965112155.1). Lineage (NCBI taxonomy): Eukaryota > Metazoa > Chordata > Lepidosauria > Squamata > Lacertidae > Podarcis > Podarcis liolepis. The sequence goes on along the minus strand of NC_139556.1, from coordinate 92,821,133 downwards.
GAAACCATATGCCTCTGGGTACAGTCATACCTCATGTTACGTCTGCTTCATGTTACGTTCTTTCAGGTTACGTCCCACAGCGACCCGGAAGCACCAGAAAGGGTTACTTCTGGGTTTCGCTGCTTGCGCATGAGCAGAAGCGCAAAATGACATCACGCACATGCGCAGAAGCGGCGAATCGAAACCCGCGCGTGCGCAGATGCACCACTGCTGGTTATGCTCTTTTCATGTTGCGAACGGGCCTCCAGAACGGATCCCATTCACAACCAGGGGTACCACTGTACTAGTTTCTGGGAACCAGAATTGGGGGGGAGTGCTGTTGCAGTCTGGGGCTGCTTGTGGGCTCCTCATGCGCCTCTGGTTGGCTACTGTGTGAAAAGGATGCTAGACTTGATGAGCCTTTGGACTGATTCAGCAGGTGTCTTCTTTTGTTCCTATACATATTTCTTAATCTGATCATAAGCCAGATCCTTTTTTGGGTTAAGGGGAGTAGCAAAGTACCTCCCCCCAAAAAACAATGTGGTAAGCCATCTAACACCCACCATATGCTGAACGCAGCTTTTATACCTTTTCATCAGAAAAAAAGAAACCATAACCAATCAGACCCTCTGAAAATAAAGACGAGGAAATGCATATATCCCCTTAATATGTGCAATTTTTTTGTGCGTTTGCCAAATGTTGTTTCAAAAGGATGTAAAGAAAACTGCTTACGAGAAGAGAATCTTCTAAAAATGATAATTAACTTTAAAAAAGTATCGCATTCTGTGCTCTATTATCTTTGTACCGGAGATGAACATTGAACCAAGGAGGGACTGGAAAAGAAAAATCCTTAATCATCAGCTAACTCTTCAGAGTAAAATGCTAATACTCTAACTGCTTAGGAACCATAACTGCATTCTTTCTGAAGCAAATCAGTGTGATCTCATCATGACAGTGTTGAATAAAATTGGGATGTTCCTTAATTTCACTGTCTTACATATCTCGCAACGTATGGGTAGACCACCTACAGCACAGGTGCCTCAAGTGGCAAAATACAGCCCTCCAATTCTGGCTTTGCTTCACATCAATAGTTTTTGCTTAGCTGAAATGTACCTGCTTTTATCTTATTTTGTAGGGAGTTGGCCCATCCCCACTAACCACTATACCACACTGTCTCTCTGTGGCCAGCCTAGCAGCATCCAGTTCTGTAGACATCAGCTGCAGACACCTGGGCTCTCCTGAACTCCTTGCCAAACCTCTTGCTGATAGCCTGGCTTTTCAGCAACTGAAGTTGTTTGCATAAAAGGCATCACCTTACCGACATTGTCTCTCATTCTTTTAGACGGAGCACATCAATAACAACCTCTGCTGTTCCATCCCAAAGCTTCAGCTTGCCATCTGTAGCAAAGTGTCCATTGATGGATTTATGCTGGATAAATGACCCGGAAATGACATCTATTTACTACCTTGTCTTCTTTCGGGTTGATGTAAAGATATAGCTCAAAAACAGCCGTATATCTTGCAGCCAGGACACATTGTGCCTAATGCCATCTATCTACCTATGAAGATGTATGAGAGAATGTTTGCTAAGCACGTTAATGTTTCGGATATTCACATGGCATCCTTTTATCTCTGTCTTTATGGTACAATAGGGATGTGATTTGAATTTCCTGAGCGACTGAAACAATACGAATCCAGCCCCACCACAGAACGTGAACAAAAAACAGATGGAGACAATAATCTTTAGCAATTGCTTCCTTGCCCAGTTCATTCGGGACCATGAGAATAGACTGTTTTATACACTAATCTTAAAGGAAACTGTCAGAAAGGCTTTTTTTTTTATTTTTACGAAAACAAAACAGCGACACATGAAGCCCTAGGTAATGACTTCCCATCAGCAGGAAGGAGGTAGCAATCAACCTGTTTGTCTTTAAGGGGCTGAAAAAGAGACGTTGCAAAACGCATGCTGACGTGGATTCCTCGCCACCCCTACCCCGTTCCAATCTGTGGCTCGAAATTCACAGAGCAAACTCCTAATTGGCAAACGTTCATCATTCCAGCAACTATTTATGTCTTGTTCTGATTCAGTGCAACATTTATTCCCTTGCTTGACTCCATGCAAGGGATGTAAGCTTCTGGGAAGCACTTCTTCATATGATTGCCTGGGCAGGATTCTCTGGGGACGTTGTGGGGTTTTCTTTGGTGCCTGGATAGAGTGTTTGTAACAGGTCCTGTGTGTCTGAGGTAGAGGGGCCTCCCCTTGCCTCATGGGTAGAGCGGTCCTACTCAGAAGGGGCCCTCACCTGTCTGTGCCACCACTTATGGCCCTCCCCGCTAAGGAGTCCGATTTAATTTTAAAGAAAACTTACTAATTTTTTAATCACCCATTTTTACTCACCTTGGTATAAGACAGCTCCTCGTTCATTGATATTGGGCCTTAGAGCAGATCAGGAATAGGAGAAGGTGGTTTCAACCGTGCTGTGCTTTATACTGGTACAGAGAGCCATGAATTCCCCGAGTGATTTGAGAAGATTGTAGTCACCCCTGAGCCCTAAAATAGCATCCTATGCTGGGTGGTTAAAGAAATGAAGTATCTTGATCTCACTTGTATCAAATCCAGGAGCATGCCCAATGCTGCAAACCCAAATGACCAGCTAGAATGGGAGCTCTCCAGGTGAGGGAAACTCTTATGACAGTGGTTATCATGTGTGCTCCTGGCCTGATGCATACTTTATAGGTCTGTGGTTTAAGAAGAGAAGAAGAGAAGAGTTTCGATTTGATATCCCGCCTTTCACTCCCTTTAAGGAGTCTCAAAGCGGCTAACATTCTCCTTTCCCTTCCTCCCCCACAACAAACACTCTGTGAGGTGAGTGGGGCTGAGAGACTTCAGAGAAGTGTGACTGGCCCAAGGTCACCCAGCAGCTGCATGTGGAGGAGCGGAGACGTGAATCCGGTTCACCAGATTACGAGTCTACTGCATTTTTTAGTTCATAAAGGATATGGGAACCACATTTTCAGGAACTCGTTAATAGAAGTATGGGACAGGTATAAAAGTCTTTTGGAACCAAGGGTTCCACATTGGCTGTCTCCGTTGGAGGTTATGTGCATAAAGAAAAGCAATATGAGAGGTAAATGGGCTACGTACGAAGAATTGGTAACTAAAGAAGGAGGAAAATGGAAATTAAAACCATATGAACAAGTTAAAGATCACGTATATGATTGGTTGCATTATTTCTAGGTAAATGAAATGTTTAAAAAAGATATAAAGGAAAGTGGTTATGCAGAAAAAGACTCTAAGTTCCAAACAGATATAATAAATAATGGATATAAAATTTTGTCAAAAATGTATAAGATATTGTTGGAATGGTGTACGAAAGATGAAGAAGTCAAATCGGTAATGATACAATGGGCCAAAGATTTTGGATATAATATTCAATTTGAAGATTGGGAAAAATTTAAAATTTACTGCATGCATGGGGTTGAAGGAAAATGTGATGAAAATGTTTTATAGATGGTACATTACACCGGTAAAACTTGCAAAATTGTATAAAACATGTAATAAGTGTTGGAAATGTAAAGAAAAAGAGGGAACGTTTTACCATATGTGGTGGGAATGTAAGAAAGTGAAGAGTTTCTGGGAAGCAATATACAATGAATTGAAAAAGATGTTAAAATATACTTTTGTTAAGAAACCAGAAGTCTTTCTTTTAGGGATCACAGGAAAAGAAATAAGAAGAAAAGACTGTAAATTATTTCAGTATGCAGTTACGGCATCAATAACTTTATTGGCCCAGAAATGGAAACAAGAGGAAATACTGACGATTCAAGAATGGATAATGAAATTGACAGACTATGCGGAACTGGACAAATTGACTGGGAAAATAAGATATGTTCGAAACCAAAAGTTCATCGAAGATTGGGGAAAGTTTGTAGATTATCTGAAAAATGTATGTGATGTGCAAACAACGCTAGTGGGGTTTCAAGAAGCACTGTAAAAGTTTAAGATGTATTGTTAAAAAGAAATAGAAAAGGGAGGGAAGTTAAATGGCAATACAATGAAGGGAATGCGTATTGAAGAGTAATTACGGATGATTACCAGAGAAACTGAAGGAAGTCCAAAAAGAGTAATTTGTTAAAATTTGGATAAAATTGTACAATTGTGTTGGAAAATTAATAAAAATTTATATGAAAAAACACACACGAGTCTACTGCTTTTAACACCACAAAGGCTCTCTTTAAGCCTTTATATGCTTCCTTTCTATCCACTGGTGACCCATTATACTGTTTTTAAGGTTTTAAAACATTGTGGAAGAGCAAACAAAAATATACCAAAAACCAAACACAGCAGCAAGATTTAAGTGACAGCAGCAGACAACTGAGCCAGGCATTGTTTAGCTCAGTTGGTAGAGCCTGAGACTCTTAAACTCAGGGTTGTGGGTTTGAGCCCCACGGTGGGCAAATAGATTCCTGCATTGCAAGGGTTTGGACTAGATGACCCTTGTGGTAGACTTTCAAGTCTACAGTTCTATGATTATTTTACTTTGGGCTATTCAAGAGGATCCCCAAAGACTTTATAGGGTGCAAGGGAAGGTCTTAAGCAGCCAGTTCCTAGAAGGCCATTAGGAGCCAGACACTGTGGACAATAGTCACTGCGGACTATTTACCTGTAATGTGGACCATTTCCCTAATAAAAGTTGTGCCTGGAAACATTGCCACTGACTATTAAGAAAGTTTCAAGTCATCCTTCCCACTCCCGTTCCTTCCCTTTTTAAACATATGCAACACAACCTTGTGCTGGTCTAGGGCTGACATTGATGCTGAAATCCAGCATTGCCTCAGCTCTGCGAGTGTAACTTTCTCCTGATTGAAGTGCAGAGTGTTTGAGGACCAGGACATTTGCAGGGAAACCAAAATGCTTGTTTCCAAAGTTATTGTGCTACTAACCTTACTGTATGCTTGTGAAACATGGACCACTTATAAATGCCATCTCCAATTCCTCAAAAGATTCCATCAACGGTGTCTCCCAAAAATTTACACATCACTTGGGAAGACAGGTGAACTAATGCCAGTGTACTGGAAGAAGCCAAGATTACCAGTGTTGACGCAATGATTCTTCAATATCAACTTCGTTGGACTGATCATGTTGTGCGGATGCCTGATTATCGTCTTCCAAAGCAACTACTCTATTCCAAACTTGAAAATGGAAAGCGTAATGCTTGTGGTCAACAAAAGAGGTTTAAAGACTCTCTCAAGGCAGATCTAAAAAAATGTAGTACTGTGGTACCTCAGGTTACATATGCTTCAGGTTACATATGCTTCAGGTTACAGACTCCGCTAACCCAGAAATATTACCTCGGGTTAAGAACTTTGCTTCAGGATGAGAACAGAAATCGTGCAGCGGCGGCGCAGTGGCAGCAGGAGGCCCCATTATCTAAAGTGGTGCTTCAGGTTAAGAACCACTTCAGGTTAAGAACAGACCTCCAGAACGTATTAAGTTCTTAACCCGAGGTACCACTGTATAAAAGCCGACAACTGGGAAACACTGGCCTGTGAGTGCTCCAATTGCAGAACAGCCTTTACCAAAGGTGTCATGGGCTTTGAAGACACTCAAACTCAGGATGAAAGGGAGAAACATGTTAAGAGGAAGGCATGCTTGGCAAACCCTCACAATGATCACCCGGAAATCTATGTCCCCACTGTGGAAGAACTTGTGGGTCCAGAATTGGCCTCCACAGTCGCTTACGGACCCACTGTTAAAACCATTTATGGAAGCCAATCTTTCTTGGCTATGAGTGATCGCCAAAGAAGCTGATCTAAAAGAAGCAGAATGGCAAGTTTGTGAATGCTGCAGAACTGCAGCTTAGAAGCAGTTTGGGGGTGAATTTGGTAAAGTCAGCTGTCATGTTTCTTGTGCATTTGCTGACTGCACATGGCAGGAGGTCACATCACCCATGGTTGCCTTTTAGTAGATGGTTTTGGGATTAAATTAAGTCCCATAAGAATGTACTAAGTGTTGAGCAGTGCAGAACTAATTTAGCATTCTGAAGTCGCAGTTGGTCTGGGAAGAAGTTTTAAACATTCCAATATCTTGAATGAGACTTTAATTTTTAACTCAGTGACCCCATGTGGTTCTGGACGCTCCATCAGCAACTCCCACCGCACTTCATAATCTTGCCATCCTCATGAAGGTTTGATAAGCATAAAGAGAAAGCACATCTTTGGTTCAGAAACTGTAAGCGTGTCTGGGCAGGGACCTCACACTTTTACACTCCTGCAAACACCAGAAGCGTCTTGGGCGCCCTCTAAATATTGAATGCTGACAACAATAATGGATGAGGAGCTGCAGCTGAAATGCAGTGAAGGATATAAACTACAGGACCAAGGTTACTTAACAAAAGCTATAATTCATAATTCATTGTGTGGTTTTTCAGAACAGAACTCCAAAAGGGAAGAAGTTTTTGAAGCTTACCAAACCAGTCAAATAAAATGTGCAATACAGAACAAAGATGATTTTCTAATTATAGGGCAAGAGACTGTGTGTGGTGTTCTTGGGAAGCCAGAAGGCACAGGAGAAAAACTGAATAGGGTTGAAAATCATAGAATTGTAGAGTTGGAAGGGACCACAATGGTTATCAAATCCAACCCTCTGCAATGCAGGAATCTTTTGCCCAGTGTGAGGCTCAGACCCTTGACCCTGGAATTAAGAGACTCATGCCACCACTTTGATAAGAGACTCATGCCACCACTATAATCTACAATTTGTACTGATGGGGCTGTCAGTAATCATAATCATGGTAATGGGAGAGTGTATACAGTGGTACCTCAGGTTAAGTACTTACCGTAATTTGTTCTGGAGGTCCTACTTAACTTGAAACTGTTCTTAACCTGAAGCACCACTTTAGCTAATGGGGCCTCCTGCTGCCGCCGTGCCGCTGGAGCACGGTTTCTGTTCTTATCCTGAAGCAAAGTTATTTTCCTGAAGCACTGTTTCTGGGTTAGCGGAGTCTGTAACCTGAAGCGTATGTAACCTGAAGCGTATGTAACCTGAGGTACCACTGTATTGCATTTGTATTGTGACACTCACTGAACCTTTATGGCCAAGAAAGGTTGCAAATGGAATGAGTGCGAGAGTATACATATTTAACCAAGGCAGTTCTTCCAAACTGTGAATGAATGAACGAGTGAGTGAGTGAGTGAGCAATCTTGACTGGAATCACAGAGGATTGATTTTTTTCCCTTTTGGGGGGGGGGTATGAGGTAAATGTAAAGCTTGAAAACAACCTTCCATTGATTTTTTAAAAAAAATTTAGTTCATAGCAAAAGTATTGGGATTGCTCACAAAAGAACAGAGGCTTTAAGCAGACTTGGAAGCATGGAAGGATTTCTTGACATTTATTCAGTAAAGCACTAACTGAGAAAGAAAGACAGAGAAACAGATAAAGGATGAAAGGAGGTTTCTCGATCACCTGACTTTGCCAGGCTAAGAGAGCAGAGCAAATGAGAGAGGAATGGAATGGAAATTGGGTGAACTTTATATAGAAGCTTGATGGGAGACAAAGGCGGCATACGAAAAGCAGACCCCGAAGCAACAAATAAAAACCCTTATGTACAGTTTTATTAACCTTCAGATAGATATACCACATCTCTGACACAGACTTAGTTAGAGTTCCCCTCATGAGTAAAGAGTTTACATTTTATTTTTGACAAAGAAGACAGCAAGTGTCTCAGCAGCGGCTGGTGGGGGACTGAACTTACAAATGCATGCCAGAAGGACAACATTTTGTCCACACCAGGAAACAGGTACACACACACACACACACACACACACACACACACACACAGCCAGTTTCCTTGGCAACCAGATTCTACTACAGATACTACCCATTCTTGACTGGCCACAAGTCATGTGTGGGTAAATATTTGGGTAAGTTTATTTTTCACCAAAGAGAAATGGACTAGGCATTTAAAATCGGGTAAGAAGGGAAAATGCCTACTCTCTATGCAACTGTAAAAGAACTTTGTGAAATATTAGGTTCTTCCACACCCTGCTAAGTTCCTCTGAAACTAGGCATCCTTTATTGACTGATTGCTAATGAAACAGCCAGACAGCATTCCTGTCAAATTGTTACACTCCAGTGTTTACTGTGCCCTCTGCTTTCTTCTTCCCAGAACTGGTTTTTGTTTGTTTGTTTTTTATAATAAAAGACAAGTGTGGACAGGCAAAGTGCTATTTTCAAGGGTCAAGTATCTTTACATTAAATACTTTGGGTGGTGTTCAACTGAGTTTTACTCAGAATCGATCCACATGAAATTAATGAACATGGCTAATCTAGGTCCATTAATTTCAATGGTAAAACTTGCTTGAATGTGACCCTTTCTCTTTGCAAATTCAGACCATTTTATTGCTGCCTGTAGTTCCTGAGATTTGAAAGCTGGTATCTGTACATATTTTTCAAACCTGGTACCATCTGTATTGCATTCAGATTGCTCTTACATTTGCGTGTTGTTGCTTTAATCTGCCTTGGGTGCCACGGAAGAAAGGCAGGATATAAATGCAAAGAATTAAATGTATGTGTGTATCACATGCATACATATATACACAATTGTTTTTATATGCAAATGTTTAGCCATCTTTACTTACGCAGTTGTTCTGCGTATGTTTTTACTGCATTGTAAATAGCTTTGGGATGTCTCAAGGGCAGTGGTTAATAATAATAATAATAATAATAATAATAATAATAATAATAATAGTTAAGTTGTGGGTGAACATATCAGCAATTCTTCAAACAGCTCTTGTTTATTCACAGAACAGAACAGAACAGAACTGAACTGAAGGGTTCAGCCAGCCTACTTATATAGAGCTCCACTACAACACAACACAACAGTAACAACTTTCTGTAACTATCCAATCACTGAACGTCACTTTCAATTCCTTATTTGCATATGTGAACCTGAGTGAAAACTATCTACAGTATCCCCCTGCTGGCCTAGGGTGAGAACTTCAGTACATAACAATAATAATAATAAATAATGTGATAAAAACTCAATAACAAAAACAACGAAATGTGTGCATAAACTCCCTTGTTATCTTGTGCCCTTTCTCTTTCCCTTTGCAGCCAGCAAACTCTTAGTGTATTAAAACTGAGGCTCACACCCTACAGGGGTGGGGCCAGAGCACCCACTTTGAATACACAAAGCCTCAAGGGCATTCTGCACCAATCAGAAGGCTCAGTTAGCAGGAGATGGTAAAGACCTTCTGCTGAAAACTTAAAGAGCAGTTGCCAGGTGGGCAAGACGGTCAACTAGGCTGACCTAGTTATAGAGCAGTTCTCAACATTTTATTTAATCACACTTACAAAAATGACATTTTTAAAAAATAACCACAACCACACAGACACACACACACACACATTTTCAGATTGTTTTTTCTTTGAACTGTCTCTAGAGATTGACCTGGATGGGGGCGCAAGAAGGCAGCAACGGATGAGCATAGGCAGTTAGCAAGTTCAGCGTAGGAGTTACAAGAACAGGATAACAGGAATCAAAAAGTCAAGGAACAGCTTGTGTACATTTGCCTTAAAATTAATGTTATTCGTCTCGTATGCCTAATTCGTCTCAACTCAATTAATTCTGGCGTCTGGAGTTCATTTTAATTAAGAGTCCAAATGTTTGAAATTGGGTGTCACCAGTATATTGACAGTGCCTAGCTCTCCTTTTCTTTTGCGCCCACACAAGACCCTAAACCAGTCTGATGTGGTTGAATAAGTTGCAGTTGGGTCCCAAAGGAACAGAAATGATGATGGCTGGAGGTTCTGGATGTCTCTGAGAAGCAACCTGCTCATTACAGCTACCATTTCTCCAGTGACCTTGGTGGATACCGTAATTAGCAATTATATCTGATTCATAGGCTACTGCTCTTTCAGGGTCTCAAACCCTGGGTGAATTAAAGACCTCCCCTGCATGCAAAGCCAGGTTTTGGCAGATTGAGCATGCAAGACCAGTGGTGGGCCCAACAGTCAAGATGGCGGTTACTGCACAAGCTGTAGAGAGAAATGAGGGGTTGATGGGGCTCCTCAACCTGGGAAGGTAGCCCATCTAGGAGGAGGAGAAAAACTTTGATCCTAAGCCTCTTCTGCCTTGTGGCTATACTCATTTGTGAGAAAGGCTTCAGGAATAAAGCCAGAGGGAAAATCTGTACCCACTGCCCTGCAAGGCATCTTCCAAAAGAGAAAAGGCTAAAAAGTAATTGTTGGAGATGTGGGGACCAAACAGGCTCACTGTATTATATATGTTGGCAATGTAGCAAAATAAAGAAATTTTGGGAGGAAATCCACTTTGAACTAAAAAAAAATGTTAAGAATTTCATTTATTAGGAAACCAGAGGCATATCTATGGAGCATTACTGATTCCTAAAAAATTTAAAGATTTTTTTTGTATGCAACAGTGGCAGCGAGAGTTCTTGTAGCTACGAGGTGGAAGAGTGACATAATTCCTTCTAGACAAGAGTGGATACAAAAATTGACTGAACATGCTGAATTAGATAGTCTATCTGAAAAAATAAACAATAAACCGAGAATTGAGTTTGTATCAAAATGGGAGGCCTTCAAAACATATCTTAAACAAAATTATACCAAAATCTGTAGCAGCTTTTGAGTGATCCCAGCAGTTTTTATTAATTGCTTATATAAATATTTATAAATTGTGAAAATATTAATATAAAAATAGCATTTTGATATGGCAGTAAATTTATGTAAAAAGAATTAAGGAATAAATGGGAGGTTGGGTATAAAAGATAATGAGATTTTTATTTTTTATTGTAACATGAAATTGCAATCACAAATTTATGTCATCATTTTTATCTTATTAACAGATTGTGTAAATTTTATTTTCTTTCCTTTTCCCTCCCCTCTTAAGTTTTACCCCTTTTTGGTGTTGTTGGTTTTTTTGTATGTAATAAGCATGGAAAAAGATAAAATTTAAAAAAAAGAGAGAAAAGAGAAGGCTAAAGAAGAAACCCTGCAGAAATGTGGAGCAGTGTCCGTAAGAAGGCATCTTGTGCGCCACTTTCTGGCAACTGGTATGCCTCCTTCAAGCAACTCCTGCAGCCAAGATGATGCCAAATGGATTGCTCTGGTTTCCTTTGGACTACATCAGAGAGGCTGAGAGCAGGGTGGTATTGTTGTCTGGGCAGCCCAGGACCCCCGTATCTGCAAAAGCAGATTTGGTGCAAATTCCAGTCTGTCATTGTTATGTACTGAGCTGAATAGGATTCAAAATGCAGCAGTCTGATTGGTCCTAGAACAATAGGATCCAAAATGCAGCAGTCTGATTGGTCCTAGAACAATAGGATCCAAAATGCAGCAGTCTGATTGGTCCTAGAACAATAGGATCCAAAATGCAGCAGTCTGATTGGTCCTAGAACAATAGGATCCAAAATGCAGCAGTCTGATTGGTCCTAGAACAATAGGATCCAAAATGCAGCAGTCTGATTGGTCCTAGAACAATAGGATCCAAAATGCAGCAGTCTGATTGGTCCTAGAACAACGCAGCAGTATGATTGGTCTGCAGGAGCCACCCAATCCAGCTCCAGATGGAAGTGAATCCACAACCTGATTGGCCTACAGGAGAATTCCGGAATGAGCCAATCACGTGTAAATAATGTTTATAAAGCAGATACTTTGAGGGGACTTTCATTCCTCCTCACCACTATGAGCTGAATAAAGAGCATGAAATCCACTCTCGACTCTGAGTATATTTCAGTCATGTGGATTCAAAACGACATCTAGACCACATCCAAACATACTGTAGATGAAAACCAGCACCTCCACCCTGGGAAACCTCATGGCAAGAAGCATCTGACTGGGTAGAGAACTGACAGGCAGACAGAGCATTTTCCAAAATAAGTAGTAGACTTCTGTTTTTCTTTTCTTTTTACAAAACAGGATAACAATCAAATAAAATGGTAGTTATCTGAAAAGAAAGGTGGCAAAAAGGAAATTAGCACACACAGACCCCATTTCAGTTGGACAACTCATCCAAGCAAATATCCTGTCTTGTGTCAAATAGCACATTTCCTACAGTGTCATTACACAAATGCAACATTTCATTTCACTCCAATACATTTTATTTTGTTTCCCCCATGTTGCCGTTAACCGTGTCTTGCAAGTGGTGGTGGACGTTTTTCACTGGGACCCTGAGTAGGCAGGGAGTAAAGCTTTAAGCCTTCCTTTCGCAGCAAAGAACTGCACAAATCCACCCCAGTGCAGCAGTTATCTTCGGAAAAGAGTTCCCATTGGTGCAAATGGAAGTACCTCCTCATTAGAGTAACTGCAGCCTTGGGTGGGGTAGGGGGAAAGGCAAATTTCATGGGGATCACAGCTGAAGCAAGAAGGATAAACCTCTTCTCCCTGATTATTGTAGTCCTTATGAAAATCAGCACTTGCACTCTGTATTATTATTTTTAAAACTGCTACTGATGCTGCATTTAACAATATATGCATTTAACAGTATACAATGGTACCTCAGGTTAAGTACTTATTCGTTCCAGAGGTCCATTCTTAACCTGAAGCACCTCTTTAGCTAATGGGGCCTCCCGCTGCCACTGCGCTGCTGCTGCCCGATTTCTGTTCTCATCCTGAAGCAAAATTCTTAACCCGAGGTACTATTTCTGGGTTAGCGGAGTCTGTAACCTGAAGCGTCTGTAACCCGAGGTACCACTGCATTGTTCAGGTTTTCAGACCATGAGATTCTCCATTCCCTGAAGCTTGTTGAAGAGATTGCATCTCTTACTGAAATCAATGGGGACAACTAATTTAAGTCCACAGTATTCAGTGGATCTGCTCTGAATAAGAGTTAGCTGGATACAACCAAAGGCAGCCTTATTTATGGAGAGTGCATTGCTGGAATCAAGGGGTCACCAGCCGGTGCCTGCAAGTTTGTCCTAGGGTGTGCATGCAGGGTCTCAGTAAACATACCCTCAGAAATGCCCAACACACAAGAAACTGTTTGTGCTTACTGCTCAGTGCCAGCTAGCACCAGCTCTGCCTATGCTATGGGCAACAACCACTCCTGAAACATGTCCACATTTCACTGAACGCCAGGATTGGACTCCCACCCTCCAATGCATTAAGAACAATGGAGAGGTGCCAAAAAGTCTCTCTCTCTCTCTCTCTCTCTCTCTCTCTCTCTCTCTGGCAACCATTTTGTCTTATGATGCCTCTACTGCAGCCATTTTGTGACTGCTGCCCATGGCACTTTCTCAAAATTCCAAATGCACCTACTGGCCCTAGAAGGCTGGTGAACCTACAATAATCTGCTGTATTTTACAGGTTACGAGGACATGGCTTTGCGTTGCTGGGCCCTGATTTACTTGATAACTGATATGCAGCTTAATTACAACCATCTCTAAGCAGCGTACAAGGAATTGGTTAAATTGGTTGAAAGTACAAGATCAGATTTCAGCCAAAATGTCTGCTGGGACAATAGCAAATGTCTTCAGTATACACTGGAAATTCAACAGAGACAGGGCCTACTTGACCTCAACTGGAAGGGGGTTCCAGAAAACGGGGCCCACAATATTGAACCTAGTAGATACAAGCCATAAATCCGAGTCACCGGGGATCACTAACAGTGACTCCCCAGCAGACCTGAGTGATCGGGGATATAAGGGATCAGGTGGTCCTCGAGGCATCCTGGACCCAACTTGTTTAGGACCTTGTAAATTAATACAGGAACTTTGGTGCTCAAAGAAGGTTTGCAGTTGGTTAATATAAGAGAGAGACAATAAAAAGCACCCAGGAGCCTCCATCAAGAAGGCAATTGTCTTACTCTTTTGTTCATTGGGTTAAATCAATATATGACGGGAGAGCAGAAAAAGAAGCTTTTAAAAAAATATATTTAATCTATATATTCATATCCTGACAAAAGCTCAGGTAATAGGAAGTAACAAAAATGGTGATAAAAACTAGTGCAGCTAGCAATACTGCAGACGCCAGAAATTATATCCCTCTCTATATAAAACACCACAGTTCTGTGTTTAATTGCTGCAGGACCTTTTTGCTTGAGACATTAGATAAATGGCTAGCCTTCAAATTCAAAACTGCCATTTTGCAGCAGCAGAATATTAATTGGGGATTCTTTTCCACTTAACGTGTTTTTCATAAAGGTCAGACAACGTTTACTCACATTCCTGATGCAGGCCCAGTTGTCTGTTAATCAATTTTAAGCCTCTGGAAATAGCAATTTGGAGCCTACAAATTCTGATGCATCTTAATTATGATTTGTTATCTGCTCTAGATATGGCTTCTGCTTTATTGACAATGCCTGGATTTGGGGTTGCCTTCTTTCAACAGCCTTGATAGAAATATATAAGGTCTGGGCTACATGCTACACGCATCATGGGGATTGCCACCCTCAAAGTGAGTCCCCAACCAACCAGACTGTGACAGGTACAAATGCTCATCACATTGCATAATTCCATTGAGAGTTTCTCTGTTTCTGCTTCCTGGCGTACCTACGGGAAATTCTGGACATCTCCTAAAATTCATTTTTTCCCCTAGGACTCCATATTAGGCATCCGATTTCCTGGCATGTCCAGAATTTTCTGGTTGAATGGCAAGCCTAGTTTAAAATGGTATGACACTGCTTTAAATGTATGGTGTGAATGTGGTCAATGGCAACCCGTGGCAGGAGTGGGGAAATGCTGAAAGTGAAGATAACATCGCAACAACGGGGAGGGGGAAATAGGAAAAAAAGGTTCCTTGTGTAGTGACTTCACACATTGTAGAACTGTATAGAGCTTTGGTTTCCTGGTTGTGCAATTTGAGATTCTAAGCCACATTTCTGCCCATGACAACTGAGCACTTGCTTTTGACCTTGTTTGCAGCAGCATCTGGGCTCAGGTTGGAATCTGACAGTGTTCCTGTAGCCATTATTTAAACAGATGCATTTATGCAATAGAAACACTAATGAGATTTGATTTTAATGGTTTTCTGGGATGTTACTGTCCTTGTTTACATAAGTCGTAATGATGCGATATTTCTAAAATGCTCAATGTGACTCCAGTAGTTACAGCACAATGGATCCCCAAACAGTATGCATAACAGAATTTCTAAGGATTCCAGATAAAAAATAGATGGCTTTATTTATTATTTGTGAATGCAAAAATAAAAATAATGGAAAAACAGATCAAGAGTACAATGGATGAAATAATCAAGGGGGAAAGTTATCAGTTAGGAATTTATATTTTAGTGTGCCACAATAATGGACTTAAATTTTAGAGTGCAGCAAGTAATATGAAGGCCAAACTAGATATTACCATAACGCAGAGACAGAGCAGCTGTGGCCCTCCAGATTTTACTGCACTGCAACTCTCATAATCCCTGGCTTTTGCTAGTAACCACCAGATGCAACTAAGCTTTGCTAGAAGTTATGGTGGCTCTCTGTAGTTTTCAGGTCCAATGCTGAATTCTACAGACAAGAAGACAAAAGCTTCAAGACCATGGATAGCTCCAAGGAAGCCACTTGCTTCAATAATGATTGAGAGCAAGCTGAGTTTTTTAAAGCTCTTGCTCTCTGACTACCTCTCTCAGGCTGCACCCCCTTGTGACTAACTATAGTTTCTTAAAGGGACAACCCTCTGATTTGACTATGACCCTCCTCCTTTGTTTCCTCGCCTCCTGCCTGGTGTGCTCCCTGTGCCTCTGGACTGGTGAGGTCCTGGGGAAGGTCACTGGTTCTTCAGAGGAAGGTGCCCGAGGCTCCAGCCTCCGGCCATGCAGATACAGGAAGTGTTTCTGGGAGCTTATGTTCCTTGGCTTCAGTTGTTTCAGCATTTCCAGCACTGGACTCAGACCTCTGCACTTGGTTTGTCTCCATAGCTGGAAAGTTGGCAGCTCTTGATTCCAAGTCTTGACCACTGCTGGACTTCGGGGTCATGAGACGCTAAATATGCAGTTGCACAATTAGTGCTGTGTTAAGTTTGGCCTTAAGTAACAACAGCTATCAAAACACTATAATTTTCCAGATAGAAGACAGCATTCAAAGTCTTATGGCTGGGCTACACCTTCTACTTATCATAAGGATTCCAAACTGGCCATAATAGAAGAAGAAGAAGAAGAAGAGTTTGGATTTGATATCCCGCCTTTCACTCCCCTTCAGGAGTCTCAAAGCGGCTCACAATCTCCTTTCCCTTCCTCCCCCACAACAAACACTCTGTGAGGTGAGTGGGGCTGAGAGACTTCAAAGAAGTGTGACTAGCCCAAGGTCACCCAGCACCTGCATGTGGAAGAGCGGAGATGCGAACCCGGTTCCCCAGATTACGAGACTACCGCTCTTAACCACTATACCACACTGGCTCTGAAAATATGTGACTCCATCTCCTAGGTGAATCAAATTTCAACCTCGTTCTTCTGAGATTGTGCCAGAGCCCACAGGAAACCAAGTTGCCAGAGGGCAATTGTAGTCAAGCAGGGATGGTCAACGCTAGAAGACCTTAGATAGCTCCTAATGAGCAACTTGCTCTGAAAAGGTCTGGAGTCCAACTGCAGCACTTACATTTCATAGCCCAGACTACCCCTCAGGCCCTACCCCGGTCCTGGAGAATGGTGACGTCTTCCTGGCTTCCTGTAACTTCACTTCTTGCATTGAGGGAACTGCCAGAAAGTCCTTGGAGCTGGATCTCAGTGTCTGGACTGAAGAATGGGGATGGAGATGCTCCTTCAGGTATATAATCCAGAATGCGGCAGCTAGACTGGTGACTGGGAGTGGTCACTGAGACCACATAACACGGGTCTTGAAAGATCTACATTGGCTCCCCAGTACTTTTCTGAGCACAATTCAAAGTGTTAGTGCTGACCTTTAAAGCCCTAAACAGCCTCGGTCCAGTATACCTGAAGGAGGGTCTCCACCCCCATCGTTCTGCCTGGACACTGAGGTCCAGCGCCAAGGGCCTTCTGGTGGTTCCCTCACTGTGAGGAGCCAAGTTACAGGGAACCAGGCAGAGGGCCTTCTCGGTGGTGGCACCCGCCCTGTGGAACGCCCTCCCACCAGATGTCAAAGAGAAGAACAACTACCGGACTTTTAGAAGACATCTGAAGGCAGCCCTGTTTAGGGAAGCTTTTAATGTTTAACAGACCACTGTATTTTAATACTTTGTTGGAAGCCGCCCAGAGTGGCTGGGGAAACCCAGCCAGAGGGGCGGGGTATAAATAATAAATTGTTATTGTTATTGTTAAGGGCCAAGGCCGTTTAGGGCTTTAATGCTAGTAGTTATTGAAGGCTAAGGCTATCAATGGCTACTTGCCATGATCGTTGTGTTTTGCCTCCACAGTCAGTAGTAGCAACGCTTCTGAATCCCAGTTACTGCAAGCCACAGGAGGGGAGAGTGCTGTTGTGCTTGCGTCCTGCTTAAAGGTTTACCTCAGGCATCTTGTTGACCACTGTGACAACAGGCTGCTGGACTACAGTAGATGGGGCATAGGACTGATCTAGCAGGCTCTTATATTTTTGTGATGCAAATGTAGAAATAATGGCTATAACTGAAATATAAATATAAACAGAAATACACTACATCACATTAGAGTGGGGAAGGCAGTGGCTAGGTGGTTTATGTCCAGCACTGTCTTGCGGTCCAGGTCCTAACCGTAGACAGTCAGCTTCAAGGCTCTAACTACTCTCCCTTTATTTGGTTATCTTTCAACTGGATGAGCACCAGACAGCCTTTCAAACAAAGGACTCTCCTTTCTGATGTAGGGCCCTTGGCCTCCTGCAAACCAGTTGCTTCCTTGGTGCTAGTAGCAAGTCAGGTAAATTAACTCGTGGTAGCATAGCTGTGTTGTAAAACTGTAACATGAGTAGCCTTACTCTGGCCCAGAACAAAGACCCCCATCCCCAAATGCTAATTACTAATGGGGTTATCCTCAACATAATTTATGAGCTAGCTCTCAATTAACCTGGCGAGTTCTCATTTCAGTGGGGAAATGTCTTATTATTTCCATGATTAATTTTCTGAAGAGGGGAGATAATTCATATTAAGAATAAGTGCCAGATATTTCATCTATTATTAAATTAAATTTAAGAACATAATGCAAGAAGAGTTCTGCTGGATCAGATCCTACCAAGCCTAGCAGCCTCTTTCTTTCAGTGGCCAACCAGATAACTGTTTATTTATTAAGTATTTGTACCATTTCTTCTCAAGATCTGTAGCCAAAATAGGCTCCTAGAAGAGCCACTTACAAATACCAATAATAAGGCCTCAGGCTTGCAGTCGAAAAGACATGACACAAAAGGAAAAGACAGTGGGAGAAAGGAGAGTGGAGAATGAAACTCAGACAGTAGTTCATAGTTCCAGAGTTCATGAAATGACCAGCTGGTATGGAAAGAGAGCCAAAATTTGCTGGTGGCTCAGTTGTGGTGGTAGAGAGGTTCTGTAGCCCTGTCTCTTTGTCTTCTATAGGCTGGTGCAATTGGCTATTACAGTGGTACCTCTAGTTAAGAACTTAATTCGTTCTGGAGGTCTGTTCTTAACCTGAGGTACCACTTTAGCTAATGGGGCCTCCTGCTGCAGCTGTGCCACCGCCGCACGATTTCTGTTCTCATTCTGAAGCAAAGTTCTTAACCCGAGGTACTATTTCTGGGTTAGCGGAGTCTGTAACCTGAAGCATCTGTAACCTGAAGCACCTGTAACCCGAGGTACCATTGTGCTAGTCAATAGCAGAGGGCAACAGGCAATAGCCCTCCCCAGCAACTGGTACTGAAGGTGGCCACTCAGTAGCCATTGACAGCCTCCTGCTCCATGTATGTGTCTAGTTCCCCTTTAAAGTCATCTGAGTTTGTGGCCATCATCACATCACTGCCTGCCCTGAATCTCCCAGTGTTCATCTCTGTGGGATGAGCTCATGATCCACGAGAGAGGAATGAAAGCACGATGCATAATTTTAAATACCTCTATCATGTACCCAGGGATGTGGGTGGCGCTGTGGGTTAAACCACAGAGCCTAGGACTTGCCAATCCGAAGGTCGGCAGTTCAAATCCCCACGACGGGGTGAACTCCCATTGCTTGGTCCCTGCTCCTGCCAACCTAGCAGTTTGAAAACACATCAAAGTTCAAGTAGATAAATAGATACCGCTCTGGCGGGAAGGTAAACAGCATTTCCATGCACTGCTCTGGTTCGCCAGAAGCGGCTTTGTCATGCTGGCCACATGACCTGGAAGCTGTATGCTGGCTCCCCCGGCCAATAAAGCAAGATGAGCGCCGCAACCCCAGAGTTGGCCACGACTGGACCTAATAGTCAGGGATCCCTTTACCTTTACCTATCATGTACCCACTTACTTGCCTTTTCCCAACATCAAATGTTGCAACTTTTACCCTGTAAGAGAGTTGTTCCAGTCCCACAGTCATTTTGGCAGCCCTTTTCATAACCCTTTCCAGCTCCACAACATCCTTTCTAACATGAGGTGACCAGAACTATACAGGCATGAGGTGACCAGAACTATAAAGGCATTGCATGATTGGCAGTTTTGCTTTCCGCCCCTTTCCTAACGATCCCTAGCATGGGATTTCCTCTTCCACAGCTGTCTCACACTGGATCCAAGTTCTCATTGAGCTATCCCCCATGCCTCCCCCCTTCCTGGTCAATCACTGACAGCTCACACCCCACCAGGGACCAGGATTTATTTATTTATTTTGCCTTACTTCCACTGAACTGCCACACTTGCCGTTTTCTCATTTTATTACATTGCGTTGCGTTTTTATGTGCACTTGGCGTCTTTAGCTTAAGCCAAACTGTGACCTATAAATCACGGCCAGAATATATGATATCTTGGAATGCCTACAATTTAATTCACTTAAGCATTTTGTTGTCATACTGAGCTTATAGACTAATGCGATGAATGAGTAGAGAGTTGGTGGCTGCAATCCAGAATTGTGGGCATGGCGAGATCCCATAGCTGGCTATGAAAAAGCCAAGAATGGGCCTTTACCCTTCCGTAATGGACAACAGCAACCCTGCACTCTGTCTGTTTATGGTCAGTATATATATTTTTAATGGAATGAGCAGTGCAATTTGCATAGGACCAGCTCATCCATCGAGTGAATGGGCATTTGTCCTGAGCATCCACCCATCTGGGCAAGGATGCTGGGATGCTTCTCAGGGTTGTGCGGGGAGCTTCTGCACCAGCAGAAACAGCTGGAGACACACAAGGTTGCGTGAAGGGACACTTCTACTGCATTGAAACCTCCTGCTGTCTGGCAGATTGGGGGTTTGGATTGCTCTGGCAAATGTTCCAAACAGGGCTGGTTTGAGGCAAAACAGAAAATGGTGTCACTGTGTCATTGAGGCTAATGAGTGGGCTGGCCCTGGCTACAAATGCTTTAGACTTTTAAAAAAATCATAATGATTTATCTTCAGAAAAATAAAAACCCGCAACTATGAATATTCACAAGAAGAAATAAACTTACCCAAAATGCTCAACCTATTTGAAGAGGCGAGAGAAGAGAGAGGAAAGGAGGCGAGAAATAGATAAATGAAAACACATAGTGTAATTATTATTTTTTTAAAAAAATATTTTATTAAGGATTTTCTTGTTTTACAGAAGTGTAGTGCCTCGTTTTTGGTTTGTTTTTTTCATGTAACATTTTTACAAATCCATTTCATTTGTTGAGGCATTAGGGGGAGAAGAAAAAAGAAAGAGAGAAGAAAAGGGGGGGTGGAGAGAGGGAAGATGGATGGGGGTGGGGTCGGGTGGCGGTGTTTCTATTATGTTTAATGTGTGTAGAGTTTGGTGTCAGCGTTGTTTGTGTTGTTCACTTGTGTTCCTTTGGTGGTGAGAGAGGTTGGGGTTGGCCTAGGGTGTGATTGTTTGTGATTGGCTGTGGTGATCTTTGTTTTTGTGTGTCAGTGGGGTAGGTGGGTGTTTTGGATCAAGTTAGCCATATTGATTTGTATGCTGTTGGTGGATTATTGTCACTGTCTTGTTGGGCTGTGTATGTGATAAAGGGGAGCCATAAAGAAGAGCCAAAAGGCGTCTTCTTCTGTTTGTCCCCGTGTCAGTTTCAGTTTATTAGTTAATTTTTCTAGTAGGGCTGTTTCCCATACTATTTGGTACCATTGGTCCATGCTTGCTCCTGACAGGTCTCTCCAGTGTCTGGTTATGGTGTTTCTGGCTGCTGAGAGCAGGTGGGTTATGAGTTCTTTGTGGTGTAAATGGGCATTGTTGTCTTGGAAGATGTTTAGTAGGGCCAATTCTGGGGTGATGTCTATTACTTGCTTAGTTATTGTACATATTTCTTGTATGGCTGTCGTCCAGAATAGTTGGATTTTGGGACACTCCCACCACATGTGGAGGTATGTGCCTGTGGAGGTGCACCCTCTCCAGCATTTTGGTGAGGTTCCTGGGTGTATTAGCGCTAGTTTCCTTGGACATAGTGTAATTATAATAATCCCAGGAAGACACAAGACTTACCCACTCTGGAAGAATGGCAGATGAAGGTGATTGACTACATGGAAATGGCCGAGATGACTGGCAGAATCCGAGACCAGGGAGAAGAGTCGGTGGAAGAAGATTGGAAAAAGTTTAAAGAATACCTACAGAAATACTGTAAAATTTATGAATGTTAAATGGACGTTGGATGGAAAATAAGCGGTGTTGGTAAAAAGATTAATAAGAATATGTTAATATAGATTGATAATGAGGGAAAATGTATTTTTAATATAGGTTAAGATCTTGAGTAAAGTTAAGGATAGAGGGTAAGGATTTGCTGAATTAAATATCTGAATTGGAATACAAAAAGGGAGGTGTGAGGAGGTCAAGAAATTAGTGATGAAGTATAGGATATGAAAATCCTAATCTTTTTTCTGTTTTGTTTGTTGGTATTCTTTGTTCTTTTTTTTTCTTTATTTGTTATTCTGTTAAATGTTTCTTTTTTTCTTTATTCTGTACCTTTATAAATTGTTCAATAAATTTTATTTAAAAAATAATAATATAATAATCCCAACAATATTTGTGGCTCAGCATTCTCCTGTATTTCATTGCACCAGTATGTGATTAAAGGAGCCCACCTTTAAACAAAATAATTATCCAACTGCCTACCCTTACCCTAGTAATATTCATAGTTTCTTTCTCGTTCAGGCCTTTTCAGGGTTAACTAAAAAAATTTAAATCCTGGTGTTAGCCTTTATAACATGGTCTAAAACTACAAGATGGTAAGTAGATGTAATAGTGAGCTTTGATCTGCATCAGAATCCTTGAAAAACCAGACAATCTCAGTCTCAATTACTTATTTATAAAGTGGGAATAATTAGTAATTGTGGATAAAGGAAATGATGTCACGTTAAGAGTGCTGAGGGATAAGGAAGGCCATCAATCTGGAACTAAAAATACCATAACGTTAATTAAGGCTTAGATTCAGAAAAGTCTTACTGTCCAGAAGAGGCACTTACTGAACCCCTTCAATTTTATAAGCATATGAATAATTCTTACCAAATGCAGCAGTCTATTCCTGAATAAGGATCTAAGGGTTGTGTCTTAACCACTTCCATGACTTCTCCAGCAAAACTAATGGCTATTAATGGCTGGAAGGTTCGTTAATTTAAAATACACAGCCTTAGTCACTGTCAACCACTGCACAACAAATCAATAATACTTCATGTTTACTTCCTCCTGCCCACTTTTGAAGGTTTTTTTTGATGGGCTTCAAATCTTCCTGTGTTTTGTACATGTTCTAATTAATTCTGAGAGCTTCCTTGAGTGCTTGTGGAAAGGTGGGATTAAAATGTTTTAGGCTACCAGCCTGAACACACTGTCTTTTTTCTTCTTCTTAATATAGCTAGAGGTAGCGATCCTCAAATGAAGCAGAATGATTGGAGATTTAAGACAAAAGAAGCACTTCTTCACACAGCACATTGTGAAAACTCTGGAATTTGCTACAGCAAAATGTGGCGACTTGGACAGCTTGAAAGGCGGATTAGACAGATTCATTACCAAATGGCAACTAGTCATGATGGCGAAGGTCACAATTGTTTCTCCAGGACCAGAAGGAGCATGCCATGAAGTAGGGATGGGCACATCTGTGGAGAGCCAGCATGGTGTAGTGGTTAAGAGCGATAGACTCGTAATCTGGTGAACTGGGTTCGCTTCCCTGCTCCTCCACATGCAGCTGCTGGGTGACCTTGGGCTAGTCACACTTCTTTGAAGTCTCTCAGCCCCACTCACCTCACAGAGTGTTTGTTGTGGGGGAGGAAGGGAAAGGAGATTGTTAGCCGCTTTGAGACTCCTTAGGGTAATGATAAAGCGGGATATCAAATCCAAACTCCTCCTCCTCCTCCTCCTCCTCCTCCTCCTCCTCCTCCTCCTCCTCCTCTTCTTCTTCTTCTTCTTCTTCTTCTTCTTCTTCTTCTTCTTCTTCTTCTTCTTCTAGTTTCTCTCAGTTTTTCCATTCAGTTCTCCACATTTCTAGATCACTTTACTATTTCTTTTTAAAAAAATGATCCTCCTGAAAATTCCTCAGCACTTTAGTATGAATTTCTCCTGCTAGGTTCATTTTTGCAAAGCAATTCCTACCATATAATATGGTTTTTTTCCCCTTCTGTATGTTATTTTCAGTAACATCTGCATGTTTTATCTGAAAGTGTGTGTTTTCTGTACACATTGCTTGGCTGGAGAACCGCACTGCAAAATTCAGAGAACTTGGAAGGCTGTCTGTGTTTTGGCCCGCTTACTGAGAATTAGGTGAGTTCACCTTCAAAGGTGAACTGAGTCAAATTTCTCACCCAAACCTTCTGAATACCAATTACTGGGGAACAGGATTGGGAGAATGCTGTTGCACTCATGTCCTGGCTTGTGTACTGCCCAGAAGCATTTGGGTGGCCAGTGTTGAAAACAGGATGAACGGCCAAATGGGCTTTGGGTCTGTGCTTGAGTGTAGCACTCCGTAGAACAGTGGAGGGGACACTGCCCCCCATACTTCAGTTGCCCCAAGCTGGCTTCCACCTGCCTATCTCCTTAATTCCAACCAATTCAAGAGGGGGTCATAACTTTCAGCTCCCTCCTCCTTACACTCAGTGTTGCCCTTGTAGAACTTAGCAGGGAGGATGATGGGGACAAAATGAGAATTCGTTGCTTCTGCCTCTGGCTCTATCTAGCGTTTATTGGCAAAACCTATTTGGTGTTTCGCAATTTTCTGACAAGCTGCAGGACCTTAGCCAGACCTAGCAGAGTACACGGAGAATCCACAGAAGCAATTGGCAACTTGGCTGCAGACAGGATAGATGAAGCAGGAACCAGGAACTTGTAGTTAGGTGTTTATTATATACAGTGGACTATTTACAGGAACAGAACACGAATCTTTTGCTAGCTCTCTCTGACACGACTCACAACTCCTACACAGAACTCTGAACTCACGAACTCTGAACTCTGAACTACAGTGGTGCCTCGCAAGATGAAAAGAATTCGTTCCGCGAGTCTTTTCATCTTGCGATGTTTTTCGTCTTGCGAAGCACGGTCCGTCGCAACTGCGCCTCTTCAAGCGGCTTTTAAAAAAAAGCGCAAGACGTTTTTGTCTTGCGAAGCAAGCCCATAGGGAAATTCGTCTAGCAAAGCAATGCAAAAACAGAAAACCCTTTCGTCTAGCGAGTTTTTTGTCTTGCGAGGCATTCGTCTTGCGGGGCACCACTGTACCAGTTAGTAGACCATTAATTATCACTCCCTTGAGAGAGCTTGACCAATGAGGGAGCGATCTCCATGTCTCTGTTATCTCCAGGCAGACTTACTCCTTCAGATTGCCTTCTGGCTGTCTGCCAAACCTTAATTGACTCTGTGTGAGTAGCTGCACACACACAGTTTCCCAACAGTGTTGGCCTCCCTGCCTTCCACCCTACCATCCTCAATGAACACCAGTCACCAGCACCGTAGCATCAAGAAAATATCCTGCGGATTTGAAAAGCCATTCAGTTTGGGGGAAGGGGAGAACTACCCCAAAGGCTATTTTGTTTCTTCCATGCCTATCTCCCAGGTTAATTAAATATGGCCTCTCTCTTTTCAAAAGAGGACCCAACGTTTTCCATTCCTGATTTGTTATTGCCCTCCATGTGATTTTCTTCCTTAATAAAACTGAAAAGCCAACGACATCTGTGCCTCAACTAGCGGTGCTGCCATACCAGGAGCAAACAGCAGCAAATGAGACTTTCAAGTACAGTCTTGAAATAGAGCCTTTGACAAGTGCAGCAACATCCTTGGAGATGAAAGAGTTGTTTGCATTTGAATCAGGAGCAGGATCAAAATATCACGACGGAGGGTGAAGATCCTTCAACCCTCTACTCAAAAAACCAAAACCAAAACAAAACCCCAACCTAGACTTTATTGTTGAACAACAAGGTTGCATAACTCTAATGCTTCCCACCCCACTATGAATTATGTATTTAAATATCTTTCCATCCATCCACCCATCCATCTATAATGCTTTGCAGATGAAGAATAAAATATGTATTCATTTCAAACCAGGGACAGATGGAGAAAGAAAAGATCTTGACATTCATGAAGAAAGGCAAATTTGCAAAGAGATATGGCAGTGAGTGAAGGAACAAAGTGTGCAGATGCTTCCTTTCCCCTTTGTATAAATACATATTTACAGAACAGCTCACGTGGAGGAGGATGTGCCATAAGGCCAGGTGAGACAGGGTGATGGATGTAGGGTGGCATTAAGGGCACCAGCATGTGGGAAACAGGCAGATCTATCTTTCAGAAGGAAAGGGCATGTAGCTCAGCAGCCTTTCAAGCAAGAGGTCCCAGCTGCAATGCCTGGGATCTCCAGGGTAGGGATTCTTTTCTGAAACCCCGGAGATCCGCTGTCAGACAGTACTGAGTTAGATGGACTAATGGGAACTTATTCAGTATAAGGCAGCACTCTAAGAGCCAGTGTGGTGTAGTGGTTAAGAGCGATAGACTCGTAATCTGGTGAACCGGGTTCGTTTCCCTGCTCCTCCACATGCAGCTGCTGGGTGACCTTGGAACAGTCACACTGCTCTGAAGTCTCTCAGCCTCACTCACCTCACAGAGTGTTTGTTGTGGGGGAGGAAGGGAAAGGAGAATGTTAGCCGCTTTGAGACTCCTTCGGGTAGTGATAAAGCGGGATATCAAATCCAAACTCCTCCTCCTCCTCCTCCTCCTCCTCCTCCTCTTCTTCTTCTTCTTCTTCTTCTTCTTCTTCTTCTTCTTCTAATTTCCTACATGTTCCAAAGGAGAGAAATGTGAAGGAAGTGATGTATGGGTGCCACAGGTAGCACAGGAAGTGAGAGTTTGTGGCACACCTGGACAGGAGCAAGGCAGGAGCCTTTGTCAAGTGTACACTCTCTGGCTCTCCTGCCCTGTGCTGCCTGTAGTTTGATTTGTGAGTTGAGGGACCGAACCCTCGTGGTGGTAAATAAGAGACAAGGACACAAGAATTTCAGGTTAATGGACTGAAAAAGGCCACAACTTTTATTGGTTACAGCATGTGAGTGGTATTGGCTTAGGCATTGGATAAAACAATGTATACATGACCCCACCTGTGCAGCGGGGAGTCTTTTGAAGGTTAAAAAACAGTGGGAGGAGCTTGTTGATGCAAATACAACTGGAAGCTTCCCCTGATGTCACTGGGGGTCGTGCCATGGCCCTAGCCCTAGACAGGGCATCGGACAGGATCCATGACCGCCGGATTTCTTTAACAGAATACCCTACATTTTACTGCATATTTGTTTGCTTGTTTACAGGATTTATAGCACGCTCTTTATTGAATGTTTTCAATACCAGAGCGGGGAGCAAAGTACCGTATTTTTCGTCCCATAGGACGCTCCGTCCCATAGGACGCACCTAGTTTTTTGGGGGGGAAATAAAGGAAAAAATTTTTCCCTTTATTTCCCCCCCAAAAGCAGGTCGGGGAAACAGAACCAGGTCGAGGAACAGTGGGATGGCGGCGCTGCGCCTCCCTGCTGTTCCCCAGCTTGTGGGGCTGGCCGATGTCTGCCCCGCGCGAGGGGTGCTCGCCCAGCGCTTCAGGGCGCCCCCCCTGCGGGGCGGCAGGCTGCTATCCGCAGCGTGGGGAGGCTTGCGGGGAACTCCTGCAAGGCTCCCCACGCTGTGGATGTCTGCCTGGCGCAGGGGGCGCTCTGCTTCAGGGCGCCCCTCGCGCTGGGCGGCAGGCTGCTATCCGCAGCGTTGGGAGCCTTGCAGGGAACTCCTGCAAGGCTCCCCACGCTGCGGATGTCTGCCCGGCGCGGGGGGCGCTCTGCTTCAGGGCGCCCCTCGCACTAGGCGGCAGGCTGCTATCCGCAGCGTGGGGAGCCTTGCTGGGAACTCCTGCAAGGCTCCCCACGCTGCGGATGTCTGCCCGGCGCGGGGGCGCTCTGCTTCAGGGCGCCCCACCCGCCGGGCGGCAGGCTGCTATCCGCAGCCTAGACATCCCTGCCGGACCTCCCGTAGGGCTGCCTAGGCTGCGGATGTGTTCCTGAAGCCTGGAGAGCGAGAGGGGTCGGTGCGCACCGACCCCTCTCGCTCTCCAAGCTTCAGCAAAAGCCTGCATTCGCCCCATAGGACGCACCCAGATTTCCCCTTCATTTTTGGAGGGGAAAAAGTGCGTCCTATAGGGCGAAAAATATGGTAATAAAACCGAGAAGAAAAAAATACTGAAATACACAGAAAATACATATTCGTATATACAGGGCTAATAAACAACACAACAAATCTGTCACAAGCTGGTCAAGCAAAATTACAACAATGTAAATCAAAAATTCCAATTTTTAAAAAATACAGGTTGGTTTTTTTGCTTTGTGGGCCTCCTAGAGAATTCCCATTATGAGCTTTTTGTTATACAAAGTCAGTTAATTAATTGAATTTCTATATAAATTCTGGCAACAAGTCCTCTTTTGGCATCACATCTAGTTCTGCCCTTGGGAACAACTCTTAAAATTTTCAGACAACAAAGAGAGTATGGACAGTTTAAAGACTTATAATGCAATCCTAAGCCTGTTTATTATTAGTTTATTATTATTAGTTCACTGAATGGACTCAGGGATCCTTTCTCTCTAGTATGTGTAGTTAGGATCGTAGCCCAATAGATTTATCATAGCCTAAACTTTCATGGGCTAAAGCGCACGCCAGCAGATGCACAGAATGTTTCTGTCAGTGGAGAGATATATGTGCACATGACTATTGAGAAAAAGCAACAACATTGCAGGCAGTGGAAATTCTATAGAAAGCCGGAGGTAAGTAACATCCATGCCATACTCATGCCATACGCGGAGGATTGGGAGGCAAGCTGCACAACCGCCAGCCATATGGTTGACGGGGCACAGCTGGCAGGTGTGCAGGGAAAGGGGAGGCCGCCGGCAAAGCCGCGCAGCTCCCCCACTCGCTGGGGAGCCCCTGAGAGGCCGGCACCCTGGTGCAATGCACCAATAAGCTGTATGGGAAAGATGGCTCTGGCCATACTTTTAAAGCTCATGTCTTCCCCCAAAGAATCTTGGGAACTGTGGTTTGTTAAGGGTGCTGGGAATTGCAGTTCTTCAAGGGATACACTGTAGGCTTCTTTGGGGAAGATGTGATCTTTATGTGTTAAAATTCTAATGCTGTTACCACAAGCATGGTTACTTGGAAAGAAGCCACACTAAAATCCATTGGACCTGCTTCCAAGGACACATGACAAGGATTAGGAAATAAACCTCAAAAACAGGAGCATACAGGTGTGTAGCCACTGCTGTTATAATGAAATATTAAATTCAACAGATTCCTGTTTAAGGGTTACATGTCAAGCAACACCAAGGAGAAGGCCTGACCCTGCCTTGATGCCACCACATATGCTGAAGACATCCCCAACTAATGCACGACTGTCTCTGTCTGAAAAGAGCTGTATCAGCATGCATGGGTTTTCCTCCACTGGGACAGAGTAAGAGGGGGCATGATACAGCTTTATAAAATTGTGCAAGGTGAGGAGGATATAGATAGAGAAATGCTTTTCTCCCTCTCTCTAGAACTCAGCGTCATCCAGTGAACCTGAATGTTGGAAGTTTGGAATGTAATCCAATGGGAGCAGTCAAATACAACATTCCTTGTTTTCCTAGAGTGGACATGCAGGGCGCTGTTGGTCCAGCCAGTCAAACCTCCTGTTACACCTGGCTGGAGCATCCTTCCTTGCATGTGACTAGTGGGTGGGCATGACCTTTCCAGACCTGGTAAAAGGCTAAGGCATGCTGACACTCTCTCTCTTCTTCCATCTTCCTTTCGTCCTGCGAACTTCCTGGACTGAACCACTGGCTGCCAGCCCAGGTCATCTCCCTTATGGGGTAAACCTGTTTGTATATGTTTGTAACTTTAAGCCAAAAGCCTGCCTTCAGGGATCACACTGTGCTCTGCCTGATCGTGAGTAAACTTTCTTTTTATTGCTTATGAATTAGACTGTGGTGTCTTTATTCTTTTAGGAGGGATTCAAGGAGTCTTACCAGGAAAATACTAGAACACATTTCAATCTGGACAAGCCAGATCGAATTGCTTATTGTCTTAAGAAACTCACACGAGTTTGCAACGCCCTCCCACCAGATGTCAAAGAGAACAACAACTACCAGACTTTTAGAAGACATCTGAAGGCAGCCCTGTTTAGGGAAGCTTTTAATGTTTGATGTATCATAGTATTTTAATATTCTTTTGGAAGCCGCCCAGAGTAGCTGGGGAAGCCCAGCCAGATGGGCGGGGTATAAATAAAATATTATTATTATTATTATTATTATTATTATTATTATTATTATTATTATTATACCAGTTTTCTGCCGTGTAATGTGGGAATGCACTCTGCTAAGTAAAGGAGCTTGCTGGTGCAAGTTAGGAAGGATATTAATAAATAATATATCCTCTCCTGCCACAACATTCCCACAGGAAGATTGAGGACAGACAAAAGAAAGCAATTCCTCACATATCACATGATTAAAACCTGGAATAACTTTAGAAGAGTAGAGGAATTCATGTAGGAGAAGGCTATCTGTGACCACTACAGTGGTACCTCGGGTTACAGACGCTTCAGGTTACAGACTCCGCTAACCCAGAAATAGTACCTCGGGTTAAGAACTTTACCTCAGGATGAGAACAGAAATCATGTGGCGGAGGCGGCGCAGCGGCAGCAGGAGGCCCCATTAGCTAAAGTGGTGCTTCAGGTTAAGAACGGACCTCCAGAACGAATTAAGTTCTTAACCTGAGGTACCACTTTAGTTATGTTGTCTAGTGGTTTACCTCCACTGTTGGAGGTAGCAGGCCTCTGAATGCCAGTTGCTGGAAACCACAGAGCAGGAAAAAGGTTCTTGTGCTCTTGTTCAGCTTATGGCCATGGTTCCCAACATGGGACACGTGCCCCACAGGGGGGGGGAGCAATTTGATTTTTAAGGGGGGGCAATTCGAGAATGAATTGTTAACAGTTAATGGCCTTTAAGGCTTCCTCCATGTGAACAGGAGTTGACTTTTTGAATAATAAGAATTATATGTCATGGGGGGCAGGCATCAGGATTTTAGAAATGCTTAGGTGGGGCATGGCCCAAAAAAGGTTGGGAACCACTGGCTTATGGGCTCCCCAGAGGCATCTAGTTGGTCACAGTGAGAATGGAATCATAGAATCACAGAGTTGGAAGAGACCACAAGGGCCATCGAGTCCAACCCCCTGCCAAGCAGGAAACACCATCAGAGCACTCCTGACATATGGTTGTCAAGCCTCTGCTTAAAGACCTCCAAAGTAGGAGACTCCACCACACTCCTTGGCAGCAAATTCCACTGTCGAACAGCTCTTACTGTCAGGAAGTTCTTCCTAATGTTTAGGTGGAATCTTCTTTCTTGTAGTTTGGATCCATTGCTCCGTGTCCGCTTCTCTGGAGCAGCAGAAAACAACCTTTCTCCCTCCTCTGTGTGACATCCTTTTATATATTTGAACATTTGAATATTTGAATGCTAGACTGGATTGGCTCTTCCTATGTTCCTCATTCTGACCAATCAGGATTGTTGTGTTAGACAACCCTTCAGATTGAGTCACTTATGGGATAGCTGGGGACTGTGACCAACACTCGCATCATCAGGGGTAGGTACATCGTCCCATATTTCTGCACTATATGTTTAGTTCCCGTGGGTACAGAATATCTGAGTAGGAATTGTTTCCCTGATATGTTAGTTTACTCCAGGTAGGGTGGGATGTTTTTTAAAGTGATAGAAAATAGGACAGACACACACCCAGCCCACACAACTGAAGTGGTATATTCCAGCATTCTACCTCAGTCAGCATAATGTTGCTCTTTGGGAATGAGATGGTACAAGCCTGAGGTAGCATCATGGAATGTGCTACTGCAAAGTACAAAGGGGTATCATATTTTTTGCATTGTTCCCTTCTTTAAAACCAAGTCAAGCAGACACAATCCTCAAAACTCACCACAAGCAGAAAGCTAAAACAACAGGGGTAGACTGGGCTAGGACCTGTCTTTCCAATTTGCTGGTCTTCTCCTTGTGAGGAGCTTCCATTATTTTGTTTACATGAGGTAGTGCAGTCCACTCAGTGGCGTAGCGTGGGGGGTGCAGGGGGGCCCGGCCGCACCGGGCGCAACATCTGGGGGTTAGGGTTAGGGGGCGCAAATCCACGGGTTAGGGGGCGCAAATCCATGGGTTAGAGGGCGCAAATTACTTGCCTTGCCCCGGGTGCTGACAACCCACGCTACGCCACTGAGTCCACTGTCCTTTCTTAAGATTTCGCCACCTTATTTTATAGCTTGCGCAGACCATATGGGTGAGGTACACATACCAACAATTCCAGCATTGTATTCCCCACTGCCCTCTCTCTCTCTCTGTATGTGTGTGTATGCGCAGAAGTGGGTGCATCCACCATTCTTAGTAACTGGTTTACTGAGAATTATTTGTCCACGAATGCAATCCAGTTTGATGACTTCTTTGGTAGGTCCAGTGGCTGCTGAGCTAGCAACTCTGCAGTGCTATTGAATGTTCGTGCATTTATTTCTTTCACAGAGAAACCAGACCAGAGATTGCTCATTTTTCTTTGCATATGCGAATCTAATTTGGGGTATAGGAATCTAAAATGGCCAGCTGCCAAACGCTGACTCATGTTCTCCACCTCCCCATCCATCCCAATGCTACACTTGCCAGTTTGCAACACACCTTTTTTTAAAAAAAAATTGGAAGTTTAGCTAATACAAACATTTCAGAAACTGCAATTAAAAGACGGCAGACTATGTAGAGTGACACTTCTTTTGAAAGGCTTTGGTGATATCTAAGCTCAGAGCTCTGTATGCCATTTCACAGAAAGTTGTGGCAGCAGAAGGGGGGGGGAGGGAGAGAGAAGTGAAGAAAGGGAAATTTGTCACAGATCCCAGCTTTGTGAGAATCCGTTTCAATTATTATTTTTTAAAGCAGGTTTCTAGCCTTTATGATTGAAAGCTTGAGGGCAATGCATTAGCTCAGTGTTTCCCAAACTTGGGCCTCCAGCTATTTTCAAACTACAGTTCCCATCATCCCTAATAGCTTCAGCCACAATATCAAGGGCTTGTTCATCTACACATCTTCCAATGTGATATATGCTATACCCTACTGCTTTCTACAGGTTTTTGCAGGCCACAGGTCGGTCTCCTTGCAAAGGAATATTTGTTTTTATCTATTTATTTAATTATTTTTATACTGCCCTCTCACAATATATCAAAGCAGTGCACAGCATTTTTTTTTTTAAAAAAAACCCAACATTAAAAGCAGTACAGAATCAGGCACTGATTTGACATCAGAAATGGCAACATTCCAAAACCACAAAAGGAACACAAACTCCCCCGGGACTTTCTACTGCTGACCTCAATGTCGCCCTTCTCCAAGAAGTTTGTAAAAGGAAACTCCACCCAGCGCTGCTGAATGATAACTATCCATAAATTTGATTCTGTCTGTTTAGGCTTGAATTGTGATAATGGTTTCCTGCCCTATTACAACACTTGGCTCAACCCAACAGTGTTGGGGTGACTATGTATGGAGGAAGCACAGAGGAGTTTCAGGAAAAGCCAGCTGTTGGGGTTTGCACTGATTCTGGTCAGTCATATATACAGTATAGTGCAAGGACCAACATCGCAAATGATGCCCTTAATTAGAGCTGTTTGGTCATGTCCTTTGGTTGCAGCAATGCCCTCAGAAGAATTTTCCTGGCCCGACCAGAATTATAGCCTCTTGAAAGGTGCAAACTGGAAAACCCTCCCTTTCACCTAGGAAAGCTATTTTGCACTTTGCCTTAAAGTTCTTTCAAGATTTCTCGGGGAAGGCCAGGAACTCTGCACAAGCTCAGATTAGGTCAGTCCTGCGTTTGTCAACAAAAGGAGGCCTACGGATCTGCATTGGCTACTCCATACAAGAGGCGTTTGGGGCCTCCGGCGTGCCCTCTGCAAGCACCCAGAGCCGAAGAGCTAGGAGCGCGTGGGCTCCCAATGTCACTTTTGCACTCCCGTAGAAACAGGTTTATTCTTAGTAATATTATATATGAAGAGCAGTGGAAGCAGCCAGACTCAGTCAGCTTGGCTTAAGCCCGGAAGAGGGATCCTGCGGGCTGGAACAAACAACAGAGGGAGAGACAGAGAAGGAAACAAGGCTTGCCTAAACGGCAATGCCCGCTGCACCTTGCAGGCTATGCAGTCAGGCAGTGGCCGAGCGCGCGCTGGTATTTCGAACGATCCCCGGATGGCGCGCGCTCCGCTCTTTGCAGAGGGAGGGAGGGAAGGAAGGAAGGAGGGAGGGAAGGAGGGAGGAGGGGGAGGCTCCTTCTCCGTCCAGCAGCAGCAGCAGCAGCAGCAAGAGGAGGGAGGAGGAGGAGGGGTCGCTTTTGGAGAGGAAGCGAAATGAAGGAGCCAAGCAGGAAGCCCAAAAGAGTTCGCCTGAAAAAAGAGACCAGCAGAGTTATAAAGGCAGCGGAGGCGGCCAGAGTTTGCTTGCAGTCCTCCCCGGGTTTTGCCTTGCAAAAATAAGAACAGTCACAGCACCAGCAGCAGCAACAGAGCCCTCCTGCATCCCCTCCTCTCTTTGCCTGGCTGCCTGCTTCCTCTTCCAGCACCCCGGGGGAGAAGGACAGCTCCCTTTGCCCGTTGGCACACTGCGCGCGAGAAATCCCCGGCAAGCCGCCTTGAAGGGGAAGGAGGAGGCGGCGGAGGTCACCGGCGAGCAACAGACGCGGCGAGCTTGCCGGGCACCTAACTCAGCCCTTGCAGGCGCCCGAGACTCCCGCTTCCTCCAGAGCTCCGCTCTCACCTTGCACCTGCTTGCAGTTGCCTAGTCGGGGAAGACGACCCCCTCCTCCCCCAGTCCCACAACCTGTCGGCCTCGGGGGGTGGATCTTGAAGCAGGCAAAGCAGAATGTACCAGGGACACATGCAGGTAAGAGGAGGCAGCAAGAAGCGAGCTTTGCAAAAGGTTTCGGTTAAGTTTCTCTGGGGTGGTTTGGGGTGGGCAGGGGGACGCATCGCCTGCGCCTCGCGCAACAGGTGGACCGGGCTCCTGCCTCACTTCAGGAAAAGGAGGCCGGTGGCTAGAGGTTGCAGCAGGTGAACTTTGCAACTAACTTCGGGGTCTTGCCCTGGACGCCGGTTGGACCGGTGACCTTTACGCACCAGGTCAGCCCTTCCCGGGAAGACAAAACCGTCTAGGAAAACAGCTAGTGGAAATCCGACAACGCCCCCCCCCCACTACCTCTCCTTTCCAGCGCCTGCTTTCAAGGCATCCTTGCATGTATGTCAGCTGAAGGGCAAACAATAAGAGGCGCTCTCCCTCTTTACTTTTTTTGTGTGGTGGTGGGCTTGGCTTTGCAAAACCTCGCGCGCAAACTCCGGCCCCTGTGCATCCTCTTTCCCTCTGCCCCTTTGTGGACGGAGGTTCTGCGCCCTCAGAAGCGCATCTGGTTCCCCGGCCGCTGTTTGGGGTGTGCTTGTTTTGTCTCTCTCACGCACACCGCCGAGCTCCTCTTCCTCTTCCGCCTCCTCTCCACGTTAAACGGGCGGCGCCTGATCTGGCCCAGCAAAAAGAGTGAATGAATGAATTTGGGGGCGGGCGGGGGGGGGGCGACGGAGAGAGAAGCACAATGCTTTTGCAAAGGTTGGAATTTCAAACGCACGTCTTCCAGCATCTCTAGATAGAATCGCAGCCTCCGACTGCTATCGATCCATGTATATAGCCCTGAAAGCGGAGGATGCTGTTTTCCCTTGGTACGCTAGGGATGGTGGCTTTAACCTTGACTCCCTCTCTTCCTTCTTCACGTGGTCCTTTCCCCTTAAAGAAAACAGGTCTTATTGTGGAGGGAGTGCTGAAATATTGAGCCCATTGCTTGGAGCCTTTTTTCCTTATATGCAACCAAATCTAATTTCTTGGTTAACCTCCCTCCCTTGCTCAACTCCCTCTGCCAAAAGAAAACATCAGCAACAACCCACTTTTAAAATCACCTCTAGTATGTCTCCAGATCCATATCTTAACATGCGTGAATAGGAAGGATAAGGACAGAGAGCAGAGAGGGAAAATCCCTGCCTTTCCCCTTATTTTCGGTACTTCTGGCTGATTTCAGGGCTTGTTGATCAGGCTTTTGCCCACGTCAATGTCAACCATAGGAGTGCATATGTAATGTGACACATGAAAGTTAAATGAGCATCCTGACTCAGCACTTCTTGCTTTATAGAACTAGATGCTGTAAGAACTCTTCATGGTCACTGAATTGGCTCTGTAATTAGTATATATATATATAAAAAGACTGTGCAGCTCAGCAATATTTAAGAGCTAGGGAAGGCTTGGATCAAGAAAATCATGCACAGTTTAATATTAAAGAGCACAAATAAATGTTGATTTCATTCTATACCTTAAATGAGGGGAAATGCACATTGCCCTGACTGCTGAAATTGTGTTACTCACCAACCTGTACCTCTTTAGACTGATCTACAGTCTAAGGGTTACAGTCTAAGGGTTAAGGGTTAGTTCGTGGTTTTAAGGCTGCAGTTCAAATCATGGAGTTACATGGAATAACTTGCAATAAAGTCAGTGCACAGGATCAGGTCACAAACTAATTTATGTTAACTTCATTTCAACAGGAATAAAGGTATTTTCACTTAACTGGACTTAAAGATTGGGTTCAGCGCCTAGCTTTTGTGCATCTGCAAACTTTGCACTGGCATAGTATGAATTCTACTGGAAACTGCACACTTCATATAAGTGCAGAAAGGAGGCGTTATGTTAATTAATAGTAACGTGCTCATTTGTTTAATCAAGAAAAGCTCACTTAAAGCTTTCCTTTAGGAGATTTGCATCTAGGTGTGCAGATTTGGAAATTGTTCAGGCTAAAAACAGTTGGTAATGATGAGCTGTTTCAAGTCATAAAATATACTCCTAAATAGGCATTTGTCTGGTATCTAGAATAGGCTCAGTGAACAAATGTCTAATTAAATGATTAGAAAAAGTTTGCTGGCCACTTGTCCTCTTTAGTTTTATATATTAGGTATTTATGTAGACTTATAGGCAGTGATCCTTGACTCGTTTATTTGAAAATGAAAATTATTTCTGAATAATTTTGTTCCGAGCAAATATGCGTAGAGTCTCAGCTTTAAGTACTTTCCTTTCTTATGGTTGACCCAATGTAAAATGTTTCTTAAAAACCACAGCAGTTTCCCCATCCACCCACATATGTACATTTTTTTAAAAAAAGAATTTCTCCTTTTTGTGATTAACACAGTGGGGGGGGGAAAATAGGCATAGCTAATTAATCTATAATGTGATATTTGCTTGAAGGTTTCTTTTCCCATCATTTCCACCTTTTTCCATCATGTCCACCTGTGATGTTGACAGTAACAAATCTGTAAAGCCTTCCTCTGTTGTTATTATTTGCTAAGCTTTGTTAGCAAGCTACAGATTTTCTTTAAAAAGTTTATCCAGTTCCTCTTTTCACTTAATTCACAGTTATGTCTCCTGTTAGGAAAAATTAGTTGTGGACCTTCAGAACAAGAGGGTCCAAATCAAAGGAGGATTGGGAGTTGAGGGTTAAATGTTTGGCTCCAAAAGCCGTTCAGCAAAGGAGTGAAGGAGGGCAGAGATGTTGTAGAAGACTTCAAGCAGGGTAAGATAAATTGGAATGCCTTGGGTATAAAACCTGATACATCTGAGCTTAACTTACAGTTCAATGGCCCGCTTTCTAAGCCTGTCTTTCTGGTCATGTTGAAGCCAGCCAGATCAAATCGGCTTACATTGCCTTTTGGAGCTCTTAGGCTCTTTCATTAAAAAAAAGTGTCCTGGTTTTGGAGAGAAAGGCAGCTCACAAGTTCCACAAGAGCAGTTGAGTTTTGTTTTGTGTTTGCTCTGATGCTCTAGGGTCAAATTGCATGTGATGCTGGATATCTGTAATTGGATCTCCTGGCGTTATTTAAAAAAAAACCCCAAAACTTAAAAGGTGCTGTGGTGTGCCATTGGCTTGGGTTGGCTTGCTCCCCTGAAAGCAGCTGTTAGCCCCACTGGGATGGGAGGGGTATAGATAGATAGTTATACTGTACACAGGAAGCTGCTTTAACTTTAATAGTGCATCAAACTATTGGTCCATCTAGTTTAGTGTTGTCTACACTGGCTGGCCATAGACTCTTCAGGATTTCAGGCAGGGCTCTTTCTCAGCCATAGCTGGAGATGCCTGGGACCTTCTGAATGTAAAGCAGATACTTCACCACTGTGGCCCATCCCTATCCCTTGTTAGGCTGGTGGATGCATTAGCAGCTTTCGGCGGGAGGGATTTTGATTGGCAAAGCAGCACGGAAGGATAGAATCAAACACTCTCTTTCCACAGTCCTGCGTCAACTTACTCCCCTTTCCCCATCGGCTGCTTTTAAGCTTCCTGAAGGTGTTGGGAATGCTGACCATGGATTTCTTACATTTTCCGTGATCCACATGTTGGGGCAGGTGTGAAACACTTCTGTGGGGCTATGAAGTTGCTCCAGAAGTTTTGTTGTTGCAGCAACTGATTGCGGTGTGTGCGGGAAGCTGTTTTGGCATTTACTATGAGCATTTATGCAATTGTATCTCAGCTTAATAAAATGAGATACAAAAGCCTTTTACCCTGGCATGCAGCCCTTTTACTCCTCCCTTCGTGGCATGCCTCGATTAACCAAGGAATCTCTAACTAACCATAGTTTCCTGTGCCATCTGAACTAGGAAACCATGGTAGCCAACTTTGGGACAACCTAGGATCTTATGCCATAGGTTGGAGTCGGTTTAAGATCCAGGCTTGCTCTGAAGTTGGTAGTCATAGATTCCTGGTTAAGACAAACTGAGAAACTGTGGTTAATTAGGGACCTGCAGTAACGCAGGTCCAGATTTTACAATCAGAGCCTTACAGTGCATATTGGCATTTTGCCTACGGCCGTTTCGCCGATTAAGTCCCTGGTTGTCTGGGAGGCATGGGGCTTTCTTGGCATGACAGCATAAGTCTGGCAGGCCCCTGGGGGGGGGGCCCAGCTGGCTTAGCTCTCCAAGACCTGGGGGAAGTGTACCCAGCTGCACCCCACCCCTGAACAGGCTTGTTGGCTACACCTGTCCACACCAGCATTTTGCAACCAGAATCAGCCCCTGGATGCTGTGAGTTTAAAGGGCTAAGCAGAGGGACTTGCGTGGCCATCCTCCCTCTGACCATTTTCTGGTTCAAAATAGCTGCACTCTCCTTCTCCCTAATCTGCTTGTCTGCTTGCAGTGGGAAATAAACACCTAACCACCCCACTCCCCCATTGAAAAGTAGCTTGCATGAGGTTGTCAGTTCTGAGCAGAAAGAGGGGAAAGAGTTAGGCACCCACTCCCTTGCTGAAACCTTACATCACCAATTTGGGTTGAAAGAGTTCTTGTGAATCGCTCTGGCATTTAGAAAGGAAGGATGGAATAGACATCTTTAAAACAAATGAACAAATGTCAGGGTAAAAAGACATACACTGCGTCACGTTTGGGCACCACAACCTATTCCAGTCACAGAATCATGTATACCAATTTCCTCATGGTAATTCTGTAGGACAAGGACCAGGCAATCACGGCTCATGCATTGAGAAATACATTCTGCAGATCAGGCAATCACGGATATGTTTGTGATTGTGGCGGCTAAAGAAAGTGCTGCTACAATTGCAAGAAATTACTGCTGGCCTTACCAGAGATCAGCCAGCTCATACAATATGATTCTGCATTTGAAATAATGGCTTTCTAGTCCTCCTTTGCCAAGGTGCCATCACAATATACCTCCAGCCTTCTCGACTTGGATTCCAAATACATCACTGAGTGTCATCAAAACCAGCAGGACTTACTTTCAAGCATACGTTGGATCCTAAGTTGTTAACTTAGGGAAGTTTAGGAGAAGGAAAGACTCTAATCCCCTTCTCTTCTCTGGAGCCCCCTGCAAAGTCTCTCTGAAGGGCCAGGGGGCCCTCTTAAACAATATGAGGACTGCTGGTGGAAGGAGGAATTGCCCCAAATCATACAAAAACAATCCATATTGTTCAAGAAGTCCCTCATCCCACACGGTTGAGGAGGGTCCCTTGACCCACTGAGGAGGTTCTTCTGGGGGTGTAGGTGATTCCAGGGGGAGGAGGAGATGTGAAAGTTTCCTTCCATGAAGTGCCTTATTTGAAGATCCAAGCCAATGTGTTTCAGAGCATGAAGCATAGGGCATTTCATAGGGCATTTATGAATGCCCCAAGCTCTGGGCAGTGTACTTTGGTTCCTCTGTACAATCAAAGCTGTAGACCTCTGTTGAACCCTCAACTCAGATTTATCAGATCTTTTAACTTAGGGATGGCCTGTTCAATTCAGTGGGAGTTCTTTAAAAAGAGCTCTTGGCTGCATTCAGATGTCATTCTTTGGATCTTGCAAGCCATGGTTAGAAGGTTCATGAATGAGCTTGGTGCTCCCTCATCCACTTCCACTTCCCTTCTCCTCTCTTGCACAGGGCTGCAACAAATTACTCTCTGGTTTAATGAAACCACATTTTGCATTATGCCGCAAACGTAGAGCTAACCCTGGTTTGCAATCCCAGTTCAGAGGACTTGCTGAAACCATGGTTTGCCAGTTCAGCTTTAAAAGTAAGCTATCATTTCATTAAACCGGGAAGTTGTTCATCAAGCTGTGTGTGAGGAGAGGTGAAGGGGAGGGGAGTGGGAAATAAAGGAGCACAGCTTGTTTGTAATCCTTCCAACCATGGTTTGAAGGACCATAAACCTGATGTCTGGATGCTTCTGTTGACACTATTGCAATCCTTTTGTTTCCTTAAAGATCTTGGAATCTTTTTAGTATGTTTCCACAAGCAGCCATAATGCACTGTTAGTTTAGAGAGACAATTAGTGAGACGATTTGGTAGGCTGAAAAGCTGCACCTCGAGATATGCAGTACATAGTGTGTACAAACCCAGTCTGTAGTCTCCAAGTATACAGTACAGATTTAGCCCACAATGACCCTGTAAATATAAGGAGCATAATCCAGCAAGCCCAAATGAAAGGAAGGGAATAGGATTTTGCTGTGCTTGTGATTAAATTAAGTCCGCTGGTTGCAACAGGACTTGCGTCATGCCTAACTTGTGATGATTCTGTCATGCATCAGGAACATCACTTTCTAAAGTTTTATTATAAATGTTGCACAGCAAGCAAACACCTGATTCTTGCCCGGAAGCTGTGGACCACAATGAGATCTATGGGTGGCATACAATTAAAAAAGCAAAATGGAAGAAAAACTCCAACTGCCTCTGTCCCTGCTCTGCTGTTGTTGTTGTTTAGTCGTTTAGTCGTGTCCAACTCTTCATGACCCCATGGACCAGAGCAGCTAAGAATAAAATAGCAGGTAAAAGAAAAACCACCCGGTGCATTATCTGAGATGGGGAGTATTGAGTTTTTATTGAATTCAATTGCACTTACTTACTGAGTATACTGACTAGGACTGCAGCCCCGCTACATATAGTTTGCCTCTAGCAAAGAAACGACTCACAATCACAACAATTATATATCAAGGAATATGTAAAAAGCACACATTGGAAAGCAATGTGCATATCTGTTTGCATATACCGTATTTTTTGCACCATAACACTCACTTTTTTCCTCCTAGAAAGTAAGGGGAAATGTCTGTGTGTGTTATGGAGCGATTGCCTATGGATGGCGGGGGGATCTGCTGCAGTCGTGAGCAGAGGATCCATGGTTCCCCTTCCTTCCCTCCTCCGTGGCTCGCTTTGAAACAGCAAAGCGGGAGAGGAGCCACTTACACAGGTGTAAGCAGCTCCTGTCTGGTTGGCTGCTTTAAACCGTGCTCTCTGTCCCTCTCTCCTCCCCACTCAGCTCGCTAAATAGCAGCAAAGCTTTTCAGCTCTCTAAGCCGGGGAGGAGGGAGAGAAGCAGAGCCTGCTTGTTTTAAAGGAGCAAAGTGGGAGAGGAGAGGAGCCTTCTCCCCTTATACCCCTCTTCTGCATTATTAGCAGCATCCTTCTCCAGACACCCCACGCATACTCCTTGTCCCTTGAGTGCTTTTCCTTCCCTCCCCACTTAAAACGTGGTTACAAAGCATGGATCCACATGGATCCTCAGGATTTTTGCATTGGGCTACCCCAAACTCACCGTCAGATCACATGTCTGTGGCCACAGCATGAACCACAAAAATCAGACATCCACTGTTTCGTTTAGAATATTTTTTTTCTTGTTTTCCTCCTCTAAAAACTATGTGCGTGTTATGGTCAGGTGCGTGTTATAGAGCGAAAAATACGGTAATGTGCATGATAAAAACTTTTGGTGCAGAGAACTAAGGCAAAAAGCATTCATAGCAGGAGGCCATGCCTTGGTGAGAAATCTGCTTCATAGTCTTGTTTTCAGCTGTTCCTTTGACATCCAGGGGGTGAGGGAGAGAGTCACACTCAAATATCCAAATGCTCCCACAGGCCTTACAAAGTTGATGGCCCCTGGTGTGTACAGTAGAGAACAAGATGGACAGCCTGGTTATCTGACCTGGCCTAAGGCAGTTTCCTCTGTTCCCAAAGTAATATGAGCAGATGAACTACAGATACAATTGAGAAAGAATTTCAACCGGAGATCAGACTAGGGTAGGCATGTGCCCTACTTAGCAGATGACCGTTTTCTGTTTCAAGGGCTGTCAGGGGACAGTCCTCTATTTGAAGAGCTGCATGGACTCCTTCAGTCCTCTGCTGGAAGAGCTGTCTGGTCTTGTTTAAAGATAATGTAGCATAAGAAAGAAGAATAAGAACCTTGAAGTTGCCCATCAACAATAATCACATGGACTGAGCAAGCAGAGACTTCCACCTTTTCACGTTTCCCCCTCACTATGGTGAGCAGGATTATATTTCTATTTCTATCATATTGATTATGTGCAGATCTGTGTTCTCTTTTTTGGGTGACCCATCGCCCCACCCTTTTGGCAATGCACAAGTGGCCACCCTAAATCATATGAAGGGATTCTTGGAACTCACCCCAAAGCCTAAGGATTATTGTGGAAAAGGCTCCAGTTCCTTCTGTCCACTCCAAATCTCTCTCTCTCTCTCTCTCTCTCTCTCTTTGGATGATGGAACTCAGAGGGGGGTCTTTCCTACCTATTAAAGCCAAATGATTAGTCTTCACACTTGAGACTCTACTGCTGCAGATGTACTCTTGGTGATGGTCTGAGCAGTAAATTGACAAGAAATTCCTGGTAGCGAAAAGTGTACTCTTAAGGCAGAGGACTGTAGAAAATCCAACTTGTGTTGATCTTCTTTTTAAAGAAAAACAACAACCAAAATGACAGAGGCCTCAGCTGTCTGACTAATGGTTTGAGAAATAGACTTGGACATGGAACCGACTACATAGTTAAATGAATGCAGTCTTCCCTGCAGCAGTATCTATGTGTGTGTGCATTTTTAAAGGTGTCATAAAGAACAAGTTGGGATGCGGGTGGCGCTGTGGGTTAAACCACAGAGCCTAGGACTTGCCGATCCGAAGGTCGGCAGTTCAAATCCCCACGACGGGGTGAGCTCCCGTTGCTCAGTCCCTGCTCCTGCCAACCTAGCAGTTCGAAAGCACATCAAAGTGCAAGTACATAAATAGGTACCGCTCCGGCGGGAAGGTAAACGGCATTTCCGTGCACTGCTCTGGTTCGCCAGAAGCGGCTTAGTCATGCTGGCCATATGACTTGGAAGCTGTATGCCGGCTCCCTCAGCCAATAAAGCAAGATGAGCGTCGCAACCCCAGAGTCGGCCACGACTGGACCTAATGGTCAGGGGTCCCTTTACCTTTTAAAGAACAAGTTGCTGCAAAAAAATAATAAAAATTAAAAAATCACACAGACCCAGAGCAAAATCATATCTTTGAAAGCTATAACATAAGCCTAAACAAAGCTCTAGAACCAAGCGGCCCTGAGAAATCTCGAGTAATGACTGGAAGGTGTCTTTGCCAATCCTTAATAGCAGGGATTCATAAATTCCAAACTCCACTAAAATTTTCTGCATCCCATTCTTTTCTCTTCGAAGCACTGGGAGGTGGCGGGAACAGCTTGAAATCGCTTCATGTCCCAAGACCATCTTCACACAATTACTTCATTTCGACAACCACTTAATGCACTTTACTTCCCAAGAGATCCCCCTGAGAACCAATTCAAAGTTGTAGAAAGAGTAGGTGTTTGCTATGGCCACACATTAAGCTGCATTTCTAGACCATGTTGGGAATCTATCAGTGGGTGGACTTGAAGCTGGCTAGGTTATGTATTTGCTCTTTGTCTGCATGAGCTCTATGGCTCTGTTCAGCAATTCATTTTTCATTTGTTTTGTTTTATTTAAATATTTATAAACTGTGCTCTCATAGAAAACAGAACCGGGAGATGTACAACTTAAAAACACAGTACTGCAGTAAAACCATCAACAAGAAAAAGATTCACGTTTCCAAAGGTCTGCCTGAATAACGCAGTTTTTAAAAGACGCCAACCTCTGCTTAAAAACCTCCAAGGAAGGAGAAGTCCACAAGGTCCTGAGGGAAACTGTTCCACTGTTGAACAGCTCTTACTGTCAGAATGTTTTTTCCTGATGTTTAGTCAGAATTTCCTTTCTTGTAACTTGAAAATATTGGTTTGGGTCCTTCCCTCTGAAGCAGAAGAAACCTGCTTGTTCCATCTTCCATGTGACAGCCTTTTCGATATTTGAAGAAGGCTATCATATCTCTTTTCAGCCTCCTCTTTTCCAGGCTAAACATATCCAGCTCCTTCAACTGTTCCTCATCAGGCTTGGTTTCCAGACCCTTCATTATCTTGGTTGCCCTCCTCTGCTCACGTTCCAGCATGACAAAGATGGATCAAGGAGTTGGAGAGGCACTGAGGGGAGAGTGAGGGACTGTCCTCTCTAAAGGAGGACAAGTGGCTACCCTACTAATATGTGGGGTAGTCCTAAAGAATGTTATTTTGTTGAGGTCTCTCCCCTCCCCCAACTCCCTGCAATGGATCTCCCTCTGTGCCTGAGATTAGTATTTCTAAGCAGATCCCAAGGTAAGGTTACCAGACATTCTAAGCATCACTGCTTGCAGTAATTTGTCACTTTGTGGCATGTATTCCATGACCAAACAAAAAACAGGCTCTGAAATATTCATGCTCTGACCAGTGCTTCTTATTGCCTTTGGAGTCACTGTCCTCCATCTTTATTTTGTTGACCTTCGTTAGTGATGGACAGGGTAGGCATAGGTGTGTGATCAGGAAGCAGCCTCTTCCTGTTGTAGTGGCATTTTAG
Organism: Podarcis liolepis; assembly: GCF_965112155.1. Taxonomy (NCBI): domain Eukaryota; kingdom Metazoa; phylum Chordata; class Lepidosauria; order Squamata; family Lacertidae; genus Podarcis; species Podarcis liolepis. The sequence continues at coordinate 92,776,404 of NC_139556.1, read as the reverse complement.
AAGAACAGTTATTTTGAGTCTGAACTGTACCATTGCTGCATTCAGAAAAAGATTGCAGTAGGAGCTGATGTACGGCATTGATGGATGAGAGTCTTTAAAATTTACACTCTTTTCGCTGGCCTAGTTTTCACTAGAGTGAACCCTTTGTCAGGGTTGAAGCACTTCAGGCAGAAGATAGCTCAGTCGATTAGAGGACAAGACTCTTAATCTCAGGGTTGTGGGTTCAAGCCCTCTGTTGGGCCAAAGACTCCTGCATTGCAGGGGGTGACCCTTGTGGTACCTTCCAGCTCTACAGTTCAACAGACGGTGGAGGGAATCCAAGGTTTTCCCATGGAATAGGGAGATTCCTATGCATAAAGATTCATACACATAGAAAACTGTGTGTCAAAAATAAGGCTAGGCTAGAACCATTCTCAGTGTACTAGTTTCCCAAATGGGGATGGATAGATTTTGTGTGTGTGTGTGTGTGTGAGAGAGAGAGAGAGATGCTCGCCCCCACATTTATTGGTATGTCCCGCAGAGGACCCTAAGGTCCATGTATAATAATAGCTTAAAGGTCCCAGGCCCTAAGGAAGCCAAACTATCCTCCATCAGGGCCAGGGCCTTCTCAGTGATGGCTCCGACCTGGTGGAATGCTCTGTCACAAGAGACTAGGGCCCTGCAGGACTTGACTCCTTCCTCAGGGCCTGTAAAACAGAGCTATTTTGCCTGGCCTTCAATTTGAATTAGCCTGATCCTCTATTCCCTTTTCCCTTTCCTCTTCTATGAAGAAACCCTTTCCGGGACCCCACATTTAAATTCTTCCCTGGTCTCATTGCTGGCCCTAGTAGGACCAACTTGGCCAGTTAGCCCTGGTGATCATTCAGTGTCTACTGACTGGGTCGTTCCCCCCCCAAAAAAAAAATGACCCCTGAATTTTTGAATTTTATTGATATTGATGCTGCATTTTATGTTGTGTTTTATGCTGTTTTAAAGTCACATTTTAATCAATGTTTTATATTTGCTGTTAGCTGCCCTGAACCTGGTTTTTAAAGGAAGGGAAGGGTGGGTTATAAATAAAAAAGATATATTATTATTTATAAGGAGGAGCATTCATTCCCACCTGCATTCTGAAATGCTTCAACCCATAACAGGTTTATCATTGCCGTTGTAAGACAGGATCATCATCATCATCATCATCATCATCATCATCATCATCATCATCATTTTATTCATATGCCGCCATTCCATAGTTAAAACAATGCTCAAGGCGGATTACAACATGACAAGATTTACATACGGCACCATATTTTTTGCTCTATAAGACACACCAGACCACAAGACGCACCTAGTTTTTGGAGGAGGAAAACAAGAAAAAAAATATTCTGAATCTCAGAAGCCAGAACAGCAAGAGGGATCGCAGCAATCCCTCTTGCTGTTCTGGCTTCTGGGATAGCTGCGCAGCCTGCATTCGCTCCATAAGACGCACACACATTTCCCCTTACTTTTTAGAAGGGAAAAAGTGAGTCTTATAGAGCAAAAAATATGGTAATTGCCAACATAACAAAAGTCATAAGCAATAAATAAAACACATCAAAAAGTACACAACCAAACGGAAAACAATTACCACATAAATCGTAAAATCTAAAACTAAGAATACAGCATTAATATCAATCACAATTTAAAATTTCATAGATAAAAAATAAATGTAATTAAACAAAAACAAAAACGGAGCCCTCAGCAGCAGCAGCAGTCTTTTATGGAGCCCGCTAAGCCCTGCTCCAAGCCAGGTGGAGAGAAGCAGGGCAGGGCCCTTCAGGCTCCCAGCAGGTCAGTCCTGGGCAGCAGCATGGTTGAGGTCCCTTCTTCATATCTCACCTCAACCTTTTAATCTCAGCCCATCACTCCCATCTCTATAATGCAATAATACCGACTTACCCAACACGTTTGTTGGTAAGGATTACTAGGCTAATGCATATGAAGTTCTTCAAACAATCTAGAACACCATGTAAACGCTAAGCCGGGCAGCAACAATAAATCAACTAAAAGACGATTGATTAAAATGTGCGCTCAGTTAAATTGTAATGAATACAATGATAAAAAAATACATGAGTGGTAAGGCACTGTATTAGAGAAGATATCCCTCCTTCCTCTCTTGCAGGAAAAGTGTCTTAGATATTGTGGCTCTCTAGATGTTGTTGGTTTTCAACTCCCATGATCTCTGTCTGTTTGCCATGCAGGTTAGAGCTGACAGGAGATGGAGTCTAATACCTTATGGAGGAGCACAGATAGTCTATCTTTGTTTTAGGAGGCACCTAGTGTGTGCATGAGGGACGCGGGTGGTGCTGTGGGTTAAACCACAGAGCCTAGGACTTGCCGATCAGAAGGTCGGCGGTTCGAATCCCCACGACGGGGTGAGCTCCCGTTGCTCGGTCCCTACTCCTGCCAACCTAGCAGTTTGAAAGCACATCAAAGTGCAAGTAGAGAAATAGGTACCGCTCTGGCGGGAAGGTAAACGGCATTTCCGTCTGCTGCTCTGGTTCGCCAGAAGTGGCTTAGTCATGCTGGCCACATGACCTGGAAGCTGTACGCTGGCTCCCTCGGCCAATAAAGCGAGATGAGCGCCGCAACCCCAGAGTCGGCCACGACTGGACCTAATGGTCAGGGGTCCCTTTACCTTTACCTTAGTGTGCGCATGTGTGCACATGTGCACATGCACAGAATCTAAATACCTTGTCTTTACTCACATGCCAGTGTATGCAGATTTAGCAATTGATTGCAGTTAATGAATATAATTAATGTAAGACATGTCAAATTGAGTGACAGCCTTGATGCATGTTATTTTGTATTAATTTTAAACTGTGATATGAGCATTTTCGAGTAAGCTAAGAGAAAGTCCAAAATAGATGTTTGCAGAACCTGGTTTAAACCGCACTTTTCATAATGCTACCTTTAGTAATGATGATTCATTTAAAAGGATTGATGTTTTAAGGTTTCTCATATTAATTGGGGTATTTTGTTCAACTCTAGTGAATCTACCGACCAGTTACTCCATATGGCTGTATGGTCTATTTTTAAAATAGCTGACATAAAGGAAATGGACTCAAGTAGATGCCTTGTTCCAGATCAGGTGGCATAAATGCAAATTAACAAAACTCCTTCTATAACAACAAATTTTCCATCTCAATGTAGTTTTCATCTCTGTCTAGTGCCATTATTAACCAAGCTATTCAAGGGCGATAAAGACCCCTGTTCAGCAAATTCTGTGACAGTCACAGAAAACTCTCACAGTACCATTAATAGTTTGTTCCAATAAAATAACATAAATAGGACAGCACTTGAAATACTAGGTCAAGTTCAGTTAAGAGCTGGTTCAGACAATTTGTTGGCCACTTTGTTCGCCCTGTGCATAAGAACTGCACTTGGGCCATGTGAAATCAGAAGAAGGAACTTACATGAGATCACGGAAGATCCTCTTACATGTTTAGAAACATCTTTTTAGAGGGAAAGGCCTGATCTTGTATGCCTGACCATCTTGTCTGCGAGTCCTGGAAGACCTGCTCCCTGCCTTGCAGGCCTTTTCCCACCTGGCCTGGGAGGGCAGAGCCCTGACTGACTCCAGCTACAAGTTAAGGCTGCTAAATGGACTCCTGAGCTGTGGTATTGTCTAGGGCAGGCATGGCCAAACTTGGCCCTCCAGCTGTTTTGGAACTACAGTTCCCATCATCCCTGACAACTGGGCCTGTTACCTATGGATGATGGGAGTTGTAGTCCCAAAACTGCTGGAGGGCCAAGTTTGGCCATTCCTGGTCCAGGTGGTTTTGTTGGAGGTGGGGGTTGTTGATTCTTTATATTTTTATTTTGGGTCTTCCATAAATCATGTGGAAATTGTTCAGTTTGGTTGTGTACTTTTTGTTGTGCTGTTTATTGTTTATGACTACATTTGTTATGGTTATAGTTACATAATTTTTTATATGTTGTAAGCTGCCTTGAGCTTGATTTTAACTTTGGAAAGGTGACATACAAATAAAATGATTGATTAATTGATTGTCCAGTTATTTAGCTGGTTAATGAAGTAATTTTGCTGGTTGCTAATTCGTCTGGACAGGCTCAAAAGTTATCTTCATGCAGTATCATATCAGGATATCTTCCATAATAATATTCTAGATAACTGTACACAATTTTTCTGTCTGTCTACTAGTATGAGCAGGCAACACGCCACTAAAACAACCGGGAGAGGTAGAGAAAGCTGATATTGCATGTGTTGAGGAACTAGGAATGGAAGGATCTGTCCATTTCAGTTCTTCCCATTCCTCATTTTTTCCAATCTTAAATTCAGTCCTCCACATTTCTGCAGTGGTTCACTGAAAAAAAAATGCTAATGAAAATTCATCAGCATTTTAGTGTGAATTTCCCCTAGCAAGCACATTTTTTGTATTCAGTTTTGAATAATGTACACATTTGTGCAGGCAAAATAAAAAAATTCCTTCCAGTAGCACCTTAAAGACCAACTAAGTTAGTTCTTGGTATGAGCTTTCGTGTGCATGCACACTTCTTCAGATACAGCAGCGTAGCGTGAGTTGTCAGCACCCGGGGCAACGCAAGTAATTTGCGCCCCCTAACCCGGGGCAAGGCACGTAATTTGCGCCCCCCCTAACCCCTAACCTGCGAGTTGCCGCTGGCGCTGCCGCCCAAACGACGCCGCTTGCCCGGAGGAGGAGGGGGGCAGAGAGGCGAGGAAAATGCAACGGCCCAGCAGCTGCAGCAGCACCGGCAGAGGCGGTGCTGTGAGCAGGGGCTGCCTGGCGCGTCCTCCGCGGCGAGCGCTGAGAGCCGCTGCCTGCCGGGCGCCTTCAGCCCGGACGCGCGCACAGCTCGTCGGTTCCGCGAGACATGCGGCTCCGCTACAGCCTGCGCCCGAGGCTCTTCGGCTACTCCGGAGGCAGCGGGCGCGCCCCCCCAGATGTTGCGCCCGGTGCGGCCGGCACCCCTGGCACCCCCCACGCTACGCCACTGTTCAGATACACTGAAACAGAAGTTGCCAGATCCTTCTATATAGTGAGAAGGTGGGGAGGGGTATTACTCAGAAGGGTGGTGGGAATGGGAGATTGGCAGATAGCTGAGATGAGCCTGTTGACGACTCTTAACGACTGCAATAGGTCTTACAGGAAAAGGCAAGGGGTGAGAAGGTGAAAAATGGCTTAGTCATGTGCTACTGGAAGGAATTTTTTATTTTGACTATGGCAGACCAACACGGCTACCTATCTGTAATTTGTGCAAGCAGTTTTTCTTAATATAATGCATTTTTGTATTTATTAACTTTTATGCAGACTTTCCTCTAACACATTCTTTTTTGTCAACATTGCCTGGCTGGGGAACAGCACTGCAAAAAATTGGAGAAGTGTGAATTTCAGTGGATTGCTGTGTTTCAGTTCTCATCTTGTTTCAGAAAGTTTGAATGTGACAGATTTGCCTTTGAATGCAAACCAAATCAAATGTCTCCCCTTCCTCTGCCTACAACCTTTCCCCCGGGTGAAAGTCTCCCAAATGTCTCTTCAACTTAAGAAAGGTACATGGGAATATTGCTGCTTTATGGAGGCACCAGTACCTTGGACATCAGCAGTCTTGACACCTATTCCCACCTGCAGTTGAGTCCTATTTGCATGCCTAGCAACCAAGGGACAGGTTTTTGTTTATAAGCCTGGGAGCAAAAGGACAACAATAAATGTGGTCATGCAGCAACAAAGGAAAACCAAACATTCATCTAGCTGCTCAGCTGCCAGACCATTTTTATGGGCATATTTCCCCACATATTATGGTCATGTGGTAGGCATTTCACTAGCAGTTCCATGAGAAGAAACTAAAATAAAACAAGATTAATAAATCCAAAAACTTGTTCGTTCCAGCTTTGTTGGGCAGAAATTCCCAGGCTGCCTCCCTGCCTCTGACCATAATAGTTTCCACTGTTTTATCTCTCAAAACAACCTGTTATTTACTCCTGCTTTTAATTAACTTGTTTGCCCCTTTTATCTCCTTGATTTTGTTTGGCGTTTACCTTTGCTGCTCTGAGCAAGGTAGCATCTTGTGACACTTTTGTTAACTGGGGCAAGTCTACCACATATCATACTTCCAAATGGCAAAACTAAATGGTGATCTCTTGCATCTCAACCTGCCTGTGCTAAATCAAGTAAATGAGATGTTGCACAGAAGATCTGTGTATCAGCCTGCCAGCAGTTTTTAAAAATAAACAGATGCGTAAATTTCTCTACTGCTAAAGATATAGGACTTCCACTTATATGAAATGGGACTCTGCCCCCTCTCCTCACCTTGCATGCACCCTGCACCCTTCCTAAAGCTGCCACAGAGGTTGGGGGGACCCCAAGAATGGGTTTAGTGGGGAGGGGGCAGAATATTCCATTGCACAAGCAGAAATCCATGCCCCCACAGAACGTTCACATAGCGAACCCAGATTTGGTATAAAATGAAAGGTAACAACATAAAGAGGGAAAGATCAGAGGAACGCAAGATAGATGACATGCCATGGGCAACTTGTGTAAATCAAAATGTTTTAAGCCAGCATCTAAGAACAAGCACAGAAGGTGCCTGCCTAATATGTAGAGGCAACGAATTCCACACTATAGACACTGCTAATGACAATGATAATAGCATGTTGCCCATTTGACTGGTTGCCACAGCCACTCTGGGCAGCTTACAACAAATGAAAACATCAAGCACAGTAAAACATGAAAAACTTCCCTATACAGTGGAACCTCGGTTTTCGAACGCCCCTGTAGTCGAACGTTTCGGAACTTGAATGCCGAAAACCCGGAAGTAAGTGCCTCAGTTTTTGAACGTGCCTCAGAAATTGAAACATGGCTTCCGTTATGAGTTTTCCATGTTGAGGATTGCGTTTTGAGGCTTCCGCCTTCGGTTTTTGGTTTTTGAACTCAAACAGACTTCCGGAACAGATTATGTTTGAAAACCGTGGTACCACTGTACAGGTCTGCCTTCAGATGTCTTCTAAAAATGGCTCGTTCCTCTTGACCACTAAACAAATATAAAGGATAGTTTCTTAATGAAAGGAGTGACAAGTGAAGGAGACATATAACCTTTTCACTTCTGGCCATTTCCCCTCTTAAATTAACTTCCAGCACACTAAGGGTTGTTAGGGGACCCCTATCTCCCCCTCCTCAGAGAGCTACAATTCATGGAGTGGTTTAACGACCGATCCCTCCTCCCAGGGAACTCTGGGAGTTGTAACTCTGTGAGGGGAATAGGGGTCTCCTAACAACTTAGTAACCTTAACAAATGGCAGTTCCTAGGATTCTTTGGGGAAAACCATGACTGCTTAAAGTGGGTTTATAGCACTTTAAATGTCAAGTGCAGACAGGGCCTGATGGAACCAAGAAGAAGAAAAAGTTGGCATTTCGAGAAGTTAGCTTTCCTTTCCAGTCACAATAAGTATGAAACATGGTTGCAATTCTCCTTCTCCTGCTTTAAACTTTATGTCAGCTGCAAAAAGCCCTGACCAGACAGAAGTTATTCTTGGTAACAACCAATATGCTGAGGTAGCAATTTGAGCCAGCCCTTTATTTCCATATTTAATAAAGTTGAGAGATCCATGAGGTCACTGTAAGAGGAATGATCTGATTAGCCCAAAGTCACTGGGGCTAAAACAGACCCACCCCGGGCTATTATAAGACTAGATTTTCCATTAAATGTGGGCCTGGTCTCCACTGAAATGCTTCTTAGGAATATGTGTGAATTCTCAACTATGGGCTGTGTGAAATGAAATATTTGCACTAGTGTAAGGATTAGCACTAGTGCAATGGGATTTACACACACACCATGCTGTCTCCAAGTCTGCTTCAGAGGGGTGGTGGTGGGGAAAACCCCAGAACAGACTTAGGGGGCATGGTGGGAAGGAGAAAGGGAGAGCATTTTGCTGTGCAAAGATATCACCCACTTATTCTCTTGCCCACTGCTTTTTCCATCTCAGCATTTTGTCCTGTTTTTTTGCCAGTTGGCCTCTAAAATGGAAAATAAGCTGAACTAGAGGAATAAGAGTCTGCAGGAATTTGTCTGAGGGGGAGAGGATTAAAATGCTAAAGGTGGGAGCAGGTTAGTTTCTCAATACAAAAAACAAAGAATAGTGCCTGTGCATTTTGCCTCATACCTCAGTTTCTGCAAATCCTTAAAAATTTGATCTTTAAAAGAGAGAGAGAGAGAGAGAGAGAGAGAGAGAGAGAGAGAGAGGTAAGTTTTTAAAAAATGCTGGGTGTCTATGTGTGTGTAAAATGAATGTGTGGAGGGAATTTGTAAGGAAAATGCAAGCATGAAGGAGACAGTGAAGCACCTCATTCACTGCCTGCCAAATCTCCCTTGCAAATGCCCCTCTTTTCCTCATTTAGCAAACACAGGATTGGAAACCTTGATTGGGTGATATTAAGTTACACTCAAGAGTAGACCCATTGGGTGGTATTCAACTACTGTGTCCCTCAGTGCAAGGAGTTAGGTCTCACCTCCTTCCTCCCCTCTGTGTACCCCATACCCATCCCAAAGGGTTGGGGGAAACCCCTACAGCAAATTTAAGGGGCACACAACAGGGGGAGGGTAGGAGGAGAACATTCCACTGCACAAGGAGAAATCCTTGCCCTGGCAAAATGAGAACTAAGTTGAGTTCCATTCATTTCAGTGGGTCTACTCTGAGTAATGTTGGATATCATCCACTGTGACTGACATAATGGCCGCATTTGGATGAGATATGATCGTCCAAACCCAGCCGTGTGTAACTCTGCCATTAGCCTTCATGGCTGAGAACCTGCTTCTTGAATGATAAGCCATATTTCAGCTCGGGAGGTGCTCTTGCTTTCTTGTCATGCAACACTATAATCTTGTTCCAGACAGAATATGGAACTCCTGTGATAACTAAACAACACCCACACCCACCCACACTGTACTTCCTTTAACTTAGTGTTTCAGATAGGAAGTATTTCCTTCCTTCTATTTCTGGGTAACTTAGTACTATGTTCTGCTGATTGCCTTTCCAGGGAGAAAGAAAATCTATTGGTCTTGTTTAAGTAGACTGAAAGTTCGGTCGATATATTCCGTAAAAGGAAAGTAGATGGTGGCAGCACATCAGTAGCTGATGTGCTGTTGGGGTTGGGTAATGTTGCAGATGGTGACAGCAGCCACGAAATTAAAAGACGCGTGCTTCTTGGGAGAAAAGCAATGACAAACCCAGACGGCATCTTAAAAAGCAGAGACATCACCTTGCCAACAAAGGTCCGTATAGTAAAAGCTATGGATTTCCCAGTATTGATGTATGGAAGTGAGAGCTGGACCATAAAGAAGGCTAATCGCCAAAGAATTGATGCTTTTGAACTATGGTGCTGGAGGAGACTCTTGAGAGTCCCATGGACTGCAAGAAGATCAAACCTCTCCATTCTGAAGGAAATCAGCCCTGAGTGCTCACTGGAAGGACAGATCGTGATGCTGAGGCTCCAATACTTTGGCCACCTCATGAGAAGAGAAGACTCCCTGGAAAAGACCCTGATGTTGGGAAAGATGGAGGGCACAAGGAGAAGGGGACAACAGAGGATGAGATGGTTGGACAGTGTTCTCGAAGCTACCAGCATGAGTCTGACCAAACTGCAGGAGGCAGTGGAAGACAGAAGTGCCTGGCGTGCTCTGGTCCATGGGGTCACGAAGAGTCGGACACAACTAAATGACTAAACAATAATGTTGTTTACCTGGCTTCCCAGTGCAGAGGTCACTGCTGGTACCCAACACTGTATGTAGAGGGATGAGACAGCAGGGAGTTTGGTGAGGTGCAGGTGCAAGAGCGGAAGTGTTGGATTGGCTCTGCTGCTGCACCTGCACCATGCCAACCTCCCACCACCTTGTCCTTCACCATATCAGTTGCCAGCAGCAACCTCTACGTTGGGCAAGTCAGGCAAGCAATGGCTCCCCACCCTTCTCCGCCCCACCAGACACTACTTCAGCACATGTTCTTGGGATTGAGGTACGGTGCTCAAAATCCAGGGAGCAGGTCCTAGAGTTGTGCTGGAGTGAGGGAAGGTGGATACCCATGTGGGATCCCTGAATCGTGTGACAGGCAAAGGGAGCAAAACTGTGGTACAGCATTCATGTTGAGGTATGATAGCCATCCATTATTGGTATATTTGCATTGATGAGCTGGCTCAAAAAGGCCTCTACTTTGGGTGTTTCTTATGTATTGTTATAAACTATTTAGGGATCGGGGGTTGCACCATTTTAAAATCTATTTTAGCTGTTCGTATGATATGATGGTAAATCACATTGGAGACATATACAGTGGTGCCTCGCAAGACGAAAAGAATCTGTTCTGTGATTCTCTTCGTCTAGCGGTTTTTTTTCGTCTTGCGAAGCAAGCCCATTGAAGGATTAGCGGATTAGCGCTATTAGAGGCTTTTAGAGGCTTTTAGAGGCTTATCTGCTGATCGGATCAGCTGATAAGCGGCTGAGCGCTATTAGCTGCTTTTAGCGGCTTATCTGCTGATCGGATCAGCTGATAAGCGGCTTAGCAGTTTAGAAAAAGGGGGGGAGGGGGGAAAAACAGCAGGAACTCGCAAGACATTGTCGTCTTGCGAAGCAAGCCCATAGGAGATTCGTTTTGCGAAGCACCTCCAAAACGGAAAACTCTTTTGTCTAGCGAGTTTTCCGTCTTGCGAGGCATTCGTCTTGCGGGGCACCACTGTATGTAAAAGGCAATTCATAAATCAAGAAAACAACAACTGATTAGAAAAAGCTGGCCTGCTCTGTTTTTGTGCTTTCAGCAGCTTGATCTGTAAAAATCAGCAGGCGACATGCTTCACAACTGTGTGGAATGAAGCCATTATCACCTGCTAATGTCCACAGTTTGTGTTTCTTCTTAAGACACATCTATAGCGGCCAGTTCAAAAGCTGGGGACTCTATTCCTAGGAGAACCTGTTTCAATTTTTGGAGTTGCCAGAGATCCTGCCAAAACTTTAGTTTCTTGCCTTGATTAAGTTTATCAGTTGTTTTCGTTTTCCTTTCTCGGTGCCTGACACAGAGAAATGATTCCCCCCCCCCCCTTCTGGCATGCAGACAAAGTAATAAGAAAGGCTCCATGTACTGAATTTCAGGCAGCTGAATGGGCAAGTTGACGTTCAGGGACACAGGAGCAGTGCCACAATAAAGGTGACTATCCTATTCATTTGGCTTGCCTTAGAAAGATCCTGCAGTCCTGGCTTTGTAAAATAACTTGCCTCACCAGTTTGTATTTCAGTCCATTAAAAGGCCTCCGCTTTTGTTTGTTTACTGCAGTGGAGAAGTCTGTAAATGGAACACTATTTACATAAAAGCAAATCAGAAGCAACCCCCCCCCCACTGAAAGTTGTTTTTTGCCTTCCGCCCCTCCCATTCCCCCAAAGAAAATGCATTCTTCCAGTCATGCCTTCTTGATCCACTTCACTGTATAGCAATAAAACAAATTTGACCTTCTGAGAATTTCATGTTGTTAACTCATGTGCATGGACACACACAAAAAGCTCTCCTATGGTCTTTAAAGACATTTACTCTTGCAAGGTGATGAAAAAGCCAATAGTGTGATCCAGGTGTACAATCTGGAGTAACTTGCTTTAAAGCAGTTTTGGCAATGCAATGAAACACCCGAGGTGTGTACAAAGAGAATCTGAATGATTCAGGGTTGACTGCTGTAATTCGCTCTACGCGGGGCTGCCCTTGAAACTGTCCCACAAACTCCAACGGGTGCAGAATGCTGCAGCGAGGCTCCTCACGGGGTCCCTGCCATGGGAGCATATTCACCCAGTGATTTACCAGTTGCACTGGCTCCTGGTGGAGTATAGGGTCAGGTTCAAGGTGCTGGCTTTGAGCTTTAAAGCCCTTTGTGGCTTAGAGCCCTCATATTTACGGGTCCGCCTCTCCTGGTATGCCCCGCAGAGTACCTTAAGGTCCATGAATAACCATAGTTTAGAGGTCCCGGGCTCTAAGGAAGTCAGACTATTCTCCACCAGGGCCATGGACTTTTCAGTGATGGCTCTGACCTGGTGGAATGCTCTGTCCATTGAGCAGTATGCACTACTGTCTATTGGAAACGTCAACACTTTTCTTCTTTAAAAAAATTATTTATCCATGGGCAAATGTGACAAATTCACACAGAGAAAAATTAGACCAGCGTGACCCGCCTATGTGCTAAACGCCATTGTGTGGACAAAAGCATGAAAGTGGGACTTTCCTCATGTAAAGCAGATGCTCCAGCTCTGAATTAAATCCCTTCCCCAGGCCTGCAAGGTGCAGCCTTAGAAAGATTCTGCCTCTCCGCCTTCTCGCCTGGCTTGCAATCTGAGGATAATAATAATGTTGTGAGCATTACTAAATTAATGTACGTGAAGTGTTTTGAACACCGAAAGCTACGAGAATGCTAAGTATTTTTTATCATGATGAGTATCATTTATCATTGTTCATGTTTTCCTTTATTTCTTTTTCGTTAAGCTTTTTGGAAAACGCAAATGCAAAACAAAAACAAAAGGGATGCAAAAGGGTAAACATGGCAGGCTTAAGGCAGCTCTGTAACTAGATACACTGATAATCTTAACACTTCCTGCTTAAAAAAAATTTCACAGGGTTTTTCTTTAAGGGGTTTTGATATGAAGGGAAAATAATAGATCCATAGTCTAGAATGCATTGTGGGTGGAAAGCAGACATTAACCATTACACTTGAATAATAAAGAAATGGTCTCCATGCTTTCTCAAAGAAGTCCTTAAACTTTTGTCCCCTTAGTTTTTCAGTCAGTTTCTCATTGCCAAAAAATTTGATGCCACTGGTCAGTATTTATGTTCTGAAACGTCTTCCAGTTCCGAGCCACAACTTATTGTGCAGCTGAAAGTAAATGACGCAACACGCCTTTGTGATTAAGATCTAAATTTCTATCCAGAAACGTATTTAACAACACCAGTGTTGCAGATGGATGTGTCCACTGGCCAGTAATCTTATTAATCTCCTTAATGAAATTATTACTTTTAACCGTTGCAATTGCAATGAAACTGCCTGTCTCTGCCTTTGTCCGGCCTGATTCATATGACATTTTAGGCATGTTAGCTTAATGTCCTACAAATTGTAATGAAATCCAGCCCCTCAAAGGCACTTTGTGCACATACAGATTTGATGGCGTCTAGTGCAGATAAAAAAAATAATGTTCTGTGGTTCTGCACCGGGAACATTCAAAGCAGCCCTAATGGACACCATCCTCAGAAATGAAATGTAGCTTTTCCCCCTTCGACAAGTAGGACTACAAGAGAGCACTCAAGGCACCCTTACAAGGAAATTTCCCCCTGCACTGCAAAATTCAAAGCTGCACTGCAAAATTCAAAGCTGTACGAAATGTAAAGGATTACTATATTCTGATCCGTGCACCCGTCAAGGAAGCGAGGATTAGGCCAGTTGATTTTGGAATCCACAAAAATCAAATTCTTCAAGCATCCCCAGTTGAATGTATTACACATCTGCTGGGAACCTGCAGTTGTCAGGTACAGCTGAATTTCTTTGCTAAGTATATAAAGATTCATTTGTTGGATCAGTCCAAGGTCGACTGGTCCATCGTTTTACTTCCAACAGTGATCAGCTAGAGGTAATCAAAAGCAAAGTACAAAGCTGATGGCATAAGCCTGCTGTAGTGGTTGGGAGTTACTCGTGCGTAATCCTGCCCCGTTTGAGCATTGGATTGCCTGGTTAAACCCTCCGGACTACACAGCCCATCTCAGCGTGCCTGCCCTTAGTCACTCGTAGAATCTGTCTGTGGGCGTTTCTTAAACCGCTGCCAACATAAGAGCTGTTTGACGCCCAATCGTCTCCGCCTCTCACTGCGTGGGAGTCTCCTGCGCAGGGTGGGCGTGGGCAGCGGGGTGCTTGGGCTCTCCTCGCTAACTTCCAACGAAGAGTCCTGGAGCCCCTGCACCTCCCTGTCCCGTTGCTCTCCTGGATCCCTGGTGTTACACTCATTCTCTTCCCCTTCGTCCCGGCTAAGTCTCCCTCTAGCGCTTGGACTTTCCCCTGCAGAATCAGAGACCCTCTCCTTCTCCCGTGCCTCTGATGGCAGTTCCCTGACACCTGCTATACCAGATGTTCAGAGGTATACTACTTATGCACATGGAGGTTTTCTGAAGCCATTGTGGCCAATAGCGTTTGATAGATCTATCTCCAACCTAGCCTTCCACAAACCCTCCATATATTTTGAGATACAACTCCCATCAGCCCCCACAAGAACCCTGTGAGCTAGGTTAGCCTGAGAGGCAGTGACTGGGTCAAGGCCAACCAGTGAGCTTTGTGGCTAAGTGGGAATTTGAACTGTGGTTTCCAAGGTCCAAGTCCAACACTATAACCTCTATACCACACTAAGCAGTCAAAGCCTACAGCACCTGGAATTCCCAGGCAGTCTCCTAGCCAAGTACTAAACAGGCCTTGTAAGCTATTTTTATGGCTGTAGAATATCTTTTGCTTGCTTCTTCTGTGCTGACAGTTATGAAGAAATGCACTCGAAGGCACTGGCTCTCCCTTTGCCAGTTCTCGGTAATAGGATTCTTGGTTGGTTTGCCAAGATCCACATCTTGCCGAGCTTTGTCAACAATTCAGGAGCTGTCATGTTTGTGAGAAGGAAATGAAGGTGTAAATGAGAGCATTCATTAGGTTCCTACCAATAATGCTGCATGCTTTCTGAAGCTACAACAGCTCAGTTTGAGGGCCAAAATAATATCACATTGTTGTGGTGGGTGGGGAATCAAATTCAGGCTGGTTAGAAGCAAGAGATGTCATTATGAGTTTCAGCAGCGCAATTGTGTACTTTAATGAGTAGATTCTTCTGGTGGTCCTGTTGACTGAGGAGCCCAAAATTCACCAGCACAACCTTCCACCCAAAGTTGTGTGATGTTGACTGCTACATTCAGCCTTGTGCTGGTCTCACTGCTCTTTAAATGGAAGCTGTACATTTAAAAGTCCACACAGAGCTGGCGGTACTGTCAGCATCGCCCTTGAGCCAGTGCCACCAACTGGACTCACACACTTCAGCCCCGACTGGGCCAGGCGAGCTGGGTAGCACTTCCAGAGACCACCTTCTGCACAGGAACTGGTCAAAGTGCTGTGGACTCACAGCTTAGAGTTGTGAGCACCGGATTCACTCCAACAAGAAGACAGTCGCCGCACAGCAGAGTATAGCAGAGCATAAACGACTCGGAGAGCAGCTCTGTAGAATATCTTCTTTATTCTATCTACAACTATAATATACAACTATGTACAGAGCTAAATGAGGTCTAAACGAAAAATGCTGAACTGCACTGAGTGTCTGCAGCTGCTCTTAGCAGCAACCTTATCTATACACACGATCTCTCTCTAACTGTCTCTCTCTCTCTCTCTTTGATGAGGCTGGAGCGAAATAAGTAGAGAGCAGAAATCGCCCCCTCCTCTCTGGAGAATCAGCAGAGAACATCAGCAGATTCTTGGATATGGGAGGGGTGAAATCTCCTTAGGTACCCGAGACACATGTCCATGATATGGAAATGCATTGGTTTTGATGCATCAATGGATTTCGTGCCAAACTTTGACTACCACCCAGAAATGCAAGGGCTCCGCTTGTAGTCAAGATGACATGGGTGGGAGCTGCCATTTTGAATTTGTTTGTGCATGCCCAATGGAACCCCTCAAATGGACAGCTAACAGCATGAGACTGGCTTGAGTTTTATGGGACAATCAAATTCATAATGGCCAGCCATTCTGAGCAGCAAAAGTAGACTTCAAAAACTGTAGAGATGAAAGGGGACCTTGCAAGCTATTAACTTCAATGCCTTGCTTGATGTTGCAAGGAATCCAGAGCAAGGGTACCTTGGGTCCCATCTGCACCATACATTTAACAGTCAAGAAACGGCCGTAGCTCAATGGCAAAGCATTTGCACTGCATGCACAAAGTCCCAGGTTCGGTCCCTGCCATCTCCAAGTAGTGCTGAAAAAGACTCCTTATCTGAAAGCCTGGAGAGCTACTGCCAATCAGTGTAGACAGTACTGAACCAATGGCCTGAGTCGGTATAAGGAATAATAATAATAATAATAATAATAATAATAATAATAATAATAATAATCTGGGTGGCTTCCAACAGGAGATTAAAAATACATTAAAACATCAGTCATTAAAAAACTTCTCTAAACAGGGCTGCCTTCAGATGTCTTCTAAACATCAGATAGTTGTTTATTCCTTTGACATCTGATGGGAGGGCGTTCCACAGGTTGGGGGCCACTACCGAGAAGGCCCTCTACCTGGTTCCCTGTAACTTTGCTTCTCTCGGTGAGGGAACCACCAGAAGGCTCTCAGTGCTGGACCTCAGCTTCCTATATTCCTACAGAGAATCCTGGAAAGTGTAGTACAGTTCCCAGGATTGTTTAGGGGAAGCCATGTCCATTGCAGTGGTACGAGGATGCTGTAAATGTATGGTATGGATGTGACCTTGAACAGAGAGCTGTCCAACCTCTGCCTGAAGACCTTCAGTGGAGGAGAGGCACCACCACCACCACATTTACCATATTTTTCCATGTATAAGATGTCCCTCTGTATAAGACGGCCCCTTGTTTTTGAATCCAGAATTAAGAAATCAATATTTTTAACACGAAACAGAACAACTTTGATATTTTATTAAATATTCAAAGCACTGGTGTAGCAACCACTGTTGATGCCTGGGGTGGCGTCGTCGTCATGGGGGTGCATGCGTGTGGGCAGCAGAATGTGCCCCACCAATACCTGAGATCACCCAAAATTGTTGAGCTTTTTGGGGGAGATCACTGGGCACCCGGGAGGGACGGTGGCTCCAGCAGTTCCTGCAGGTTCTTCATGGCAGCAGTGGGAAGGTAAGTAGTACCATCAGTGTATAAGACGACCCCCAAGTTTAACAAATGTAGCAAAAAACAACAACATTGTCTTATACACGGAAAAATACGGTAATTGGTTCCATTGTCAAACTGCACTTACCAGTAAGAGGCTTCTCCTAATGCTCAAGCGAAATCTACCCCCCTTAACTTAAACCCATCAGAACTAGGTCTATCCTCTGAATACATGACAGTGGATGATGATGATGGTTATATTTATATCCCATCTTTACTCAGAGCAGATCAAGGTGGCATATGTGGTTCTCCCTCTGACTTGATTGCCCAGTTTTTTAAAAAATCATTCTAACTATTTTAGCTGTTACTCTGTTCTAATGGGGTTGTTTGTTATATATTTTAATTATGGATCACTTTGATGAAATCGTTGTACTACGTGTGTTACTTATGGGTAGCTGTATTCTTATGACCAGTTTTCTTCTTAATAATTGTTTTTGCCTTTTATTTGTCTTTTCGTGTGTACCACCTGGTATTTCTACTCAGAATGAAGAGGTGGTGTATACCTCCTTTAAATCATCCTCATCTGTGATGTTTGGTTCATCCACGCGTGCAAGTTGTTGGTTGATGCTGCAGCCATAAAGTGACCAACTTGTTCTCCATTGTATGTGATTGCAGGGCTGTGATCGCAGGGCTTAGTATTATGGGAAGTGCCGTGGATCAGTGCTAGTGCAAATATGGAGAGAGAGAGGGTTTTTTTGGATTTGATATCCCACCTTTCACATCCTTTAAGGAGTCTCAAAGCGGCTAACATTCTCCTTTCCCTTCCTCCCCCACAACAAACACTCTGTGAGGTGAGTGGGGCTGAGAGACTTCAAAGAAGTGTGACTGGCCCAAGGTCACCAGCAGCTGCATGTGGAGGAGTGGAGACGCGAACCTGGTTCCCCAGATTATGAGACTACCGCTCTTAACCACTACACCACACTGGCTCTAGTTCAGTGGAGCTAGTTCAGTGGAGCTAGTTCAGACAAATTTTGGAGGACAACTACATCCTCAGCAAAAGTCAATTCAAAAGTTTTTGCAATCTTCACAGCACACTGATGGCCTCTGGTTTGAATCAAGGCTGACCATTCTTGTAGGGTTTGGTGCTAGGGAACACATCTTGGAGACCCAATACGTGTCCTTCCTTT
Source organism: Podarcis liolepis (assembly GCF_965112155.1). Taxonomy (NCBI): domain Eukaryota; kingdom Metazoa; phylum Chordata; class Lepidosauria; order Squamata; family Lacertidae; genus Podarcis; species Podarcis liolepis. The sequence goes on along the minus strand of NC_139556.1, from coordinate 92,758,355 downwards.
TCCTCTTCCTTCCAGCCTATGCACACCAGCTTCCATAAATTAACACAAAGGGTCCACTGCAAAAATTGCAGGTCTCTGGAAATGCATGTGAGGAGGCACACACAAAAAAGAAGGCACTGTTTGCTCTGACCGCTTCACTTATCTCTGCTAGGAATGCGCTGGGGAGTCGAGCCATTGCAAAAATCCCAAGTCCTTTAAGGCATGCTTGTTCAAAAGCTGTTCAAGTCCCTGTGCAGTAGTTTGCATCTATCACTTCTGACAGGCTGCCTTGAGTGTCTTGGCTTCCTTGCAAGATCATCAGTTCTAAAAAAGTTGCAATCCTATTTGGCAATATCAGCAGGGGAGGAAATAGTTGCTCTCGCTGCATTAAAACGCCTCCTGGATGTAATCAACAGGGAGAGGCAAAACCCAGCCACACTCAAATGGGAGGCTAACACAGTGAGAAGCCGCAGGTACAAATGCTAACTGAAGAAGAATGGCTTTCCTCAGAAGCCTAGAAGGGGTTCCATTTCTTCTCCTCCGTTTCTCCATCCCTGATCCCATTAGCAATGGCATGATCACCAAGTGAACCTCTCTGAGGAGGGCATTCCATAAAAGGGGTGCCACCACAACAAGGCCCTGTTCCTCCTAGCTCAGTGAGGGCAGCAGGAGAGGCTCCCACAGTTTCTTATCCTCTTCATACCCTGCACAAATGAGAGATGACCCTTGCCTCCCGCTGCAAGTCCTCTGCATGAGCTGGAAGACTTGAGGGAGTGGAGGGGATTGATGGCTGGCTGGCACGCCACCCCAATATTTATGGGCCCCTATTTTTGTGGGCTTATTTCATCTTAGCAGACTCTGGACTGCTTATCTGCTTAATGTGTTATTTTTTTGGGAAGCTGCCTAGAGTGGCTGGGGCAACCCAGTCAGAAGGGCGGCATATAAATAACAAATTGTTGTTGTTGTTGTTGATGATGATGATGATGATGATAACTCAGTCAGTAGAGCATGAAGGTCATGGGTTCAAGCCCCAGGTTGGGCAGAAGATTTCTGCATTGCAGGGGCTGGACTAGATGACCCTTGTGATCCCTTCCAACTCTATGATTCTGTGATTCTATCTTATTTTCTGCTTCTGTGTTTGCTGGATTTGGATCCATTTTATCTCTGACTACTCCCTGGTAGTCCCTAAGAAGATCAGTTCACCTGGGCCTCTGAATGCCCTGCCTTTGAAGCTGATATTAAATCCACAGTTGGAGAACCCAGCGGAAAGTTCGCTGCCACCACCGACTGAATATTGAGCAGTAGGACACTATTTTAGCTTTGCCGAAAGGCCCAAGGCAAGATAATACTAGCTGTATGGGATCCCATATTGTACTTTAAACTGTACTTTAAACAGAAGGGTTTGTTTTCTTAACAAAATAAGCAGAACGTGGAATTGCAGGCGCTGTGGTCTAAACCACAGAGCCTAGGACTTGCCGATCAGAAGGTTGGCGGTTCAAATCCCTGCAACGGGGTGAGCTCCCGCTGCTTGGTCCCTGCTCCTGCCCACCTTGCAGTTCGAAAGCATGTCAAAGTGCAAGTAGATAAATAGGTACTGCTCTGGCGGGAAGGTAAACGGCGTTTCCATGCGCTGCTCTGGTTTGCCAGAAGCGGCTTAGTCATGCTGGCCACATGACCCGGAAGCTGTACGCCGGCTCCCTCGGCCAATAAAGCGAGATGAGCACCGCAACCCCAGAGTCAGCCACGACTGGACCTAATGGTCAGGGGTCCCTTTACCTTTACCTAAACAATGAAAGGTTGCATTTAGCTTCTAAACCCGCCCTGCTTGCTAACATAGGCAGGTCCCTTCTCTTACATGCTGCAGGCCTTGATCAGCCTGAAACCAGCAGCCTTCCTCCTTCTGGAAGAAGACCAGCATGGACTTCAGGCAGAAGCGGATTTAGGGCACTGAAACCTGTTCCCTTGCACTGGACACCAAGCCACCCGGGTGGGGGGGTGGCACAGCAGGGCACCGCAGCTATGACATAATGCACGTTCAGAACGGGAGGCAAGAAGTGCAGGAGACACTGAATTTTGGCATTGCACAGGACCAAAGTCTGCTGCCGCTTCAGGTAGTTTCCCCCAGCTAACTCCCACCGAGGGCTGGGTTGTACCTTTATAGGTGTTTGCCTGTGAAACTAACACATTGGCCTCTACTGCATCAGGATGCCTGGCAGGGCTGAAGCAAGTGTCACCAAGATGATCCTTAAGGAGGAAGGGTTGCAAGACCACTAAGATCTTGGGGCGCGACAGAAGATCAATGTCAACATTTTAGGCATTTTCTAACCTCCCAGCTTTCTATGACTGCACTGTACTCTGCTCTTGGGAACATTTGCTTCTTGAGGCCCCAAGACCCACCCCCAAAATAAATACACACAGACACTTATATTAGTTTAAGTTTGGGGGCAAATTTTGGCCACAACTTTATTGAAATACAATCACATGAGCGGTATTGGCTTAGGCATTGACTCCCCACTATACAGCGGTGCCTCGCAAGACGAAAAGAATCCATTCTGTGATTCTCTTCGTCTAGCGGTTTTTTCATCTTGCGAAGCAAGCCCATTGACGGATTAGCGGATTAGCGCTATTAGCAGCTTTTAGCAGCTTTTAGCGGCTTATCTGCTGATCAGATCAGCTGATAAGCGGCTTAGCGGCTTAGAAAAAGGGGGGAAGGAAAAAAACCCACAGGAACTCGCAAGACATTGTCGTCTTGTGAAGCAAGCCCATAGGAAATTCGTTTTGCGAAGCACCTCCAAAACAGAAAACTCTTTCGTCTAGCGAGTTTTCAGTCTTGCAAGGCATTCGTCTTGCGGGGCACCACTGTAACTGACTCCACCTCTCAGGGTGATAGTCCAATAGGGTAAACCAAACGAGGGAGCAAGGTCGATGAGGACCAACCTAAGCTCACCCCGGGGATCCTGTGGTCCTGGCATGGCCCTAGCCCCTCAAGCAGACTTCGGACGAGATCCAGGACCCCCAGATTCCTTTAACGGAATACCCAGTTCCTGGAGGGGCAGGTGATGGCCGCACCTCCCCTCAGTACAATCCAACTGAGCCAATGCCTAACTGCCACCTTACAAGTTGTGACGATTTGGTAAGGGCAAAAACCAAATGGCTAAAAGCCAATCTGCCAAATGGAAAAAAATTCCTACCCAGCCCCTGTTCCAAAACAGGCGACCCAAACCAAAGCAAGGCCAAGGCAACTCTACCTAAACTAGGGAGGGTGGGCGAGTGTTCAGCCATGCAAATGCAAGTGCCCCACTTGCATCACACTGCTGCTTTTAAAGCCCCTGGGATCACGCCACCTACTGGCTATTGGCTAAAACAGCCTGGCATGATCCCAGGGGAATGGCCAGGACTTCCTGCTCCTCTCCCCCCCCCCCGCATTTTAACCCTGTCAGGTGAGCTCTTGGGTCCCAAGCGCAACCAGGACCCTCTGTTATGAGGATTCCATTTTGTTGAAAAATGGATTAAGAACAATCCTGGCCGCTGGATCAGATCAAAGGTCCATCTGACCCAGCAACTTGTTCTCACAGTGGCCAGCCAGAGGCCTACGAGAAGTCGGCAAACAAGACATGAATGAGTCCAACAGCATTCTCCCTACTTGTGGCTTCCAGCAAGTGATATTCAGAGGCATACTCAGTTGCAAAGTTTTAAATAAACAACTAACGTCAAGCAGTTAAACCAAATGGAATATACACTGGGACGCAGGTGGCACTGTGGTGTAAATCACTGAGCCTTGGGCTTGCCAATCGGAAGGTCAGTGGTTTGAATCCCCATGACGGGGTGAGCACCCGTTGCTCTGTCCCAGCTCCTGCCAACCTAGCAGTTCGAAAGCATGTCAAAGTGCAAGGAGATAAATAGGTACCACTCCAGCGGGAAGGTAAATGGCGTTTCCGTGCTTCTCTGGTTTTGGCAGAAGTGGCCTAGTCATGCTGGCCACATGACCCGCAAAAACTATCTGCGGACAAACGTTGGCTCCCTCAGCCAGTAAAGCGAGATGAGCGCCGCACCCCAGAATCGTTCACGACTGGACTTAACTGTCAGGGGTCCTTTATCTTTTTAATATACACACTGTGTGTGTGTGTATACAGCAGTTGCTTTCAAACATCTTTGCTAACCCTAATGAAACTACTTTTGGACACTACGTTGCTACTCAGTGTCAGCCATAGTTACAGAATCTGAACCTTAACATATCCATTCAGAAATTTGCTTTATTACATGAATTCGTTGCAGCAATTAGAAGGTGCTGGGGACAGCAGATAAAAGATGGAAAGGTCATTAGCAAGTACTTAGTGACAGACGCAGCAGATGATTGTGAAGGAATGCTTGACATCATTAATTTTAAAGAAGAACTGAAGGTCGTTTCTGTGGTTGGGATCCATTATCTCCCCCTCTGCCACAGCAAGAGAGAAGCATGTGAAATACTAAGTGGCCTTTGCAGCCCAGTTGTTGTTTTTATAAGTTATTGACACCTTGAGTCTTTAAGAGTGGACCTTTTTGTATATCACTTTTTAGAAAGAAAGAAAGAAAGAAAGAAAGAAAGAAAGAAAGAAAGAAAGAAAGAAAGAAAGAAAGAAAGGACTTGAAATTGCATGTTGTAAGGCTGTGAGATTGTGAGACTCAGATCATTTACTCCAGATTGGTTGTACTGATTTCATTTGGAGTGCTCTAGAGCAGGACAGAATTAGCCACTTGGTAAAACTAACTGGTCCTGCCAACCTAGCAGTTCGAAAGCACTTCAAAGTGCAAGTAGATAAATAGGTACCGCTCCGGCGGGAAGGTAAACAGCGTTTCCGTGCGCTGCTCTGGTTTGCCAGAAGCGGCTTAGTCATGCTGGCCACATGACCCAGAAGGTGTCTGCGGACAAACGCCAGCTCCCTCGGCCCATAGAGTGAGATGAGCGTGCAACTCCAGAGTCAGTCACGACTGGACCTAATGGTCAGGGGTCCCTTTACCTTTACCTAAAACTAACTGGAAGTTCTGGAAGCATGCAGGGCGCTCCCTGTCTTTGGAGACAAAAGTGCAATTCCAGGGTCTCCATCAGAGGGTCTTTCACATCCCATGGTGCTAGGCTTTCCACAGATTAAATGCGGGACCACCTGCAGTCTGCGACTGAGTTATGGCTCTGCATTTACTTTCAAGCATGCAAATGGGTTGCAAGCTGCATATAATGTATAACCATTGCAGCCTGTTTTAATCGATATATTAGTCATCTAAAGCCTTTGCTGATTAATGGGTGGGTGCCAATTTTAATTAGGGGTGGGATGTTTTAATCAGTGGCTATGCTTAAGGCGCTTTTGACTTTATTAAAGTTGCCCCTTCCTTGTAATAATGAGCGGTAGGTTTAGTAATTTGTTTGTGACACACACACACACACACACAGAGAGAGAGAGAGAGAGAGAGAGAGAACAAGCTTCCTCAGCTATATCCATAACTGGATTTTGAAAGGCACACACAGACTCCTGCTGTATCCAAAGAGCCAGATCAAGAAGCAAAATTGTAATCTTTTATTGCCAAAAATCTGTTCAGAGAAAGTGAAGGGTGAAGAATTCGATCCTTCTTGCCTATTCTCCTTCCACCCAAACAGATGTCAGGTACCATTGCCAGTGTTCTGTGGCTTGATCCGGCATCTCAGCCAGGACAAATACATGGACGGCTGTCCATTGTTGTGTGTGTATAATGTTGTGTCAATGCCACGTTCCGAGGGAGCATGCAGAACACATTTCCCACAAGGCATCCTCCTGCCACAGTGTGCAGGGAACCAATAACCTGTGCCAGGGGTGGGATACCTTTTTCAAGTCAAGGTCCGCATTCTGGAATGCTTCTAGTTTCCACACCTGCCCACACACCCCTCTCTACCCTCTATGGTTTTCCTCACCATTTGGCAAGCTTGCCAAGTGCTTCCAAACACACTGAATGGTAAATGGCCCTCTGTACGGATCCTGTCTGAGGTAGCATCAGGGATGGTAGAGAAAAGTTCTGCCTTCTGAGATTAATCTGTAATGGGCCACTGAAACATACAAATCACCACTTAATGCTATAGGCAAGGAGTGGTGAACATACTTGTAAAAACTGATCTTGTACTGTTCAGTTAATCTTTTTTTCTTTTTTCCAATGTCAGTTCTCCTTGTATAAAACCTCAAACTTTTGTCAGGTAATGTGGCACTTACTATAAGTTTTTTTTAGAATCATAAAATCAGGCCTGGCCTTAGCACCCAGCTCCCTCAGGCAACTGCGAGGTCCCAGAGGTAAGCCGCCATTTTGAATTTTTCTCAGTGCCTTCAAGTTAGCATCACTCTGAACAGACTGTGGGAAATTCAAAATGTTGTCTTGCAGCTGCCTGCTACCACCACAGGTAAATCCAGGGCCAGTCACCCAACAACATAGGCCTGAAACCTGAAGTTCAAAGATCTTCTAGTCACTCAGCTTCAAGACAAAACTTTATTTTTAAAATGTTCTTAGACAGGGGAATGATTTGCTGAGATGCTTACTTTGGGAAATGACCCCTGTTGATTTCACTTGGGAAATTAGGATATATTGTGGTGGTGCATAGTTTGCCGTAGCTCTTGTAAGGCAGGGTTGTGATCCAAAGTCAGAAGAGACTCCCTGTGCTCATTTGTCACCTGCTCAGAAAACATTATTGGATGCTTCCCAGCCAGGTTAAAGAGCTGAATCTTACACTGCATGCAAATCTGTCTGGAGACTTCTTAGTAATAGCAAGGCAGGAAAGGAGGCTTGAGCTGATAATTGATCAGTGGTTTTTGCTAAAACATCAGCCACTGGGGTCACAATTGTGTGGACTGAGGGGGCTTCAGGGTGGAAATTTACTGCAGAATCAGTGCTGCTCACAGATATACTCCCCCCCTCATTGTCCACATGATGGCATTGTCATCAAAATGTCTGCCCATTCATGCCAGATTCATTCGTTCCACATGAAATTCAATGAGTAAAAATAACCTGTTCTAAATCTGCACTCAGTGCTAGTATCATAGATGCTTTGAGATATTGGGGCAGGGCAATTTTTCATTCATATGCTGGTGTTTGTGTGGGTTGCATCTGCTTCCTCACCTTTCCTTCCATTTGCTCTGCACCTGCTTTGCTCGGACCATGAGAAGGGGTCCACCATAACTTTCCTGCCAGCCTTGCTTTCTGAGGATGGGATCAAGCGATTTCGTGTAAAGTGGCCCAAACAACGGGAGCATTCCAATTTCCACAAATTTCCCAGGCATGTTCACATTTCAACAGCTTGATTCAGAGGAGCTGCCCTCCCATGATCTCCACCCAGTTCACATGAGTGATTACTCCTTGAAGAATGTCACTGTATACATTGATCTTTTTTACCTTAAAATAAATACTTAAGTTTTCCGCATGGCCTCTGCACCACACAAGGCTTATTCAGGTAAATATCAGTTCTGATTGATCTCAGTATTATCATTCCTTTTTTAAAGGATATCTCCCAACCCACCGCAAAAGCACAAGCCTCAATTTTGTCCGTTGTCTCACAAGGCTGTTGCACCATTGTATACTTAGGTGTTTTTGTTTTTTTTAAAGAAATACTTGTTCCCACGCATAGAATAGAGAAAGATGGTGGAGGGTGAGGGAGGAACAACCACGAGGAGAACCCCCCAAAACCAGTATAGATACATTCTGTCAAGCTCTACTGACTGGTGTTGATGGAAAGCAGCAGAATAGCAATGAATATAGTGTCTGGAAAAACTGGAGTTTGTGGGTCAATCAAATACAAGCCACTTAACTCCTGCAATGTTCACAGAACCTAAATGGAACAAAGGAGCTATTTCCAAATAAAAGCAAATCAGGAAAACCAGTGTAATAGACTCGGCATTCTCAGGGAACGGTCGATGGCACGGTAAGGTGTTGACAGTTTCAAGGAAGCAATGTGCTGCGAAGGCTAAAATTTTACACACTAAAGAAACCCGAGCTGTGTGACGGCTAGAGGTGACAGGTGGCACCAGAGATTTGATGCTAAGGGTTTTGTCTCAGACTTCAGGCAGCTCTGTTGGTGAGAGGGAAGGGATTTTCTAGACATATCGAGTGACATCTATTCCCTTTTCCTATTTAGCAGAGGCTTTGAGAAAGTTTCGGCCTTGGAGTAGATTCTGATTTTTTGATTTAAAAAATTGACTTACGGGCGACTTGAAGATGCCTGCTTTGCACTTTCTGTGGAAGGAGTTAAGAGTCAAATTATTTCCTCTGCAAGCCATCGCGATGGGTGAGATTATTCATTTGCGAGCACACTTGCATCTCTACATAATTGGCCCAAGCCATTGGGGGGTGGGTGGGATTCATTTAGTTCATGTTTTAATGCAGACCTACTTGGTTTTCTCAAATACAGCTGTACTCCAAAATCCACATTGCTCTGAATCTCATGATATAGTTCTGCAATGAAAGTGTTACATGAAAACTGGTATGCTAGTGAAAACAAAATTAATAACTAACATCAGTGAAAATAACATACACAACTACATTGTATGGCAGAAAATGGCTTGCAAAAATACAAGCTTCTCATCCCCCCCCAATCTTAAGTTTAGTTCTCCACATTTCCACATCAGTTTGAGACTTAAAAGTCCTATGAAAATTCACCAGCATTTTAGTGTGAAAATCTCCTAATAATACACGTTTGCAAAGCAATGTCCTCTTCTATAATGGATTCTTGTTTGCTATTTTCACTAATATATATGTATTTTAATGCATATGCTTCCCCAGTACTTGCATTTCGTACACATTCCTTGACTGAAGAACTGTATTGCAAAATTCAGCATTGTGTGAATTTCAAGGGATGGCTCTGTTTTGCTTTGTGCATTGTTTCAGAAAGTGCAAATTAGGTAGGTTTCACCTTCCAGAGCGAATTTCGCCCCCATCTCAATTCAGAACGCTTCAAGACCAGCCACATTTGGGCAAACCTCAGGGTCACATGACTGAAGGAGGGGAGGTAAACTTTCCCCTAGACTCCATCAGTTCAAGCGCACCAGTTCTGGCACCAAGAGAGGAAACAATATCTCCCCTTGGCAAGCGAGCGATTCGGTTGTAGGTACCCGCTTTTGAGGGAGTAGCAGGACCTTTACGAAGGTCTTAATTTCTACCAAGAGCAAAGGAGTTCTAGGATAGAATAAGGATGCATTGAACTACATGAGGTCGAGAGATAAGTGGATGGCAGGTTTCACAGCCCTGAAGCAATTCTGCCTGGGTCACAGGGGTCCCATGAGCGTATTGTACAGACAAATCTCAAACCCAGATGCTGGAGGAGATGCTATCTAAATTGAGTGCGAGTCAAGAGATCTGGCAACAGAGCTGGGATTCTGTTACACTGAGTGCAGGAATATGGAATGTGCTGCTAGCATCTTAAAGCCATTAAGAGCGAAACGATTGTTAAGATAAAGCAAGGGAGTTGGCGGCTGGGAAAGGGTGAGGAGGGAACAGAGAGTACGGCTGCCAGCTAGATTTCGGTTAATTTTTCATGTGAATTTATTGCTGGGTATAAGAGCGATTGAATTAGTAGGGCTGGCAGGAACTAGGCCATGGTAAAAGCTTCCTGCTCTCAGTTTAGCTCTCCGCCCATATGGAGCACGGCCTCAGCTGTCTACAGCAGCCTCGCTGCACTTAGATTGTTAGGGCTGCACAGCAAAGTAGACTGCTTTCCTGCGGTGAGACAGGTGAACAAGAACGAGACTCCCGCTGCCGCTGCTGCTGCCTCTTCTTATTCTTACCAAAAAAAAAATTGGGACTTTACTGGTTTTACCAGGTGATTTCTCTCAGGACGCAATCCCAAGCTGCAGGTGCGATCGGATGCCCTAGCATGCTTCCAAAATATTGCAAGGTAAGCCATTGGGGGTGTTGCTACAAACAAGCGCCTTGGAAAACAAGGAAGGAGGAAAAATGCAGTGCAGAAAGGGAGATCTTGCTAAAAAGTGCATGTCCAAATGGAAGGGCCCTTCTTCATGTGCAACCACAGGGCAATGGCTTTCCCTAGAAATGTCTCGTCTGTTCTGTAAGGCCTACTTCGTATGCTGTTGGGATGGCTTTAAAGCCAAGGTCGGTTTGCCTGGTGTCTCCTGGCAGCAGCAGCAGCACTGAAGTTACTGGGAGGGGCAAGGTCTGGGCTGCACTGGTGAACTATAAGTGAGTGTTTTCTCTTTAGACTCCATGGCAGTATTCATAAGGCTTTACCTACTCCTGTGGGTGGAGAGCAAATGCACAGTCATTCAGAACTAGTTGCATCAGTTGCCACTGGAAAGAGGCAAGCCTTTTTGAAAACTTCATAGTGGCTTGCCTTTTCTGCAGAATCAAATTCCATAGCAGAAACAGGAAAGCACACAGCAGGGTACAGGGCATTGTTGGTGTTTGCAATCTCCTTTGGATTGCTGGGTCTGCTCTCTGCTTTCCTCTGCAGTCGTAGCCATGCAGTTCGCATCCAGATTATTAGCTGGGTTGAGTTTTGCTTTTTGCTTTTTTTCCATAGATCGTTTTTTAAAACCTCCTTAGAGAGTCTATTTGTAAATTTCATCAAAGATAACATTTATAATTCATCTAGCAATTTCAGTCACTTACTAACATAATTTCCACATTTCCCCCTGTTTATTAAGTTTATTTCACTTCCCTGAAGTTATTTCACTTCACTTTCATCATCCAGTTTGATGAATTCCAGCACATTCTTCCCTAAAGAGAAGATTAAAAATCTGTGCGTGTGGCAGGCAGACAATGGGGGGGAGGGGGAGGGGGGAGTAAATGCTAATAAATTTACATTCTAGTAACATTTAGCAGTAGCTCTAAATAAAAAGAAGGTAGTAATGCAGCTGCTTCAAAAGTTCAGACACCAGGACATGTGGAGTTAAGAGGTGTTTTTTTACTGCCATTAGCTTTCCATACTGGTGTGTGAGCAAACAGTCCCATTGCTTGGGATTAATTCAGTTCGTTTCACTGCTCCTTCTTCAGTACTGTGTAGAGGACTGTTTCAAAAAGTTTAAGGGAGGAGCTTCAGTTGTTCAGGATCTTATTATTTTGCCTATTCTCATTATTGAGAGGGTATGTGAAATTGACTTTAGCACATTGTACTGTTCGTGTTTTTTTTTTTTTGTGTGTGTGTGTGTGTGTTTTAATGAGCCAGTTGGAGACTTATTTTAAATCAGGATTTCCCAAACGAGTCTCCAGCTGTTTTCAGGTTTCCTGTCATCCGTAGCTAGTAGGACCAGTGGTCAGGGATGATAGGAACTGTAGTCCAAAAACAGCTGGAGACCCAACTTTGGGTCTCTGTTAATTGGATGTAAAATGCAATCCTATGCATGTCTACTCAGAAGTAAGTCCCATTATGTTTAGTGCAACTTACTACTAGGTAAGCATGTGTAATGCTGTTGTTTAAAATATATAGATATACACACACAACAATGGTGGGTTAGTGCTGCGAGGCCACTTTAGCTGTGGAGAACAATCGCTGGTAGCACCTGATTTTCTGAGGGAGAAGGAAAGTTACGCGCAAATGGATTTGTTGCTTTAGATTACCGTTTGTTTTAACAATGCACCTGTCAATCCTTTCTAGGGAAATGCCCATTATCAGTGCTGTTTTTCTAGAAAAAGAGGTGAACGCCTCCCTCGTTCTCCTAGAATAGCAAGGGTGCCCACCTGAGAGGTGCCGGAACTGAGTTCCTGTGAGTTCCCCCTGGGGAAAAAAGCCCTGCTCATTATTAAAATGGGTAGGGAATCTGTGTGGATGTGTAAGGAGGGTTTGTACAGCTGGCCACGGTGGAGAGAGGGCCACAGCATAAAAAAAAAAAAATCTAGCTGTAGGAATTCTAAAGCAGTTTACAAAGTAAATTAAAACCAAGTCATCAGCTAAACAAGAGTAAGGGGGATCCAACACAATCTAGGTAAAGGTAGAGGGATCCCTGACCATTAGGTCCAGTCGTGGACGACTCTGGGGTTGCGGTGCTCATCTCACTTTATTGACTGAGGGAGCCAGCGTACAGCTTCCGGGTCATGTGGCCAGCATGACTAAGCTGCTTCTGGCGAACCAGAGCAGCGCACGAAAACACCGTTTACATTCCTGCCAGAATGGTACCTATTTATCTACTTGCACTTTGACGTGCTTTCAAACTGCTAGGTTAGCAGAAGCAGGGACCGAGCAACGGGAGCTAACCCCGTCGCGGGGATTCGAACTGCTGACCTTCTGATTGGCAAGCCCTAGGCTCTGTGGTTTAACCCACAGCACCACCCGCGTCCCTCCCAACACAATCTCCTGCACCCCTTTTTACCAACGTCATATCAGCACAATTGACCATCTTTTTTACATCTTCCAATAAGGAAGGCAATTAGATTCTTAGCTTAGAACAGTTTCTTGGTGTTCACATAAGCACATAATAGAAGCTGGCTCTCCACGAGGTAGTCCGACCTATGGAGGGCATTTGGGGAGTCAGCCTTGAACTCCAGATGAAATCAGTTGCGCATGTTCTTTTGTACTGCGCCGGTATCAGTTGGTTGCTAGTAGGGAATGGTTTTCAGATGAATGTAAGGTAGCCTTCCTTATATCTACTCAGGATGGGGACAGGAGGGAGAGAGTAGTCAGGTTTCTGCAACACACAAGAATTCGTGAGGATTCAAGAATGCTGTACAACACTAACTTAAGTGTTAGATGCAAAGTCTTCCCCCCCCAGCACCCCGTTATCACTAAAGTATATGAACAACAAAGTCCTTTTTCTGCTAACCATTCTTGTTATACTAATCAAATCTTACTGAACAGTTTCATGTCAACCCACTATAATTACTTGCAGGGCCGGCCTACCCACTAACCGCATGGAGACCTTTGCCTGCTGTTAGATTTTGAACAGTATTTGCTGCTTCCACAGCAAAAACAGTGGCAGCGCAGGTGTTTTTTGGGGCCACCTGACCCACAGGCAAAGCATTACTGACTGAGAAGATGGCCCTGGAGAGCTAAACACCACCAACAACATGAGGAGGAATCAGAGAAGGTTATGACACTGGTCTTCAGCCAGCAGAATGTTGAGTGCTGCCCCTGATTCCGTGTGGCTATATAGCATCCTGTTTCCTCCATTAGCATAGCTTTGCGATACGATGTACAGTCTTCTTTTTTGTTCTCCCTTGCGTCCTGAGTTCGAGTGTCTTCAAAGCCCATGACGCCTTTGGTAAAGGCTGTTCTCCAACTGGAGCGCTCGCAGGCCAGTGTTTCCCAGTTGTCAGTGTTTACTACATTTTTTTAAAATTTGCCTTGAGACAGTCTTTAAACCTCTTTTGTTGACCACCAGCATTACGCTTCCCATTTTTAAGTTTGGAATAGAGTAGTTGCTTTGGAGGATGATCATCAGGCATCTGCAAAACATGACCAGTCCAACGAAGTTGATGTTGAAGAATCATTGCTTCAACACTGTATAGCTAATCTATCCCTTACATACCCAATAGGTCACTGTGGTCTATGGGAGAAGTTTCCAAAGATATAAGAAGCAGGGCTTTCCGTGTGGCTTCCCCTGTACTGTGGAACAGCATTCCTGTCAAGATATGGCAGGCACTTTCCAGAAACAATTAAATACACTTTTGTTCCAAGAAGCTTTCCCAGGTGGATGAAAGGGTCTCTGCCATGGGTGTCTATTTTGAACTGTATTGTGTTGTACAGGCAAAAAAACCCCATTTACATGGGGGTTATCTTCCGGGTCATCGCACATGTTGGTGGAGTGCGCATAACCCCATTCCGCCCCCATTCCACTATCTTCTGGTGCCAAACAGAACATGCGCATGTGCAGTCGTGTGTGTGTGTGTCAAGCGTGCACAAATTGAGATTTGCTTGTATTTTTTGTTTTGTTTTAAGCATATCTGCTGGGTGATGCTTTCATGGAAGGCGATTAATAAGTGTTTATCATTAGCAATAATAACACACACACCCCTCATTCTTCTTCTTCTGAATTTGCAAGTTTCTCCCTTCTTCCATCCTCATAGGCCATTGTCACTTGGAGCTCATCCACGCTTTGTGATCTCTAGGCATGGGTCTGAGAGGTTTTTCTTTCGTCTTCCCATTTCCGCTCAGAAAACTCTCTGTTGAATTGGAACAAGCATCAAACAGGTTTTCTGTGGATTGACATCTGTTCTGATTCAGCAGCAAAAAGCAGGTTTGCTGGGGAAAGCGTTGGGAGTCCCACCACAGGACAAACGAAAAACATCTCAGACTTCGATCTCTCTTACTGAACTTGGATATTTCTCATTTCAGTGTCTCTCACCTTTTTGGTTTCAATGAAGTAGGATGATTGCAGTCATTTCTCTTACCCAGTTTGGTAGTGTCAGGGAACTGACATCGGAGCGAGAGGCGAAGGGAAGGCTCCCAGATGATGCTGGCGAAGGACCCAGCAGCAGGGGGAGAAACAGCTCAGTAGAGGGGGAAGCCAATCAGCGCAACACCAGGGATAAAGGGGGGCAGACGGGGGAATTGGAGAGAGGGCTCCAGGACTCTTCACTGGACATCAGTGAGGAGAGCCCAGGTCCTCCACTACCCACGCCTTCCCTGCGCAGAAGACTCCCGCGCAGTGAGAGGAGGAGGAGACTGGGTGTCAAACAACTTTTATGTTGGAAGAGGTTCAAGAAACGCCCACTGATGGATCCTGCCAGTGACTGAGGCAGCCACCATGAGAAGGGGCTGTGCAGTCAGAAAGTTTTAACAAGGCAAATTAGCCAAGAAAGGCACCAGTTTACGCACGAGTAACTCATACCCATTACAGGTAGCTAACGCAGGTTCCCTGGTGTACAGATTAGAACCAAATATATGTTTTCCTCTACCTTGTGACAAAGGAAACACTTGGCTCACTATAGGGAATTTTGACCGCTCACTTGACTTGTTTATGAAGCACAACCTGTTCGTTTTATTTAGATGAAGTCTCAATAGGTTTGAGTGACTCTTAGCATGTCCTTAGTTGGTTGAGTTCCATCTCCTGCTGTCTTGGATACTTGGTTGGCCACTGCTGGTTAGGTTTGAGGGGTGTGTGGTGCAGAGTGGCTGATGTTTCGGGGCTTAGACCTGGTAAATGTGGACTCATATTTGTGATCAGGTCCATAGCAGTCTTGGGTGGGCTTGGACAAGGCACTATCAACTGTGGATGGGAGAGTCAATGCAGTTCTCATTTAAAGGTAAATCTGCCTGATTTGCTCTTTCTGAAACAATGCACAAACTGAAACACAGCCATCCTTTGAAATCCATACTTCTCTGAATGTTGCTATGCAGTACTACAGCCAAGCGATTTGCGCAAAAATGCAAATCCTAGGGTATAGTGTGCATATGTTGGTGAAAATAACATGCAAACGAGCATTATATTAGGGAGAAACATCTTCGCACAAATTTGTATTTTTGGGCAAAATTGCATACAAAAATTTGCAAGTTGGGAGAGATTAGTGCTAAAATGCTGATAATTTTTGAGAACTTTTGTTTTTTACGGGGAAGCAAACAGATGTAGAAAAGCGGAGAAATGAGTTTAAGATAGGAAAACTGAGACAAACCAAAACTGACAGATTTGCCCACCCCTACTGTTGACCCAACCTACCTTGAACAGTTGTTGTGACAAAGAACCAGCCACCCATATTACTAGAAGACAAATTTCGGTTTGTGACTGAATGTGCAGTCACCAAACAGCTGCAGCCAGCCGCAGCTTTCTGATGAGTACAGCTTGTAGGATATATCTGTTTGAAAACCCATATTTGTTGCATGCACACTTTCAAGTTTTAGTTGGGCATTTAAAATATCTTAAGTGTGTGCTGGGGGGGGGGGGAATGCAGTGAGCAAACTGGTCCAAAGCTGTGGAGAATGGACAGCTCAACTACCTCCCAATAAGTTCTGCTGTTCCTACTGAAATCCTCTCATTTCCTTTCCCCTTTGCCTTCCAATTACCTGGAGGAAGGGCTTCTTGTAACTGATGATTCTGCAGTGATCAATATTTTCCCTCACATTTAAGCTTCTGCTCATTGTTTACTATTTTTATGCAAGGGGGACCTGCAACAAAATGCTCCTTTTCAGTCAGCCAACCATGCCCTTTCCCAGGATACTGCATTCCATCCCACCTTTCTGGTTTTCTTCCTGTCAAATATCTATGTCAAGAGGAATCCCTCTACTTCCTATGGGAGCTAGGGCTCAACTGTGGAGGCAGGCAGATAGATGCGGCTGTCACTCGTTCAGTTTCTGCACAAATGCAGAAAACAATGCATTTGCTCCCATGTGATCATGCTTGCAGTGATGCATGTGAAGCTTACTGAGTGCAACATGCCATCTAAAGGATAAGCAATGTGAAAAGATTGTCATTATTGTGATTTCTTATGAAGACAGGTGCTGTGGCCCACAAAGACACTTCAGTATGATACCAGAGGCCCTCTGTAGATATACAGTCACCTGTGACTTTTTTCAGAACAAAAATAACTACTCTCTGGAGGAACCCTGTGGCAGGCTGATTTGCGTGTAGATAGTAGGAACCAGCTGCTCCAGCGTCAGAAAACAAACAGCATCGTTCACCTGGGAATCCTGCTTAGTTCCGCTGCTAAACATTTATTTGTTTCGCAGAGATTCTGAGTCGCATTTTCCATCTTAAGCGAGCGCTCAAAATGGCACCGCGTCTGATAAATGATACGGGTGACACGGCGAAGCGATAAAATCATAGAGTCATAGAATTGTAGTGCTAGAATGGGCTCTGAGGGTCATTATCATTGCAGCATTTGTGTGCACTGCCTTAATGGTGCCTTTCGTTTATGCTGCCTTTCGTTGAACATCTTCCGCTGAAATATGAAGCTGTACCCCCAAAGCATTATAAGCGAAGCAACGTTAATGGGAACCCCAGGATTAAGCTAATGATGGCGATTTTCCCAGGCAAAAAAGATCAGCAAGTATTTTCCTGAATTCCCCCATACCTGTACTGGCCACTTCACTGGCAGCATCCGCTGGACTGCAGAGAATTTGACACCTGGAGTTAGATAACAGGGACTGTGGGATCTGAGAGAGAAGGCTTGTCACCAGAACACGGATGGTTGTTGAGTTGAAGGGTTTATGTCATAGGTTTGTGTAGAAAACGCATAATTGAATTTACATGCAATTTTTGTGTGTGAACATAGACATTCTTATTGGACTGGTTGAAATGAACATATTTATGTGTTGTATATATATGGAAAATGAACAATAAAGCATTTAAAACTTTAAAAAGAGAAGAGTTTAAGGGTGCACAGCATGCAGGTGACTGGGAATAATGGCAAAATAAGCAACACCTAAATATTTTCTTCCAGGAGCTTAAGGTGGTATACATGACTACAACTCCCATCATCCCATCCCATTGTTGGCAGGGGCTGATGGGAACTGGAATCCAACAACATCTGGAGAACAGAAGTTCTCTCATCTTTTCCTGGCCTCAGGGCTGCATTCACCCTTGTCCGACCCAATGGCAAGAGGCACATTCCAGTGGTGGGTGTGGCCTAGGTGGGTGTGGCCACAGCCTCCATTTCAGGTGATCCATGTAGATGAGCTGAGAGGGAGTTTTTGCACTCTCCCTGCTCATCAGAGGGTCAGTCTGATGACCAGGGTATGGGGCAGTTTGCACCCCCATCAGGGTGCTGTGGTAAGTGAAGTGTAAACTTCTAGAAAAAAATGTCAAACTTGTTTTTGTTTTTTTAAAAAAATAAGTTTTCTTGCACCATCAAAATTGGTAGGCTCTTGCAATGGCGGCAACAGTTAAAAAAAATTCCTGGGAGGCTGGATGAAGCCCCCCAAATTGAGGATTTGCTACCCTGGATCTAGAGAGTCACAGATTAACCCTCTGTTTTTAAATGAGCAATTTGTGGTTGTCTGTTGCATCAGTGGGGCAAAATAATGGAATGTGGGATGAGGTTTACTTCTCAGTGAATCTGACATAATAATACAGATTGCATACTGTTCCTTATATTTATACACAAACACAAAGCTTCATACATTTTTTTTAAAAAGCTAACATTTAGAAAAGGCTCCTGGAATATCCTTTAGGAGGTTAGGTCCCCTTGTTGGCCACAGCTCTCTGTGGGTGAGATCCCAAAGTATATTAGATATTGCCCCTACAAATGTCAGATGCCGGCAGCGCCCTTGGTTAGTAGAGGAGGCCTCCTGCTGAAACCCAAGACTTTTCTCTCGGCTGTTTGCTGGCAGAAGTTTTCTAAAGGGCAACTCTCTCGCTTGAAGCCATTCATAGCGGCCTCAGCGCATGTGGTTTTGAAGTATCCGGCCTTTCTTCTCAGCTGGAGGCTTACAGAAGAGTCGCAACCAGGAGTGGTTCATGTGTTAGTGCAGAGCTTTCTAAATCGTTCATGTTGGGGGGACACATTTTAGACGTGCATCATTTTGTAACACAGCCATTCAGTTTTACTAGCAAACCAGAGGTTAAACTGACCCCTTTCCAGTGCGGGGAATGTTTGTGTGACACACCTACACACTGCAGCCGACACACTAATGTTTCATGATGCACAGTTTGGAAAGCTCTGTGTTAGTAGGACAAAGAACTGGGGCTCAAGCTGCCATAGAATCATACTCACCCCATTTTGATCAGATTTACGGTTTTCTTTGCAGGATCGAGCTCAGAGGAGGACAGCTGTGTTAGTTTCCAAAAGAAGCCAGCTTTGTGTTTGTGTAGCCCCAATATGTAAGGCGCCGCCGCCTCCTCCTCCTCCTCCTCCTCCTCCTCCTCCTCCTCCTCCTCCTCTTCTTCTTCTTCTTCTTCTTCTTCTTCTTCTTCTTCTTCTTCTTCCTCCTCCTCCTCCTCCTCCTCCTCCTCTTCTTCTTCTTTTAAAAAAGAGGACCTGTGAGGGGAAGAGTGAAGGAGATTTAGGTCACATCCATACCACACACTATTAAAGTAAACAGCTTCTGCTGAAGAATATTAGTTTACAGTGGTACCTCGGGTTACATACGCTTCAGGTTACAGACTCCGCTAACCCAGAAATAGTGCTTCAGGTTAAGAACTTTGCTTCAGGATGAGAACAGAAATCGTGCTCTAGCTGTGCGGCAGCAGCAGGAGACCCCATTAGCTAAAGAGGTGCTTCAGGTTAAGAACAATTTCAGGTTAAGTACGGACCTCCAGAATAAATTAAGTACTTAACCCGAGGTACCACTGTACTGTTATGTACTGAAGTTCTCACCCTGGGCCAGCAGGGGGATACTGTAGATAGTTTTCTCTCAGGTCCACATATGCAAATAAGGAATTGAAAGTGACGTTCAGTGGTTGGATAGTTACAGAAAGTTGTTACTGTTGCCATGTAGTTGAGCTCTATATAAGCAGGTTGGCTGAACCCTTCAGCCCTGTTCTGTTCTGGCCTGTGAATAAACAAGAGCTGTCTGAGGAATCACTGTGTCATCTGATATGTTCACCCACAACTTAACATTTACCCCTGACAAAGCTGCAGTTCCCAGCGCCCTTGGAAAACTACAGTTCCCGGGATTATTCGGGGGAAGCCATGTGTATTAAATGTGCTTTAAATGTAGAGTGTGGCTATGACCTCAGTGCTGGATTTGTAAGGGAGTCTGTGTGTCAGTAAAGGCATGAGAAATTCACCCAGTAGCAAGATAACTGGACTGACTCTTGATTGCATAGAAGTCAATAAGTACCTGCAAGGTCAGAATCAGGTTCTGAGTCTTCCCCGTGGTGGCCTGCAGGTCATTCTCTCTAGGGCTGAAAGCCTCTGACAAGTGGCATAAACAGCATTTATGAAATCAGGCTCCGTCCATATTGTGTGCAAGCTCATGTATGAACAACCCTTTTGAGAAGTGCGCCGAAAGCAAAGTAGATGCAAATAGTAAACTGTGAGTAATTACAATGCAGCCAGGCAAAGCAGAAGCAAAGTAGGTATCACAGGACTATCATCTAATATAATTACACTACAGAAAGAAGAGAAATGCAAGCACGTTCATGCATTTGTAAACCCCAAGGGCTTACGAAACAGCAGACTTAAATTTCATGGCTCTCTGGGTTAGGCTTACTAGGCAGCTTTTGTTTCCAGGGATGCTTTTGTTTAAAGTTCCCTCTTAACCAAGACCATCAGGATACAAAAGAGAATGGATGGCACCTTATTTTTGGAAATCGCAGCATTATGCAACACATACGAGCCTTCTCTTCTCCTTCCCTCCCAAATGCTGCTGCTCTGGTATATGCCATGTTCTAAGTGATTTTGGATTTGTCCGCCCTGTGTTTGCTGAATAGCCATGGCATTTTATCAGAGACTGATTTTTGGTGTTCTGCCAGCCTGGGAAAACACCTTGCCTTCATGTCCCAGGCAGGGTGTTCCGTCCCACAAAGGCACCCGACCTTGAAGGTGTGCATTGTTATCAAGCAAAGAGAAATCAAGAGATGTCGTTCCTTGCCTAAATTGTCCCGATCTTTTATCCCACCACTCTGTAATCCCACCGCTATTCCTGCAGGTGTGAATGCCTCTATACTTTTATATAGGAATGTTGTGCCTCTAGACCAGGCATAGGCGAACTCGGCCCTCCAGATGTTTTGGGACTACAACTCCCATCTTCCCTAGCTAACAGGACCAGTGGTCAAGGATGATGGGAGTTGTAGTCCTAAAACATCTGGAGGGCCGAGTTTGCCTATGCCTGCTCTAGACCTTGAAGCCATTGTGTACCTGCATGGTATTTGGCACATGACATACCGATCTTTCCAAATGACTTTTAAATACCTCCCCAACCCGCCCAGTTAATCAATTTGTACGGTAGTCAAAATGCAATTTTAGGGACTTATTAACATCCATATAATTAACCTTAGTTTTCCCAGCTGCCTCTCTTTTAATTAAATTCACAGATATGATTCAAACTGCCCTTTAAAAGCAGAAAGTTCCTTAATTATTTTCTGCATTAATTAGCAGACCGGTAGGCTTTTGTTATATATATAGTTGAATCACTATGCTTTGTAAACAAGTTGCATGAATGCGATGCATTGGAATTGCTGCAATGATTAGTGATGAGGGTGGAGTCCAAAAAATTCGGGTGGGTACAGAATTTCATGGGTTTTTTCCCTGGTTCCTTTAGAGTTGGACCCTTAAATTCTCCAAACTAAGGGCATCCAATGTTGTACCCTCCCAATGTTGTCGGACTACGACTCCCATCAGCACTAGCCAGTATGGGCAACGGTGGGTAGAGAGAGTAAAACCCACCCACCCTTCTTACCACACTAGAACACATGGGCATCCAGTGAAGTGGAATGTTGGGAGATACAGGGCAGATAAAAGGAAGCACTTCTTCACACAGGGCAAAGTTGCACCAGGGAACAGGAGGCAGTGATGACTACCAGCTTGAATGTCAGGGACCGGCCGGATGAGGCAAAGTGGTGGGAGCTCCAAAGATGACACCTTCGAGCCTGGATCCTGGTGGTGGGACTCTGAGGAGCAGTCAGCAGAAGGGGCGAGCTGGGAGCTGATAGAAGTAGGAGACTTGAGTGATCAAGGGTGGTTGGGAGACTGCCGAGACCACATAACACTGGTCTTGAAAGACCTACATTGGCTCCCAGTACGTTTCCGAGCACAATTCAAAGTGTTGGTGCTGACCTTTAAAGCCCTAAATGGCCTCAGCCCAGTATACCTGAAGGAGCGTCTCCACCTCCATTGTTCTACCCTGGACACTGAGGTCCAGCACCGATGGCCTTCTGGTGGTTCCCTCACTGCGAGAAGCCAAGTTACAGGGAACCAGGCAGAGAACCTTCTCGGTAGTGGCACCCACCCTGTGGAACGCCCTCCCACCAGATTATTATTATTATTAGGACCCTCCAGGACAGGATTAGAAGCTGAGAGTCACAGTGTAGGGGCAGACAGTCCCCGTCCTGATGACTCTCCTCCCCCTCTGACCCCTCGCTTTAGGAGAGTCCTGCATGTTGCTGAGCAATTTGTCAGACAGGCCCAGAGGAGGAGTCCACCCCCTCGACATAGCCTCCATTTGCTTGGGAGGGATCCAGAGAGAAAAGCTAGAGGGGGGGTGGGGTGCCTAGATCTTAGTTTCAGGAAGGCCTCTGTAGAGTGAAGGTGAACCAGGGACACTGCTGTGTTGTTTTCTGCTAGTAAAAAGCAAATTGCATTCCGTGCCTTCTCTCTCTCTCTCTCTCTCTCTCTCTCTCTCTCTCTCTCTCTGTGTGTGTGTGTGTTGAAACAAAATAAAAAAATTCCTTCGAGAGCCAGTGTGGTGTAGTGGTTAAGAGCGGTAGTCTCGTAATCTGGGGAACCGGGTTTGATTCCCCGCTCCTCCACATGCAGCTGCTGGGTGACCTTGGGCCAGTCACACTCCTTTGAAGTCTCTCAGCCCCACTCACCTCACAGAGTGTTTGTTGTGGGGGAGGAAGGGAAAGCCACTTTGAGACTCCTGAAGGGGAGTGAAAGGCGGGATATCAAATCCAAACGCTTCTTCTTCTTCCAGTAGCACCTTAGAGACCAACTAAGTTTGTTATTGGTATGAGCTTTCATGTGCATGCACACTTCTGAAGTATCTGAAGAAGTGTGCATGCACACGAAAGCTCATACCAATAACAAACTTAGTTGGTCTCTAAGGTGCTACTGGAAGGAATTTTTTTATTTTGTTTCGACTATGGCAGACTAACATGGCTAAGGTAAAGGTAAAGGGACCCCTGATCATTAGGTCCAGTCGTGACCAACTCTGGGGTTGTGGCGCTCATCTCGCTTTATTGGCCAAGGGAGCCGGCGTACAGCTTCCGGGTTGTGTGGCCAGCATGACTAAGCCACTTTTGGCGAACCAGAGCAGCGCACGGAAACGCCATTTACCTTCCCACCGGAGCGGTACCTATTTATCTACTTGCACTTTGACGTGCTTTCGAACTGCTAGGTTGGCAGGAGCAGGGACTGAGCAACGGGAGCTCACCCTGTTGCGGGGATTCGAACCACCGACCTTCTGATCGGCAAGTCCTAGGCTCTGTGGTTTAACCCACAGCACTAACATGGCTACCTACCTGTAACTCTGTGTGTGTGTGTGTGTGTGTGTGTGTGTGCCTGCCCTGTGGATGACCTGACTCCTGGACAGCTCCTTGACATAGGATGGCTTTAGACATAGGATTTAGACTAAATCAAGGAGGAGAAGGCTATTGATGGCTACTAGCTGTGGTGGCTACATTCTACCTGTGGAATCTGTGCCTCTGGATGCTAGTTGCTGGAAATTACAGGTGTGCAGAGTGCTGTTGCCTTCAAGCCCACCTTTGTGCTTCTATTGGCACCTGGTTGGCCACTCAGAGGACAGGATGCTGAACTAGATGGACACAACGGAACTACCAGTCCTCAGAGGAGGGTGCCCATAGCATCTCTGCATGAGTCATGGTGCTGGACTTGCTTCCCTTCAATCAGGAAGCATGCCCAGAACAGTGGGAAGTGGCGCCCTTGAGGGTAAGCAATTTTTACTCTTAGGGCCCAAACAGGCATGCATGCATGCATGCTATAGATTCAAAGCACCTTCCCCCTCCCCACCAAAAGAATAATGGGAACTGTAGTTTAGCTCTCAGAGATTTATAATTCTCAACACCCTTAATAAACTATAGTTCTCAGCAGTGTAGAAATATGCTTTAAATGTGCTTTAAATTTATGGTGTGTGCACAGCTAATGGAAACTTCCCTCCTGAACTAATAATTTAAGCCTTTAGGTAACTTCCAGCCTACTCTGGCAGGAGAGAAAGAATTAACGTCCCCTTCCCCATTTAACACCAATGGGGAAGAGACACATTAAATGCTGCCATGTGTTTAATGTCACACCTGTTTTTGACCCTTACAGACTCTAAAAGTAAATATTTTCAAGCAGGCTGACAATTTTAAATCAGAGAGGGAAAGAAATCAAGAGTTTGGCAGCTGGAGTTCAGTCTGAAAGGAGCTTGCAAATGAGACCTCTTCATATTTGGCAGATCTTGAAGGCTTTCAAAGTCTCTTTTTTGTCTTGTGGTTCTCAACCGCACACAGACTTTTTGCTTCTTATTCATTGCCCTTAGGTCTGGGAACTTTTGCCACTAGCATTGTAATGTCACGAATTTTACAGAACATGTGTTTAGACATCACATGTTTGCTCTCTGGAAAGGGTTTTTTTCCTTCTTTTTTTGCAGAGTCATGCCTAACTGAGCAGCTGCCAAAGGGCAGCTACTGTGTGCTGGATTCTGAGGACAAATTGTGCGTTTTCAGTTTCCCAGCTGCTTATTCTTTCTCGGGGAAGATAAATTAAACTCCCTGCTTCATCTCTAAACGAGCTCATGTTTGTTGCCTACTTGCAGGCGAGGTTGTATAATTTCACTGACACACCTCTGTAGGGAGAGAGAAGCTTTCATAGAATCACATAATTATAGAGTTGGAAGGGACCCCAGGGGTCATCTAGTCCAACCCCCAGCAATGCAGGGATCTCAACTAAAGCATCCATGACAGATGGCCATCCAACCTCTGCTTAAAAACTTCCAAGGAAGGAGAGTCTGCAACCTATGGGACCGCCTCTCTTGGTATGCCCCGTGGAGGACCTTAAGGTCCACAAATGACAACACTTTGGAGGTCCCAAGGCGCAAGGTGGCTAGGTTGGTCTCAACTAGGGCCAGGGCCTTTTCAGTACTGGCCCCGACTTGGTGGAACGCTCTGTCACAAGAGACTAGGGCCCTGCGGGACTTGACATCTTTCCGCAGGGCCTGAAGGCAGCCCCGTTGAGGGAATTTTTTAATGTTTGATGTCTTATTGTGTTTTTAATATTCTGTTGGAAGCTGCCCAGAGTAGCTGGGGAAACCGAGCCAGATGGGCAGGGTATAAATAAATAAATTATTATTATTATTATTATTATTATTATTATTATTATTATTATGCATGTGGAGCTGCTGCAACTATAGGCAGGAGAACTGAGAATGATGAATAGCTCCTCCATTGTGAACCTGCACCATCTCTGGACCAGTGAAGGAGCATCCCCTCCACAAAGGAAGTGGAGGGAAATAATTTGTCCTCGGGTCCTTTGGGGGGGGTGTTTCACCTTTAAGAGAAAGAATTCTGTACATGCTCAGAGGTGCCCTGCCTGAGATACCGGGCTTTGGGCTCTGCATAATCTCGATTGTGTGACTTCACAGTGGCGACTTCATCCTTCACTGTACTAAATAATGTATAGCAACAGAGAAAGCAGAGATGCTTAAGCTTTCTGGAATTGGGAACTTTTAATAGCATGATGGCTTCAACGCTGAGAACGCTTTAAGAAGCATTTCTCATTATGGGAAAATTCCCGTCAGTGCTGTTGTGTTCTTTTTCCTCTTTGTCCTCTCTGTTTAATGATACAGTAACATTAGAGGTCTTATTTCTCTTTTGAGATACACAGGCACCTGACTGTGAGTTGGCTGTTTTATTCAAAGGCTCCCCGTGGCTGCTCCCGCTGAAGGAGAACAAAGCTGCCATAGAAAACAACCGCATATGGCATATCCAGTACAGAGTGGAAAATTAATAATGGATAAATAATTCAAGGTGGGCATAAATGGGGTGAATGTACCAAGACCAGAGGTGCCTGGCTCCTGCTATCATGCCACACAAGCAAATAATGCCAGCATTAGGTGGAGAAATCCTTTAAAGGAAAAGTTTCTAGCTTTTGAAAATAAGTTTGAAAGTGAGCCATGCCTGGTGCAATCTCACTTTGTGTCTGTTTGCGTTTGTGTGTTAGCAGTACAGATGGAGGGGGGGGGGGTTTGGTCTGCAGTTTTAAGAAAAGCAACCTAATTTTCAGCTCCAAGACTAGTAGGTGCATTGCAACACAACTTATACTTTGGAATTTGCACAGCTCTGAATTGTGCGATGCTGCCCCCAGCTCAGAAAAGTACCAAAATGTATCTGGGAAAAATACATATTTAGAAATGCATACGTTAAGGCAAAATTGATATTTAAAAGTGTCGTTTGTGTTAAAATACTATTTAAATATGCATTTAATCTTAAATTTTCGTGCAGATGTGGGGGGGGAATCAGAGATTTATATGGAAATGGGATGGAATGGTTTTATGAATGAACACGTGTAATTGACACGAATTGGAACTAGACTGAGCCTTCCACCCTTGGTAGGTTTTCTGGCATGCAGCTGATGGGATACATCAGTTGTTTGCAAAGCTCTGTGCACCATGATTAGGGGAGTCAACTTTGCAAATCACAGAACTTCAATAATTTCATTATAGGAAACTGACATAAACCAGGTTTATGTCAGATGGCTGCCAAAACACTCATTCATCTTTAACCCAACACTTTGAAGCTCTTGGAAGCCACCCAGAGTGGCTGGGGAAACTCAGCCAGATGGGCGGGGTATAAATAATAAATTATTATTATTATTATTTATTTGAATTCCCAGACTCATTGACATATGCTGAGGATGTAGTTGATCTCCAAAATCTGTCTGCACTAGCTCCGCATTCGCATTAGCGCTGATCTGCTGCTCTTCCCATAATACTACTTTCATTCTCGGTAGCAACTATATGGAATCACTTCAAGGGTCAGAAAGAGAAAAGGCTAATAATCTGCAGGAGACTCTGCTAACTCAGGTGTAAATCACCAGCGCTAATACCAGTAGAGGCATGTCATTTCCCCTCTGGGAAACCTCCTTTCTTCTTTTCCCTGCACAGGCAGGTGAGATTAAAGTCCTGGAATTAGTCGCTTCGTGTGGAGAGGTGAGAGCCTGCCATTTCAGAATGGCTTGATTATCTCAGGATGTGTTCAAAAGGAAAAACACATACAATTTCCTGCCAGAAATTGTTTTGTTCAGGTTGCTTCCTTAATGCTGGCAACTTTCTGCAGAGTGGAAAAGCCACTGTTCCACTTTTCAGTAAGAAAAGAAATGCTACATCGTTCAGACACACACACACACACACACACACACAGAGAGAGAGAGAGAGAGAGAGAGAGAGAGAGAGAGAGAGAGAAAGAGTAGTTGTACAGTGGTTTGATTTCACCCCCAGAAGCACACTCCATTGTCTCTCGAGACAGATGGATGCCAACGAAAACAAAGGAAATGGTAGCACTGATGATTGGTCTCTGTTTTATCTATAAGGTAAAGGTAAAGGGACCCCTGACCATTAGGTCCAGTCGTGGCCGACTCTGGGGTTGCGCCGCTCATCTCGCTTTATTGGCCGAGGGAGCCGGCATTCAGCTTCCGGGTCATGTTGCCAGCAGGACTAAGCCACTTCTGGCGAACCAGAGCAGTGCATGGAAACACCGTTTACCTTCCCGCCAGAGTGGTACCTATTTATCTACTTGCACTTTAACATGCTTTCGAACTGCTAGGTTGGCAGGAGCAGGGACCGAGCAACGGGAGCTCACCCCGTTGAGGGGATTCGAACCGCCAACCTTCTGATCGGCAGGTCCTAGGCTCTGTGGTTTAACACACAGCACCACCCTGACCTATTCCAGAGAACATATCTTAGGGTTGCCATATTTTGAAGAGCAAAAAAGAGGACAGCTTGGGCTGGCAGCGGCCGCAGCGTGCAGAGCAGCTCGAGACCCAACCTACCCACCCCCCAAATGAAACCCAGACATTTCCTTTAAAATGTAAAAATCTGCGCAGATGGGCATGTGAGCCCCCCAAAAGAGGACAAGTCTGGGTTTTCCTGGATGCATGGCAACCCTACATATCAACACCAGTCACGACCAGCCTTGAACTTCAGCAGTCACCCAGGTCCGGGAGCCCAGCTCTGTGCTAAATGCTGAAAATCTCATAAGTGATTTCATACGTATGCGGGATCTTTTCCTGAAATGTGAACCTCTGCAAGGTAGCAATAATTATCCTTTGATCACCTAGCGTCTGGTACCCAGTCTAGGGTGAACATGTACAAAAAACGCTTCAGGACCTCTAGCAAGTGTGTAGAAGGGGAAACTTCAGCCAGAGCTTATCTGCAGAAATTACCTTTCCTACAAAAGTGTTAAAGGTGCAGAAGCCATGGTCCCTTTTGCATTTGACCACACTAATCCAGCAATGATCTGAACATGAGTCACTGTTATTAGTGTCACCAAGTTATGCATATTCCTGTGTGCCATACGTGGTCTTCCAGGATTACTGAGCTGTAGAAAGAAAGGGTGTGTGCAGATTTGTTTCAATACACTGAGTGAGTGAGGATGTCTGGCCAGTTCCTATCACTGTGTAAGAGGTGATATAATCATTATATTCAGTACCTAAGCAGCATACAGCCTTTGTGCTTCCTACTTCTGTTAGAATAACCAGAATATTCAGAGCCTTCTTGCAATTCCAATGTATCTGCAATAGGTGAGAGCTGTTGTTTTTTAATTGGGTCCCCTCTAACTGGCATGTGTTCAGGCCCTTTGGTTTCTGTTATGTCAGGGGTCAGCAAACTTTTTCAGCAGGGGGCCGGTCCACTGTCCCTCAGACCTTGTGGGGGGCCGGACTATATATTTTTTTTTGGGGGGGGGAGAATTCCTATGCCCCACAAATAACCCAGAGATGCATTTGAAATAAAAGCACACATTCTACTCATGTAAAAACACGCTGATTCCCGGACTGTCCGCGGGCCGGATTGAGAAGGCGATTGGGCCGGATCTGGCCCCCAGGCCTTAGTTTGCCTACCCTTGTGTTATGTCATGGCACTTTATTTGCCTGACAAATACTTTTCATTTTCATTTAGGCTAGCCTAAAGATAGGACGCGTGCCAAAAACACTGATAAGTCTTGACGTTTCTTTGGAAGTTGCCACTTAAGTTATAAAGAAAAATGGTTGAGGTGGGGAGAAATGATTCTTGAAATGTCTACCCTCATTATTTCTTCCCCGTGCAAACAATTAGAAACAGCCAGAACACACTTCGTTTGCTCTGAGGAAACTTTTGGATTTAGTGGAAGAGTGCCATGTCCCTGGAGGCAAAATCTGTAAATGCTTGAGTAAAGACATTCCCTCTGCTTCAGTAAATTTCGAGACTTGCTGGGTTATTGGCAGAATAAACCCCCTGTGAGGAGCACTGGAAACTTTTCTGAATAAATCTTGAATTCTACACATACTCTTGAGTGATTGTAAAAGGCACTGTTCTCTAATGAGTCTTCAAAGGTTTGCGCGAGGCAATTTTCACTTGAGGATGTTTCTGTGGGAAACGATTCACAAATGGGATCAAATGAATGAATGAATGAATAAAGTAGGTTGCCATGAGTAGCTGCGGCATGTAGTCTGAGGGGTGTATCTGGAGATCCCTTGTCTCACCCGAAGGCACAACTCTCGAAATCTGAACTGCAGATTCCAACACGGGAAGCAGCTTGCAAGTTTGCAAAGGGAGAAGTCCCAGGGAGTCAGTCCCCATTGGTCCATTGATCTCAGGAGTCTCTTCAGTGACTGGCAATGTGTCTCCAAGGTTTCAGGCAGGGTTCTCTCCCAGCACTACCTGGAAATGTTGCCAACGATTGAATCTTTTGTGTACAAAGCAGGTACTATGGCCCTTCCCCTCTGAAATCAGGCACTGCACTTCCCTCACGCAGCCCTGCCAGATGTGCTGCACTGCGTGCATTCATGTTTGTGCCAGCACTGCACATGGATAAAGTGCCTACCCGTCCTTTGGACGGCTTGGACGCTTCTCCCAAGGGTCAGTTGACCTTCTAGAATGCACTGAACCCTCAGTTTCTTGCTGCCTTGGCCACACCAGCTCTTCTTCCACCCCAAGGTCTGCCGCAGCAGTGCTTCAACCCAGGTCCAAAGAAAAGAAAAAGTTGCCGTTGTTTCCCAAAGAGAAACACAGTCCTATAGAGAGAACTATAAGGGCTTCTTCACATAGTTTGTTGAGGTGACAGCTCTCTTGCGATAAGGATTTTGGTATGCTTGTTTCCATTATCAGACGGTGCATTTGTTCGATCTAGCAATCTGCAATTGGAGTTTTACTTTCCCCATCTTATCCTGATGTGACTCAGCCCAAAGATACTGTTCCTTGAAGAATGACTCACCTGGAAGAGCCGCGGAGAGAGGGCTTTCATTGTTCAAGCTAGGAATGAGCTCACAATTGCAGGCGCATCCTACCTGTTTTGGATCAGGTCAAAGGTCCATCTCATCCTGCATCTGGTTTCCATTTGTGGCCAACAGCAGAACTTAGGACCAGACTGCAACAGAGCTCTCCCCACTTAATAATTGTGTGGGCACCATGTAGGTGACCCCTGACATACCCTGGCTGTCTGCAGTTCTCCATGGTTTTAGGCAGGGGTCTGTTGCAGCTGTACCTGGAGTTGGCATGGATTCTGTAAGTGAAGCGTAGGGACTTATCCACACTTCTTGTTTTCCCGCTGCTTTCCCCCGGGGAAACAGCTGTTTCGCTCTCAATCGGAGCAAATGGCAATTCGGGTTTCCACCGGATTGCCATTTGTTCTGATCTGTCACTAAAGAGTGGGTTTTCCCTTGGAAATGAGTGGGACAATGGGGAAACCACTCAGACCCATGCCTAGAAAGTGCGAGCCAAGCAGAAAACTGCTCGGACCTGTGCTTTCTAGGTGCAGCACAAATGAAGGTGTGAATGAGCCCTGAATGTAGCTCTTGGTTTCCTGTATTCTTTTGAAAGAAAGTACTTCTTCAAAAAGGGACGCGGGTGGTGCTGTGGGTTAAACCACAGAGCCTAGGACTTGCCGATCAGAAGGTCAGTGGTTTGAATCCCCACGACGGGGTGAGCTCCCGGTGCTCGGTCCCTGCTCCTGCCAACCTAGCAGTTTGAAAGCACACCAAAGTGCAAGTAGATAAATACTACTCCGGCGGGAAGGTAAATGGCGTTTCCGTGCGTTGCTCTGGTTCGCCAGAAGTGGCTTAGTCATGCTGGCCACACGACCCAGAAGCTGTACGCCGGCTCCCTTGGCCAATAAAGCGAGATGAGCGCCACAACCCCAGAGTCCCCCACGACTGGACCTAATGGTCAGGGGTCCCTTTACCTTTACCTTTATGCAGTATCACTAACAGCTCATGAAGAATGTGCATGTAATAGCTGAATTCTGTACATTCTCTGGCAATTAAGCATAATCAACAGGTCTTGAGGAATGTGCATATATCAACTAAATGTTGCATGTTCTCAGTCAATCATTATGCATAGTCCCTTTACCTTTACTTACTTCTTTAAAAGGAAAGCACTTTTTCATGCAGTGTATTGCTAAATTATGGAATTCGCTCCTACAGGAAGCAGTGATGGCTGCAACATGAATGACGATGAGGATAAATTATATGACTCCCATCTGACTTTGCTGCCCCAGCCACTCTGGGTGGCTGCCAACAAATTACACATATTAAGCACAGTAAAACACCAAACATTAAAAGCTTCCCTATACAGGGCTGCCTTCAGATGTTTTCTAAAAGTCAAATAGTTGTTTATTTCCTTGACATCTGGCGGGAGGGCGTCCCAAGATTGGGAGTGACTACCCAGAAGGCCCTCTGCCTGGTTCCCTATAGCTTCACTTCTCGCAGTGAAGGAACCACGGGTAAAGGTAAAGGTAAAGGACTTGTGGACAGTTAAATCCAGTCGAATTCATCTGTGGGGTGTGGCACTCATCTCCACTTTCAGGCTGAGAAAGCTGGTGTTTGTCCGCAGAGAGCTTTCCAGGTCATGTGGCCAGCATGACCGCATAACTAAACTGCTTCTGGCACAACGGAACACAATGATGGAAACCAGAGCACACGGAAACGCCGTTTACCTCCCCGTCGCAGCGGTACCTATTTATCTACACGTGCTGGCATGCTTTCGAACTGTTAGGTTGGCAGGAGCTGAGACGGAACAACAACAACAATTTATTATTCATTCCCCAGCCACTCTGGGTGGCTTCCAACAGAATATTAAAATACAATAGTCTATTAAACATTAAAAGCTTCCCTAATGGGAGCTCACCCCGTGGTGCAGACTTGAACTGCCGTCCTTCCGAATGGCAAGCCCAAGGGGCTCAGTGGTTTCGATCACAGCGCCACCCGTGTCCCCTGAGGGAACCGCCAGAAGGCTCTCGGTGCTGAATCTCAGTGTCCAGGCTGGACAATAGGGGTGGAGATGCTCCTTCAGGTATGCAGGGCCTTTAAAAGCAATTAGACAAATTCATGGAGGAAAAGGCTACCCCTGGGTACTAGCCATGATGGCTATACCGTGCCTCCACAGTCAGAGACAGTAATGCTTCTGGTCGCAGGAGGAGAGAGGGCTCCTGTGTTCGAATCCTGCTTGCAGGCATCTGACTGGCCACTGTGAGAACAGGATGATGGCCTAGATGGGCCACTGTCCTCATCTAGCAGGGATCTACTTGTGTTCTTATATTTTTGCTTTTCAAATGCTTTTTTCTTAAGCAATACAGCAAGGACATCCAATTCACAAGGTCTTGGTGGTTGACATTAAAAAAACCAAATAAAAATAAACCTTGTTGTTGTTGTTTAGTTGTTTAGTCGTGTCCGACTCTTCGTGACCCCAGGGACCAGAGCATGCCAGGCACTCCTGTCTTCCACTGCCTCCCGCAGTTTGGTCAAACTCATGCTGGTAGCTTCGAGAACACTGTCCAACCATCTCATCCTCTGTCGTCCCCTTCTCCTTCTCTTTCCCAACATCAGGGTCTTTTCCAGGGAGTCTTCTCTGCTCATGAGGTGGCCAAAGTATTGGAGCCTCAGCTTCAGGATCTGTCCTTCCAGTGAGCACTCAGGGCTGATTTCCTTCAGAATGGATAGGTTTGAGCTTCTTGCAGTCCATGGGACTCTCAAGAGTCTCCTCCAGCACCATAATTCAAAAGCATCTATTCTTCAGCGATCAGCCTTCTCTATGGCCCAGCTCTCACTTCCATACATCACTACTGGGAAAACCATAGCTTTAACTATACGGACCTTTGTTGGCAAGGTGATGTCTCTGCTTTTTAAATTTTTATTTTTTTAAAAAAATAAACCTACTTTGTTATAAATCCCAATTTGCATTCCACAGCAAGTAGTTTAATAGTGCTGATTTTCTCGGGAGCTGACATTGCTCCATGCACTATGACCTGCAAAGGAATAATGAAAGACATGCAAGGGTTCCCTGCTTGGGTATCATTTTTCTTTTGCGGAACAGATGACACCTGGGATATAGGAGGTCAGTTTAATGAGAGTAAATGAGATGGGGGAAAGCGAAGAGAGGTGTCGCCATTATTTTTGACAAATAGCACCAGGGATTTAGCTCATTTGTGACTATTTTAGAGCGTGCAGAATTAAAATTGCTAAAAATAAACAGATAAAATGTGGTCCAGCTAGCTTGCTCTATTACTTCCCTTCCTGATAACCATCCTTTGTTGTTGAAAGACTTCAGTTAACTGATAAGATATTAATCACTAGACAGCAAGATCCCTATAGGGATTGTTGCTATACTGCTGCTATAGATCCAGTGTCTCCTTTTACGTATACCCACACTGACATTGCTGAGGATTATTGTAGTACCCAGAAGGCAGAGGGTGCTTTATAGAGCAATGTAAAGAAAATATAGGTCCTTGCCCTGAGCAGCCTACAGCTGAAATTTAGATTTTCCCTAATTCTGATAACTTAGCTAGATTCTGCACATGGAAAGATCATATGTTAGGGATAGGGTTTTATTTATTATACTCATAATCCCCCTTGATTCCTCCGCCCCTTGTTCTTGATTTCTTTGTGGAAGGGGTGTTTTGATATGTGGGAACATGTATTTATTTACTTAAATAAGATGTATAGCATTTATAACCCACCTGTTTCTCCAAAGAGCTCAAGGTGGTGTACATGGCCTCCATCTCCCCGTTTCATCCTCACAACAACCCTGTGTGGTAGGTTAGGCTGAGACAGTGACTGGCCCAAGGTCAGCCGGTGAGCTTCATGGCTGAGTGGGGGATTTCACCCTTGGTCTCTCCCAGGTCCTAGTGCGACACTCTAAGCACTACACCACAGTGGCTTCATGTCCACTCCGCCTGCATTGTGAAATCGTACATAGTCCATGAACTATTCCATATGCTTTTCCTGTATGCTTAAATTGGATTTGAGGCAGTGGAGATGAAAGGATACCTTTGTAGCTACCAAAGACCACATCAGGTGCTCAGGAACTGGCTCTCTCTATATAAACCTACCCGGACCCTATGATCATCATCTGAGTACCTTCTTAGTGTGCCTCCTCAGTGAGAGGTCCGGAGGGTGGCAACACGAGAACTGGCCTTTTCTGTGGTGGCTCTTGTTCATGGAATGCTCTCCCCAATATGGCACCTTCAATATGCACTTTTATGTGCCAGGCGAAAACATTCCTTTTCAGCCAGGCCTCAGACTTATTGACATCCACTACCTTTTTAAATGTGCTGTGGGAGAGGGGGTTATTGGTTTGTTTTTGTTCTTATTTTTATTGTGTGTTTCGTGGGTTTTATATTGTATTTTTACATTGTGAACCACCCTGAGATCTACGGATGATGGGTGGCATATGAATTTAATACATGCATACGTAACCCAAAGAGGGTTATCAAAGGCTCTCTGCTCATCTTCCTTTCTACTATTTCAGCCTCAGAGTTTGTGTCCAACAGACAATCTTTCCTTGTTTGCAGGAGGAAGCATTGCAGAGCAAAAGCTCCGCAATGATGAAGGTGAAATATACTGGACAGACCTTATTAAAATGATCAGCAGTACCTGCCACTCAGCTGTCCCACTGCTGTCAGGGCTCAGCAAGAAGCAAATGCAGCACTGCACATTACATGAGGCTGTCGCTGTGCGAGACAACTTGCATTGCCTGCCTGTTCCTCCAGCCCTTCCCCTCCTACACACACAGACACACAACCCACCGATTCAGTGTAATAATAAACAGCTCTTGTCAGACGGACATCATATGTGCATTCTCCATAGTTCTGGTTCCTGCTCAGATGGGCATCCGAAATCCCAAGCCTCTTTCCATGACAGAAGAAATCTGGCGGAGGACAGCCTTTTTGCATTCCATTGAAGAGAAATGATGGCGTGCAAATTCCCAGGTCTGCTTGGGGCATTTGGAACAATTCCTGTTGTTGGTATTGAGCTGGGCAATATTTGGATTGCCCTGTGTTATTTTTTTAGCTGGAGGCAGACACTAGTTTGTTTATTCCCCCTCTCTCTCTTGGAGGCTTGAAGGAGGTGGGTAAAGGTGGTGATTGCTGGTGATGGGTACTTTTGTCTGGTTTGACAGGTCTTTGTATTGCTTCAAATACTACCTTGATCAGAGACAACAGGGGGTGCACCTCATGGAAAGTGATGTCTCTTCCAACAGCCATCTGT
Source organism: Podarcis liolepis (assembly GCF_965112155.1). Lineage (NCBI taxonomy): Eukaryota > Metazoa > Chordata > Lepidosauria > Squamata > Lacertidae > Podarcis > Podarcis liolepis. The sequence continues at coordinate 92,723,171 of NC_139556.1, read as the reverse complement.
TCCTTGTCTTAATATCGTAGACCACTTCTATGACTGAAGAACAAAGTAATATGTAGGGGTGGCTGGGTGCAATGATTTCAGTGACCGGGTGGCGGGGGGTGAAGCTTCCCAGGGGGAAATGAGATTATTCTTACTGCAGGTTTGTGACTAAATAAATGGCCTCTTCCTCTATGGCAAGTAGGGATGCTTGATAATTTCATTTGATCCAGGCTGCATCTACAGAAGTATAGTGTCCCAATCAAGAGAAGTCATGTTGTTGTTTAGTCGTTTAGTTGTGCCCGACTCTTCGTGACCCCATGGACCAGAGCACACCGGGCCCTCCTGTCTTCCACTGCCTCCGCAATTTGGTCAAACCCATGCTGGTAGCTTCGAGAACACTATCCAACCATCTAGTCCTCTGTCGTCCCCTTTTCCTTGTCCCCTACATCTTTCCCATCATCAGGGGCTTTTCCAGGGAGTCTTCTCTTCTCATGAGGCGGCCAAAGTATTGGAGTCTCAGCTTCAAAATCTGTCCTTGCAGTGAGCACTCAGGGCTGATTTCCTTAAGAATGGAGAGGTTTGATCTTCTTGGAAGTCATAGTACCACTCTAGTCTGCCTTGGTGAGACCATACCTGAAGTTCTGTGTCCAGTTCTAGGTGCCACCATTTAAGAAGGATATTGACAAGCTTGAACGTATGCAGAGTAGGGTGACCAAGAAGATAAAGGTTCTACAAACCAAGCCTTATGAGGAACGGTTGAGGGAGTTGGGTATGTTTAGCCTGGGAAAGAGGAGTCTGAGAGGAATATGATAGTCATCATCAAATATCTCAAGGGATGTCACAAGGAAGATGGAACAAGCTGGTTGTCTCCTGCTCTGGAGGGTAGGACTTGAACTTCAAGTTACAAGAAAGGAAATTCTTACTAAACATCCGAAGAACTTTCTGACAGTAAGAGCGGTTCGACAGTGGAACGGACTCCCTTTGGAGTTTGTGGACTCTCCTTCCTTGGAGGTTTTTAATTTGGGTGGCCATCTGTCATGGATGCTTTAATTGATATTCCGCCATTGCCTTTTCTTCTTCTTTTTCAAATGGAGTGGAATGTATTTGAACTGGTTGTTGTTGTTTGGCATGTGTCACAGGTGGGTTTTTAGGCTTTTGTTTTCTTCTGGCTTTTCATATTTCATTTTAAAGTTTGTGTTATATTTGCAAGTTGCTTTGGGCTGCCTTTTGTAAAAAACAAAAATGCAACTTAAAATGTAATAATAAACACATAGCTTCTCTTCTGCACGCCTAAGAAATGCATTTCCATTGCAATATATCGCTCCCTTTAATAGAAAACTTCGATGGCGAGTGCTGACAGGAAAGGAGCTAAAAACAAACGAACAAACAAGCCAAATTGTAGGGAGGAAAGGAAAGAAGCTGTGCTGCAATCACGGCTAATGGTGAGTTCTGGAAACTGTTGTACAATGTCTAATCCCCCGGGAGAAATTCTGTGAAATGTGCCCCGTCAATTTCCCTGTCCAAAAGCAGAGTGGCAGAGTTTTGAGAGGCCGTTTTTACACAGCAGTCTTCCTCTCATTCTCACTCCATATTTAATCCAGCTGCTCCCACCAAGCTGCCCTGTCTCGTTTCCTTATTGTGTCTATTCATTCACATATTGCCCTGTTATTCAGAATATTAAACCCATAATTCAAGCTTGTCTTCTTTTCCCCACTCATTGCTTATCTCATGAAGAAGCGAGTAGTACACATGCCAGAAGCAGAATTATGTGCTTCGATCCCTGATGGAAAATGTGGAGTTTCCGAAATGAAACAGGTGACTTTGTTCCAAGGCTGCCGCAGCTAATATAACACAGAAAGTTATTCAAAATGCAAGATAAATATACTTTTCGGAATTTAAAAACAAAACAGAACACTAAGGTTCTCAGGAGATATTCTGTTTCTCGCACAAAAAACAGGATAAAAACACACAGAGAAGTGTAAAAACATTCAGGCCATTAGTACCAGCCTCCTGCTTAAAGACATAACACTGAATAGCTCCCCCAACCCGCGAAAAAATAATAATCTAATATTCTTTATTCTTTGAGGGAGCAATCCTATGCACAGGAAGCTGGCATTAAGCAAGTTTGCATAAGTTAAGCAAGCATAAAGTTACGCCAGATCCAAACTCCATTCAGCAGTGGGGCTGCTGCTCTGCTTAAGTCTGGCAAAGCGCGTTCTCCTTCATGGAGAACACGTGTTGCGGTGGGGGCCGTCAGGGCCCTCCAAAGTTGGGGGCGGACTAATTGATCGTTGGCCACTGATGCGATTGGGGCTTCCCTTGTTGTTGGGAAGAAGTTCATGTTGCCATTTGTTGACTGACAGCCAGAAATGTTAAAACTCCTTGCATGAGGCTAGGGCTTCCTCTTTTTGACCGTGCATCGGATTGCCCGCCCCCCCTCCCTAGAATTAGGGTTGTTCGCTTTGACCTTGCTATGCCTGTCATGGGGTCGTCTGCTCTTGGGGCAGGGGCCCGGTAGGAATTTTGTCTATCTGATTGGCTGGGGCCATTTGTTTTTTGCCTACTGCTTGGCAGGGGGTTGGACTCGATGGCCCTTGTGGTCTCTTCCAACTCTATGATTCTATGATTCTAAATCGGCACAACTTGTAAGGTTGCGGTTAGGCATTGGTTTGTGGTTTGGTTGGTTGAGGGGCAGTGGTTGAGTGCCTGCCCTTGAAAGGTTGAGTGCCTGCCCCTCTAATGCTGCTGCTGCGAGGGATTCCCTTAAAGGAATTGGGGGCTAACTATTGCTTGCCCACTCTGTCACGGGGGCTCGGGCCATAGCAATGAGCTCCTGGTTGTATTTGGGGGTGAGGGCAGGTTCCCTGCTCCATCGTTACCCCCAAGTGTATCCCCCTATTCTGACTTTCGCATCGTGCGGAATGTCAGTCTGTCCCCCATGGTGGGGGCAGATAGTCGCAACCAATGCCTAAGCAACCACTCACAAATTTGTATTTTAATAAAGTTGTGGCCAAAATTATGCCAAAAATCTTAAACAAAAAATTCCGTGTGATGTGTGAGTTATTGGGGTGGCCCTGGGGACCTCGACACGCAAAAGGAAAACAAGTGCTTAGTGTCAGGTCTCCAGGTCACATGACTGGAGTCAACCTAAGTCCTGCCTCTCTGCATTTTTGTGTACATTGCCCCACCCTATTCCACCCCCATTGTGTCTTTTCCCAGGTCCTAAAGGACCTGAGTGTTGGCAATTGTGCCTAAGATGGTTGTCGCCTGTACTGCGGGAGGGTGTTATTGGGTTATTGGGCTGTTGTTTTTATTTTCATTATGTATTTTGTGCTTTTATATTTTGATTTTCTTCTGTGAACTGCCCTGAGACTTCTGGGTATACAGTGGTATATAAATTATATAATAATAATAATAATAATAATAATAATAATAATAATAATAATGCTCTTTTCAGCAGCTGTTTTTTGTTTAGGCAAAACCTATCCAGACATGTTGATGTGTTTTCATCTGGACTTAGCTTATTGTTGATTTTAATGATTTTCTGAATGTTTAAAATAGTTGCTGCCCTTTTTCACTTATATTGTTTCATTCTTCTTGTAAAATGCTTTGAGATTTTATTACAATCAAGCGGTATATAAAATTCATGCAATAAATATATCAATAAGTAGATGGACCAGTGAGAAGCATGAGAATGTGGGAAAGTTCCCAAGGGAATCTGTTACTTGTCTAGTAATAACTCCAGCTGACACAGGAATGGCTCAGTGTAGCCAACAAGTGCTGAGCTCATCTATATTTTACACCCCAAAGAGATGGTAAGAGTTCTGGGCTGTTCCTCCAACAAAAGCGCCCTGCAGGGGAGCAAGATAGCACATCATGGAAACAGGTATAGTCAACTTTTCTGTGTGTGTTATTACATGCAGGGAATTAATGTTGTTTCATGAGGCAGTTCAATTAAAAAAGCACAGAATTCAAGTCACGGCTGCAAAGGAAGGGGCCTCTTGATTCTTGCTACCTTTTTCTTTGGTTTAACTTTCCTGCTCCTGACATCATATGGCATCAAACAGATTGAGTTCAATGGGATTTACTTGTTTGCCCTGTGGAGAACCATCTATCTGTACCTTGATTTGTATTGGAGTCAGTCAGTTGGTGGAACTCAATGGGTGTCTGGTTCCTTCAGCCTTTGCTGAGTCCCTGTTAAAATTTGTTACCGACTATGAGGTTTTCCTCTCCTGAGTGCAGAGCTGCACTTTTTAAATATATATATATATATATATAATTTTTATTGAATGATTTTATGTTACAAAAAATTACAACCATACTACCACTAAATATAATTGAGAAATAAAAATTACATACATCAATATTTAGTTTATTTGTTATTTACCATCTTATTTCCTCCCAAACATTCCATACAAAACACACATATGTACAGACACACACACACAAAAATGATAATAATGAAAGTAAATAGTTTCCCCCCTTTTCTCTTACAAAATATTTTCTTCAATTTTGACTTCCTGTCAAGTCCCTTTGCATATGTTTTATCTTACAATCAAATGTACACAAAACAATAAACCTTTCTATATAAATTTTCCAATACATTCTGAAAGCATAATAAATCCTTAATTGTCATCCAACTCCTTTACTTCCTTTGTCACTCAAATGCTAGCACGGAGTCAAAACTATTATTGTATTTTTTAACATATCTTCTAGAACCATCCCATTTTTCTGCAAGTTTTTGCTTTGATTTTCCTCTGATTTTGCTGGCCACAAGTATTGCAGTTGCATACAAGAATACCTCTCTTAGATTTTTTGGTATCTCTTTATCTAAAATACTTAATAGAAATGCCTCCGTTTTTTTAGTAAAAGTTATCCCTATCATCTTTTTTAATTCATCGTATATTTCCCCCCCCCCAAAAAAAAATCTGCACTTGGCATGCATAGGAGAGTGTTGGCTATCCATAAATGTTTTCTAATTTCTACAATTTTTTTTGTTAAATGTTTTTATTGAAAGTTTTCAACATAAGGTACAATAAAAGCCAAACAACTAATCTAAAAGAAGAAAAAGACACTGAAAAGTCAAAATAAGAGGGGGGGAAACAAAAAATAAAGAAGCAAGAGAGAGGAGAAGCTATAAAAACCCTTTATCACATTTGTCTCATATTCTTTATCCAGCTACAGAAAAGTAGAGCTGGGAACTTCTGTTTCTTCCCACAGCCTTCTACCCTGGGGGATCCTTTCTACTTGGTCTCCCACACAGGGACTAGAATATTTTCTATATTCTAAAGAGAGGGAGAAAATATAAACAGGCCTGCTCCAGAGCTTTCAAAGCATGGTGCGATAATGTAAATAAAATAGTGGCTATTCTGACCCCGACAACAAAATGCACACTGCAAAGCGTATTGTTCCCCACAGCTAGGGGAGAAAAATTGGCTTTGCTGCAACAAAGGTAAATTGAAAATGAATCCACTCTTGCTTCCTAATGTCTTCAGCTTGTAGATCATTTATTTGTGACAATGCGTTAAGAAAAAGGGAGACTTTGTCAGGGCTGTCTTGGATCTGTGGCACGGTGTAATAAATGCCCTGCATTTTGAAATTCTGGCATCAGAGCTATAAATGAACCCATGAGGAAAATAATCGCGTTGCTTCCTGCTCCGAAAATATTCTCCTTTATTGTGAGGAGGCTGAGGCTTAATAACAGAAAGGAAATCGATTGCTTCTAGTAAACTGGGATATGCAGAGATGCCGCATCCCAGAGAGTTCACCTTGTAATTGTATTTGAACTATAGCAAAGGGGAGAGTACATAGAAACTTCGCAGCTGCTTTATAGCAAGGCCATTATAGCACTGGTCCATCAATCTCAGTACTGTAGACACTGGCTGGCAATAGCTCTCCTGGGTCTGAGATGGGACATTCCAAGTCCTACCCTGGAGATGCTAGGTTGAGTTGTGGGACTATCAGCATGCAAAGCAGATGTTCTACCACTGAGCTGCAGCCCTTTCCTTGAGTGTTGGGCATCACGCAATGCGCTCTACGTGGGGTTACCTTTGAAGGTGACCTGGAAACTGCAAGTAATCCAGAATGCGGCAGCTAGACTGGTGACTGGGAGTGGCCACCGGGACCACATAACACCGGTCCTGAAAGAACTACATTGGCTCCCAGTACGTTTCCAAGCACAATTCGAAGTGTTGGTGCTGACCTTTAAAGCCCTAAACGGCCTCAGTCCAGTATACCTGAAGGAGCGTCTCCACCCCCATCGTTCAGCCCAGACACTGAGATCCAGCGCCGAGGGCCTTCTGGTGGTTCCCTCATTGCGAGACGTGAGATTACAGGGAACCAGGCAGAGGGCCTTCTTGGTAGTGGCGCCCACCCTGTGGAACGCCCTCCCTTCAGATGTGAAGGAAATAAGCAGCTATCTTCTTTTTGAAAGACATCTGAAGGCAGCCCTGTTCAGGGACGTTTTTAATATTTAATGCTGTATTGTTTTTAACACTTGATTGGAAGCCGCCCAGAGCGGCTGGGGAAACTCAGCCAGATGGGCGGGGTATAAATAATAAATTACTATTATTATTATTATATATTCAGATAATGAACTCCCTGATCACAGTGATCAAAACAACCTCAATTTACCAAGGCCATCAAAAACTAATGAGATTTTTTAATTAAAAAAATTACACCTATTCTAGGAGATGCTCATACTCAAGCTTTGGCAAGTTCCCAGTGAAAGGAAATTCTACAGTTGAGTATCAACCACCAAGGCTACCTTTCTGTATGCCTGCGTAACCTTGACTTGATGCACTCAAAGTGTGTCCCCAGTCAGAGCTAGTTTGTGATGGAGCCTAAGGATGGAGGTAGCATTGTCAAGTATCTTTTAGGCCCAGAATGTCTAGGGAGGAAGGTATGATGGGGGAAGGATCACTGGCTTCATTGTTACAAGGAGCTTAGCTAGCAAATTAACTGTGGTTGTTGTGTGGTTTTTTTACTGGTTCATTGCCATGCTTTTGCAGTAGCTACTTATCACTCAGTTGCATTCATAATCCGAGAAACTACACAAGACTGAACATCAATGCACTTTCAGGCGTAGTTCCTTCTATCAAGTGGATGCAAATTGTATTAGTTCTTACTTGTTTTTAATATACCTTCTTCTGAACCAGATGGCACATTTATAGATATGCTATTTTTATGTAACGCTAATACTTTCAGTACTAGGTTATTTAAACATTTCTCCCATTATGAGTCATTGCATGAAGCGGTGCTTTTTAAAATAATCATCATCATCATCATCATCATCATCTCCCACGGTCCTAGGTATGTCACACAATACCTTGGGGCTAAGATAAACAATGATTTCATATTACCAGCGGCTCATCAAAATTGGATACACTTTCAAAGTAATGCGTACAATGCATCTGCTGCGTAATCAGTTCCCAAACCAAGCGGGGTGGGGGGTGGGGAGGTGGAAGGTCCCATAATGAAATCTGCGAACGTCATCCACTGACTTGCTCAATTTTAGCCAATCATGCCTGTTATGTACTGAAGTTCTCACCCTGGGCCAGCAGGGGGATACTGTAGATAGTTTTCACTCAGGTCCACGTCAGTTATTTTAGGCGGGAAACCCTGGGTTGTTGTTGCTACAGTGTTGACAGCCGGCTGCCTATAAAAGCAGGCCGGCTGAGCTGTTTGCTGTTCAGTTCTGTTCCAGCTTACAAAATAAAGAGCTGCTTTGGAGAAATCGCTGCATCGTCTGCCATGTCTACCCACTATTCAACAATGCCTTCCCTTATTAGAATAGTAGCCCCCCTATACTACACCACTGATTGGATGTCCCCCAAGTTGTAGTATTATTGGGGAGGGGCTTATCACTGTTCACTTTCTTCACAGCATGCATAATTTTATATACCTCTTTCATGCTCCCTCTCGCTTTCCTTTTCTCTAAAGTCCGTCACAATACAGGTATGATGTTCACATGTGGGGAAAACCAAAGATTTGCTTCTTTCAATAAAATGTTTTTTCGTGGTTGTTCCTTTCCTTTCCATACAGTCATAGGTCTCTGGTAGCATTAACCTTGTAACATGTCAAAAACGGCTATGTTGTGATCTCTTTTAAGCAGAAAGATCGTTAGCCTTAGTACCCTTTTGAATATTAATAAAAGTGACAGGTGGCTTGCAGAGCAGGAAATCGGACAAAAGAAGCCAGCAGCAACTAAGGAGCCCATTGAGGAAAATACCTGTCTAACCAAGGGAAAAAAGGACTCTACCTGCCTGAAAATAGATGAGCACAGAGGTAATGCCATGTTAATCATGGGCGGTGGAGGGAGATATACAGAGAAGATAGATGTGATGGTAACTTATTACTGAACCAGCTTCTTTTGTGGTGGGGACTGGTATTTTGCAGAATCATTTCCTCTAGTACCAATTTTCAGAGTGAGTGATGATCCTTCTGTAGCAATAGCTGGCTTGAGAATGCTAAGTAGCTGTTACGGGAAGTGGAGGGGAATGGGAGAATGAAACCTTTTTTGTTGCAGCTGGTCCAACTTGTGCTATGTTATCCCTAAGCCTTAACATGCTGAGGGAGAGATGCTTTAGAGTGGTATCAACATCTTAAGCAGTGAAAAACTCCTTTAAGTTCATTTAAGGGAGACTGAGGATTTGGAGTGAAAAACAGAGAAAGCTGAGGTGTGTTAGGCGAAGAGAGAGTAAGTAATGAGTGGAGGTAGTTAAGAGCCTGGTAGAGTCAGTGTAAATGAATTCAGGATTAATTTGTTGTTCAGTTTGTTTCAATAATCATTCCTATATGATAATGATTGTCTCTGCTCTTCTACAAATGAAAAAGAAATTTGCACCAGTTTCTTGTTAGTCCTTGGACATGAGAATTATTTCACACAGGATAATGCTGATATATCTTGGATACATACTCTGCAGTGGTATTTGCAGAAGATCTAGAAATGTGTATTTTCTGCATCCTAGAAAGACGAGCTTTTATGTTCATCTCCCCAGTGTGGAGCCAGTGTGGTATAGTGGTTAAGAGCGGTAGACTCGTAATCTGGTGAACCGGGTTCGCATCTCCACTCCTCCACATGCAGCTTTTTGGGTGACCTTGGGCTAGTCACACTTCTCTGAAGTCTCTCAGCCTCACTCGCCTCACAGAGTGTTTGTTGTGGGGGAAGAAGGGAAAGGAGAATGTTAGCCGCTTTTAGACTCCTTCAGGTAGTGATAAAGCGGGATATCAAATCCAAACTACTCCTCCTCCTCCTCCTCCTCCTCTTCTTCTTTGTCTTCTTCTTCCCCACAGCCCCAAAATGCAAAAATATTTTAAATTTCAGCCCACCCTTCCTCCAATAAATTCAATGCAGCTTTCAGGGCTTGTTGTTGTTGTTGTTTAGTCGTTTAGTCGTGTCCAACTCTTCGTGACCCCATGGACCAGAGCACGCCAGATACTTCTGTCTTCCACTGCCTCCCGCAGTTTGGTCAAGCTCATGCTGGTAGCTTCAAAAACACTGTCCAACCATCTTATCCTCTGTCGTCCCCTTCTCCTTGTGCCCTCCATCTTTCCCAACATCAGGGTCTTTTCCAGGGAGTCTTCTCTTCTCATGAGGTGGCCAAAGTATTGGAGCCTCAGCTTCACCATCTGTCCTTCCAGTGAGCACTCAGGGCTGATTTCCTTCAGAATGGATAGGTTTGATCTTCTTGCAGTCCATGGGACTCTCAAGAGTCTCCTCCAGCACCATAATTCAAAAGCATCAATTCTTCAGCCATCAGCCTTGCAGAAGCCCCGTGAGGTGGGTTGAACACAGACAGTAAGCATTTCTGGATGAGTTGGGATTTGAACTTATGTCACCATGGACACTGACCCAATATCCCAGCCTAAAAGTAGCCATCATAGTGCCCGTCATCTCTGACTATTGTCCAATCTGACAAGGGCTAATGGGAGATGGTAGATTCCTACAGCATCTGAGGGGCACAACGTTAGCCACACCACTCTGGGTAGGTTTTTGGTACATGGAAAAATAGATAGTGAATGGATGGCAAAATCAAGAAGCTGTAAGAGGGACTGGAGATAATTTCCAGTAGTCGAGGGAAGAATGGGACGCGGGTGGCGCTGTGGGTAAAACCTCAGTGCCTAGGACTTGCCGATCGTATGGTTGGCGGTTCGAATCCCCGCGGCGGGGTGAGCTCCCGTCATTCAGTCCCAGCTCCTGCCCACCTAGCAGTTCGAAAGCACTCTTAAGTGCAAGTAGATAAATAGGGACCGCTTTATAGCAGGAAGGTAAATGGCGTTTCCGTGTGCTGCGCTGGTGCTGGCTCGCCAGCTGCAGCTTCATCACGCTGGCCACGTGACCCGGAAGTGTCTTCGGACGGCGCCAGCTCATGGCCTCTAGAGCGAGATGAGCACGCAACCCTAGAGTTGGACATGACTGGCCCGTATGGGCAGGGGTACCTTTACCTTTACCTTAGTCGAGGGAAGAACTTCAGTACCCTGGACAGCTCTTTGCCTATCCAGTGGCATTGATATAATTGTTTTTAACATGTCTTTTGTTATGTATACTAGCAGTCTGCAAAATAACAAAGCTAAAACATGTGTAGCATTTGTTCCAAGAGTTTTACAGTCTAAGACTGGGGTAAGCTACTGAGTGGCAAAGACAGCACAAGTTGGACATGAGCAAAAGCAGACTGTGGATGCTTTTCTGTCCCCAGCAGAAACAAAGCCTGGCACATGAGGCAGAGGGCCTCGAAGGAAACAAATCTGCTTATTTTGCAAATTTGCTTACTTTGCCTAATTTATGTAGGTCTCCAAATTTTTATTAGTGCAAACCCAATCCACGATGGTTGAGTTTTCTGAAAATGGGCTTCCATGACAGTGATGTTTTTGGCCAAGGTGTTTGCCTGCATGCCACTGTTGCTTTAGTTCACAGCCTTTTCAGGTTTTTCAGTGCTTCAAAACAGTGTGTTGACAAGAAACAATGTCAGAACGAAAAAGGAGACCTACTGGATCAGGCAAAGTCCCACCCACTGAAATATTTTCCTTCCTAAAGTGGCCAGCCAGATGACTTCAGGAGGCAAGAATCCAACGCACATGTCCCTGGCATCTGGTATTCAGAGGGACTAGTTTACTTGAAGGATCACCTCTCTCCACAGGAGTCCGTTGAACTTTACAAATGCCACGTAATGTTTCTTCCACTCTTTCAAGAAATCAGCTCCTGAATGTGGCAGCACCTACAATTTGAAACTCCCTGATACTAGGCAGCCGCCTTCACTATATTGTTTTCAGGACCTGCTAAAAACATTTTCTGTTCCAGCAGCACTACCGCGGCACGTAATTTTAGCATGAACTTTTAACAAGTGATTTTAGTGAGGATGAATGCTGGGGTTATTTTATATTTTAAAATACAGTGGTACCTCGGTTTACATACGCTTCAAGTTACATACACTTCAGGTTACAGACCCCGCTCACCCAGAAATAGTACCTCAAGTCAAGAACTTTGCTTCAGGAAAAGAACAGAAATCGTGCGTCGGCAGCGTAGTGGCAGCGGGAGGCCCCATTAGCTAAAGTGGTGCTTCAGGTTAAGAACAGTTTCAGGTTAATAATGGACCTCCAGAATGAATTAAGTACATAACCAGAGGTACCACTGTACTTATGTAGCCTTTTTCTGATCTTTGTTTTTTATTGGGTTTTTTAAAGGAAACTTTTAGGTGTCTGTTGTAAGCTGCTTACAAGACTTTTGCTCTATCAATCAATATATATGTAAATCATGTCAAATAAAAATAAGAGATACACTACCTCAAAGCCTAGGGGTACATGAATCTCTGTCAAAATGGAAATACCTTTTAATATCACAAATCTTTAGAGCATCAAATTAAAAAAAAAATTATCAAGGAGTTACTGCATTTGGAGGCGGGTGCTTCCTCAATGCAGAGAGGTGCTGGCAGTGTTCTAGATACCAACCTTGTGGCCGTCTTACGGTCATAACGCCTGGAGCCTGAGATCAGCCACCTCTCTCTGAAACGCATTAGTTCGGCCTCTCCTTGGAAGGAATTGTCGTAATAGGAATGTTCCAGTGATTTTCATGGAATTTATTTCCACAAAATGTACTTAGTGTCTGGAGAAACGAGCGCTACATTTGATTAGCGTGTGTGTATTTTATAAAGCCTCACTTCAGGGCCTCGCTTGGGTTTTATGATCATGACAGAGTGCATGTCAAGGATGTTTTTGCAATGTCTTTCTGTTCCGTTATGTCTTCTGCTTATCAAATGGGAACCAGGTTCCTGTCTCACCCCCGACATCTTAACTACGTTTGCGTGCCTACAAACTGCAAGAGAAGCCTTTGTCATTCAGCAAAAGTTCAAATGCCCGCAGGGAGCCAAAACGCAAAAGTCAGTAATTAAAACCGTGCGTTCTATTTTGCTGTTGTCTGAGTGTTTTGACTGAAACAAATGCCTTGCGCATTAAACGGGAATTGTATTTGTACCTGCATATGGGGAATGGGACAGGAAGATCGCTGGACTGTTTCGGGAGCTGGTTTGGAATTTAACAAGGCAAAACACAGCACTCTGCCCTGTTCCCTTTTTATAAAAGCAGCATCTGTAATATCACTAGTGTAGAAGGGATGTTGGCAAATGAGTGAGGACCTCAGTGTCCCTTTCCTGCGTTTCCAAAGAACCACACAATCAGAGTGTATTAGTTGAAATTAAAGTTAACTGAGCCATCAAGAGAAAAGGTGGGCTTAAGCAATTGCTTGAAATTAACTTTCCCATCAAAACTGCACAATACACTTCCCAAAAAGCAGTATAAACGTGACCGCTAATACTTACTTGTTTCTTCTAATGGGGAGGAGGAGAACTATGTATACCACCTTGAGTTTCTTGGAAGCAGGATATAAATGTAAAATAATAATAATAATAAATGAGGCATGCTGTAAACAAAGTTAAGCGTGTTTCATTCCTGTTGATTCCAGTGGGGAAATTGGGGAAGCTATTCATTCCCTCTTGCTGAACTCAAAAGGACTTAATGCTGGCTGGATTGCGCCTTTCATAAATGCTTCCTTCTGTGCTTTGGCTCACTGGGTGCCCTTGTGGTGTAAAAGGTGGACTAGGTGAGACTGGAAATGAACAATCCTAGAATTGTAGACTTGGAAAGAACCCCAAGAATCATCTAGGGGACCACTTCTTATTCTTCCTGTTGTGAAGGATGAATCTATCAATGGATCTGTGACTACAGTGTGGCATAATAGTTAGAGTGTTGGACTATGGCTTGGGAGAGTAGGGTTCAAATCCTCACTCAGTCATGAAACTCACTGGGCGATGTTGGGCCTGTCACCATTTCTTAGCCTAACCTGCCTCACAGAGTTATTTATGAGGATGAAATGGGGGCTCATTGGAAGATAAAGGGGGTATACAAATGGAATAAATATATAATAAAATAATAAAGGAAATGTAATGCCTTCTCAGTGCCAGTTCCCCATTTCTGGAATGCCCTTGCTGGTGAAGTGCTGCTATCTTACTTACTGTTATAGTATAGGAGGAATTTTAAAACATTCCTATTTACGCAGGCATTTAATGGCTGAAAGCTGCCATTCCTGACAACCCTGAAATCATTGGCTGACGAGAATGTGGTTGTTTTAAAACTTGTTTTAGCATGTTTTTAATAGTTCTGATGTGTTTGGCTCCCTGGGATCCTTTAAGAGGAAGGATGTGATATTAAATAATAATAATAGTAATAATAATAATAATAATAATAATAATAATAATAATAATAATAATTGCTGAAGAGCAACAACAGCAAAGGGCTTTTGCTTTCTTGTCTCTGGGGGCTACCCAGAGATGTGCAGGTAGCCATTGTTTGCATCAGGAGTCTGGACTAGATCTAAAGGTAAAGGGATCCCTGACCATTAGGTCCAGTTGCGGACGACTCTGGGGTTGCAGCACTCATCTCGCTTTATTGGCTGAGGGAGCCAGCGTACAGCTTCCGGGTCATGCGGCCAGCATGACTAAGATGCTTCTGGTGAACCAGAGCAGTGCACGGAAACGTCGTTTACCTTCCTGCCAGAGCGGTACCTATTTATCTACTTTCACTTTGATGTGCTTTCGAACTGCTAGGTGGGCAGGAGCTGGGACAGAGCAACAGGAGCTCACCCAGTCATGGGGATTTGAACCGACCTTCTGATTGGCAAACCTTAGGCTCTGTGGTTTAACCAACAGCACCACCCGCGTCTAATCCAGAAGAGCTCAGCTTATGTCCTTATGGCTGGTGTCACACAGGGAGGGATAGCTTGCCCTTCTTCTATAGGAGAAGCACAGTTAGATTTCCCCCCACCCCACGCATTACAAGTAATGCTCCTTTGCTCTAGCTAACGATTTGCCAGCTTGGCAAATTTGAAATGGCCCTGGAAGACCCAGGTGCTAGCAAGGTCTTAAGCTCTTTCAATGGAAACCATGGTATTCCCGTGTGACTTGCTGCCCTGATCACCTGAGTGTTCTTTAAAAAGCACCTGCAGAATTTATAATGAGCAAGAAGGCAGCGGAGCCACACAGAGCTGTGTGCCAAGAGACCCAATTAGTTTCCAGTGCAGCTGAAGAGCAGGATAGAGCCATATATAAAACCTTGGAGGAAATGTGAAAAAGCAGTGTTCTGACACGTTAAAAATATACCTTGCGTAGCACCTCCATGATGAACTTTAATCCCAATCACTGCTCTCCATCTCAGAAAGGACCTCACTAATGTACCACCGACAAAACCTGCAAAATGTAAGGAGTGTGGATGACCCCGTGTCAGCTTACAATGCTGGTATCTCTGTTTCATTTTGTACATGTAGCCCAAAGAGTGTGCCATCTCTTTGAGAAATGAAAGCAGATAAAGGGCTTTGTATCCTGTTTCACCAAGCCATTCTTGGGACCACTTTGTAGGTTTCCATGCTCTCAGATGAACAAAGGGTCTTGTGATGCCTTCAGGACTAACACATCTGTCATGCCATAAGTTTCCGTACAGTCCATCAGCAGATGAAATTGCTTATACCCTAACAAAATAAAAATATTTAATTTGTCTGCAACATCAGGGATCTGGTAAGGGGAGAGAAATTGCATGCTGGTTAGTTTAACATCTGTTCTGCGAAAGCTGGAAAGCATAATTAACGACAGAAAGCTGAAGGACAGAGAAGAACAAGTCTTGCTGGAAAAGAATCAGCATGGCTTCTTCAAGAGAAAGTCTAGTAAAACTACCTTTTAGAGTTCTCTGAGAGTGTCATTAAGTATTGGTAGCAACTATCTGGTAGACATTGTGTATTTATTTATTTATTTATTTATTTATTTATATATTATTTCATTCATGGATCACTTCCTAAGAAGTGTCTTTATGATAGACTGGCATTATATAAAACAGGTATATGTATGAAAGAATTTAAAACAATTGCGTAGAAAAACTATTTAAGAAATAGCTAAACTATAAACAGTTTTAGACAACAACACGTATCATAAAATCACTGCTACCAATGGGGGAATTTTTTTTTAGAAGGCTTGTTGAAAGAGGAACTTCTTTAGACGGCACCAAAAAGAAAAACAGAGAAGTCTCCTGTCTGATATGAAATGGATATACTTAGGGACCTGCCAGCTTGGGTTGCATGTGAGACACTTTATATGATGCATTCTGTGTAGTTGGTTCCATTGTACCTTTTGCACAAAGGAATACACAAAGGACCTACTTTTTCCTTCCCATTTATATAATAGCAGGCAATAGCAGGGCATCATTTGCGAATTGCAAACAGGATCAGTAGGAGCCTTCCTATGGATTCTCATCCATGTGTGTATTTTGGGGAAATGCCAACAAAAATTAGGAAAAGCGAAATGTTCCGAGCGGATTAGAAAAAAGAGAACACGTGAAAGCGATAGCAATACAGGGAAGTGATTAAAAAGTGCCAGTTTTGTTCTGTGTTTTATTTGTGTTACTTGGTTGTTGTTGTTTTTTAAAAAAAGACTGTAGCAGGAGGATCAAGCAGTTAAAACAAAGCTGCATTAACGAAGGTTGAACATTCATTTGTTTAAATGAGGATTGTTTGGGATAATGATCCTTAAGCTGTAGAAAGAGGGAACATGCACAGGAAGAACGGGGGGACTCCGCAGATGGCAATGTGAGAATATTATGTTCTAGCAATAACAGCTGGAGGAAAAGATGCCTGACCAGCTGGAGCTTAAAATTCTCTTCTGTTTTGAAGAGGGCAGGGGGTATCAGGGCTGGGGGAAAGTTCCTTTGAACTCACTATCCTCGTTCGCTGCAGTTCATGGAAATGTTGTGCTCTCATCCGCCACTCTGAAATCCTCAGCTCTATGCAAGATTAAGAGCATAAGGATTGCCTTGCAGAATCAGAGTGATATCCACTAGGGAGCCCATGTGGAAAGGTCAAAGCTTTGCATACCGGTGGTCCCAGCGATTGACACTGTGTGGCTGTGGCTCTGCGGGGTTTCAGGCAGAAGTATCTTACCTGGGGGAGTCAGGGATTGAACCAGAGAGCTTCTGTATGCAAAGTTGATACTTTACCATTTTATAGAATCACAGGCTTGTAGAATTGGAAGTGGCCATGATAATAATAATAATAATAATAATAATAATAATAATAATAATACTTTATCTATACCCCACCCATCTGGCTGGGTTTTCCCAGCCACTCTGGGCGGCTTCCAACAAAACACTAAAATACAATAATCTATTAAACATTGAAAGCTTCCCTAAACAGGGCTGCCTTTAGATGTCTTCTAAAAGTTTGGTAGTTATTTTTCTCTTTGACATCTGGTGGGAGGGCGTTCCACAGGGCAGGTGCCACTACCAAGAAGGCCCTCTGCCTGGTTCCCTGTAACTTGGCTTCTCGCAGTGAGGGAACCGCCAGAAGGCCCTCGGCGCTGGACCTCAGTGTCCAGGCAGAATGATGGAGGTGGAGACGCTCCTTCAGGTATACTGGACCGAGGCCATTTAGGGCTTTAAAGGTCAGCACCAACACTTTGAATTGTGCTCGGAAATGTACTGGGAGCCAGTGTAGGTCTTTCAAGACCGGTGTTATATGGTCTCGGCGGCTGCTCCCAGTCACCAGTCTATCTGATGCATTTTGGATTAGTTGTAGTTTCCGGGTCACCTTCAAAGGTAGCCCCACATAGAGCGCATTGCAGTAGTCCAAGCGAGAGATAACCAGAGCATATACCACTCTGGCGAGCCAGTCCGTGAGCAGGTAGGGTCTCAGCCTGTGTACCAGATGGAGCTGATAAACAGCTGCCCTGGACACAGAATTGACCTGTGCCTCCATGGACAGTTGCGAATCCAGAATGACTCCCTGGCTGTGCACCTGGTCCTTCAGGGGCACAGTTACCCCATTCAGGACCAGGGAATCCCCCACACCTGCCCGCCTCCTGTCCCTCAAAAACAGTACTTCTGAGAGTCATCTCAAGCCTCAAAGACCTTTAGAGACTGAACACGCAAGCCAGCAGAGATAAGAGCTCTTTGCAACAGAAGTAGCAGACAGAGGCATATGTAAGCATATTTACAAGCATTTATTCAGCAACAGGACAAAGGAAAAACATGTCTGCTTCCCTTCGTGTCCAAGCAAACAGCATTGGCAAAAGCTATATACAACGGAAGGTCCCAGCAGACTGTGCTGGAAGTAAACAGAAATGTGACATACAACAACTCCACATGCCTGTTCTAAAGGTGGAACAGAACTGTATCCTAACAGTCTAACCCCCTGCAGTGCAGGAATCTTTTGCCCAACATGGGGTTCAAACCCACGACCCTGAGATTAATAATCTCATGCTCCACCGACTGATCTATCCCAGTAACTAGATGCGCTTAGCTGCAGCTTTTCCATAAGTGGCAAAGTTCCTTCCTCAAAGATAGATCCAGTCTTTAGAAGGGCATTTTCTAGACTGAAGTTTGAAAAAAGTGTTGGTCTAAACACTTGGTCCCAGCTACAAACTGAACCTTTGGCGAGTGCTTGGGCGTCTGAGTGATGTTTGCATCATCCAACAATAAGGAAGTCACAGCACTTATACTCCAGCACTGTATTACATACAAATATGCACTTTTATATATTATGTACATTTTGCATTCAAAATCTATAGAAGACATGTGATATTAAATGAACCTTTCTGAACAATGCTTTGGGCTACCACCTGAACAAAGGGATCCGTTAATTGCTTTGGGGGCCATATCTGGCACACAGCTTGCCAGACACCCATCGCTGTCCGAAAGTATTTCATACTTTACAATCTCTTTCATAGAATCATAAAACTGTGGAGTTTAAAGGGACCCCGAGGGTCATCTAGTCCAACCCCCTGCAATGCAAGAATCCTTTGCCCCATGTGGGTCTCAAACCCATGACTTTGAGATTAAGAGTTCCATGCTCTAGTCTACTGACTCAGCTACCAATCTTCTCTTCCTGTTACCAAGGATAGAGCCCCAAATTATGTTACATTTTGGCTGGAGTACTATACCCATTTAGTTGGGAGTAAACGCCATAGAACTCAATAGGACTTATTTCTGAGTAGATTGTTCTGTGACTTTTCTGGTACTTTAAAGAAAGTAAACAGCATTGATTATCTTTCTTTCTCTCTCTCTCTCTCTCTCTCTCTCTCTCTCTCTCTCTCACACACACACACACACACACACACACCAGAAAAGTAAAAACAGAACCTGCTAACATTCTCCTGTGCTTCTTCCTCAAGGCTACCTGAGGCGAAGTTATTCAGCATCTTGAAAGGCCTTAACGCCTGGATAAACTATATAAACTGCAGGTTAAGAACAGATTAACACAAACTGTCGCACAGAATGTGCTGTCCACAAATAGAACATTATATTTAGGTCTTAGGATTTAGCCTTTGGCTGGACTAGAGAAGAAAAGAAAAGCATAATTGGCTCTCTAGACATGCTAGATTTAGGCTTAAAGAGCCACATAAGGTGAATTCTGTACTATAGGTTATGGGTCTGGTTTCTGCATTTTGAACGTTTACCTTATATTATGCTACATTAATATATAGAAAGAGGGGTAAAGAGGGCTGTGTGAAATGCACATTCAAACACATGAGCAGTAGGGATGGGAGAGAAAGTTGATTCAGTTCACATTTATAGGCAAATTATTAAATTCTCACTTTCTGAAACAATACGAGAACTGAAACACAGCCATCCTTTAAAATTCACATTTTTCCAGATTTTCTGATGCAATTCTCCAGCTCTATAATGTTGCAAAAAGTGCACATTTTAGGGGGAACTGCATAAAAATGAATATACGAGTGAAAAATAACATGCAAAATTGCATTTAATTAGCAAAAAGCTTGCAAAAATGTATACCTCTGTCAAAGCTGCAGATAAAAATGAGTTTATCAGGAGAAATTCACATAAAAAGCAGAAATGTGGAAATTGAATTTAAGATTGGAAGAATCAGAAATGGAAAGAACTGAAACTGACAGATTTTTCCATTTCCCCTAAACAGTCAGGTCTGCACAAAAAAGCACGAGCAATTCATTATTGCTATGTTTTATTTCATTAGTAAACATTACAGAGGGTTATGAGGATTCCATTTTCAGTGGCAGCACTGTGTCTCCCAAATGTGGAGTTCCATCCTTAAAATTGGTTTCATGGCCATTTCCTTTCCCCCAGAGCATCTTGGGAACTGTACTCCCACGAGGGACACAAAAGACCCTTGCCGAGCGACAGCTCCCAGAATTCTTTTGGAGGAAGCCATGACAGTTAAACTAGCATGAAATGGTTGCAATAGTTTAGTGCAGATTTACACTGTGCACATCTTGTTTGCCCCAAAACGTTTCCTTCAAGATAGCTTGGGAGCAAAGTTGATTGTGTGTCCCCTGTAGATTTCCCCGTGACAGCTTTGACCATTTTCTTTTATTTACTGGGCATTTCTGTCACTTTTGCAATGGGTACAAGTCCCTCAAGTCTCAGTGCCTATCGGGCTGGGTTTCCATACCAAACAAGCAAAGTTAATAAGGGGCAAAGTTGCATGGGAAAGGTTTTCTCTGCTTCGAGTCCTTACCCAACTGTACGGTTCTATAGGGAGACGCCATCAAAGTCAGCAATCTCTCAGGACCTGCGTGGCAAAGATTTTCTGCCTTCCCATAACAGCTAAGAAATCTCTTTACCTCCCTGTGGCCTTGCTGTTTTTCCACGGCCCTTTCAGCTTGCTCAGAGAACTCTGGTGAAGATGAGCAGTAAGAAAAGAAATATACTTTGAATGCTCCTTTCCACGAATGATGTCCCCCTGGTAACCACTCTTTCAAGATAAACCTTTCTCTGGGGTTGAGGCGGGGCAGAAAAGCAGGTGGGGATATGCATGCCAGGAAACTCTCCCACTGAATAGGAGTCAGTTGTTAGAATCCCATTGTTATTTTAATTTTTTTTTATTATCTCCTTCTTCAGTTTTTCCTAGACTGGGACTCAAGGCCCAGAAGCAAATGTGGGTGGAGCAATGAATGCAAATTATGCCTTTGTACAGTAGGGTAGTTTCTGCACAGACTCACACATACCCAACTCCAGGGCTGGCCCTACCATGAGGCTGAGTGAGGCAGCTGCCTCAGGTGGCAAATGTTGAGGTAAGGTTGCCATATTCCCAAAGTGGTTGAGTGGTTGTTGGTGGCAGTTTTTGTTTTTTGGGGAACATCTCCCCCCCCCAAAAAAGCTTTCCTTTTAAATAAATTTTAAATAAAGAACACCCCACTTGCCATATGTCCAGGTTCCAGGGAGTCTTCTCTTCTTATGAGGTGGCCAAAGTATTGGAGCCTCAGCTTCAGGATCTGTCCTTCCAGTGAGCACTCAGGGCTAGTTTCCTTAAGAATGGATGCGTTTGATCTTCTTGCAGTCCATGGGACTCTCAAGAGTCTCCTCCAGCACCATAATTCAAAAGCATCCATTCTTTGGCGATCAGCCTTCTTTATGTTGAATTTAGTGATTTGCATCTCCAGGCATTTACCTGTATACCTAGGATTGTATACCTGTATACCTAGGTAGCCCAGTTCAATGTACTTTTCCCCACAGAAGTAGGCCACACAAAATTTGGGGTGCTTACTACTTAAGGCTGGAGATATATATGGAAGTGAGTTATGCTTAAGTCAGTAGGATTTCCTTCCAAGAGGCAGCTCTCCCAAGAGGGGGAGGCAAAGAAAAATGGGAGGTGCAGGGAGCTAATCTGACACTCCTGCGCTAGGCAAGCTCCTTGCATCTTGCATCTCTCCCTCTTAGCAAGTGCCCCCAATCTGATGCTTTGGAAAGTCAGAAAAGCAGCAATGCCTCGTCCACACCACCTCAACAGTCGTTACTGCTTCCAAGATGTGGCCAGGATGGGATATCAGGAGCTCGTCCTACTCTCGAGTAGGACCCTGGCAGAGAAACAAGCCCAACTGGCATGTTCTCTCCCTCCTGGTCTTTCATTCGGGACTTCAAAAGCTTTCTTCTGCCCGAACATCACAGCGACCGATGCCAACAGACATCGGCACACTTAGGGATCCGCAGAGTCTGCACAGTTCGCGTGACAAACCTCAGCAACTCAGCATTTTGGCTAATCTACTTTATTTACATATAAACACACACGGAGCACTGAAACATGGCTCCCTCTCTCTCTAGCATCAGGCAGCAAAGAGAAAAAGAACAAAGGACAATAGTCCCACTTCACGGAACACAGTAACACAAGCATCATGACTCTGTCACTTCCCACTTTGTGGAGTCAAAACATATACTGTCATGTGATAGCCAACAATCCCATGACTGCAATCATGGAGCAGGAATTCTAACATGGGGTGGGGCAGCTGTTGTTTGTTATTCATATTTTCTCAACACTCATCTGTTGTGACCTTGCCTGTAACAAGCCATCACTTTTTAAAATCGCTTAGGAGAATTCTTATTGCAACATCTGACTACGCCTTAGCCTGGATAAGTATTTAGATCAGATAAGGTTTTATTGTGTTGTACTCCTGACCTCATCTAAGAAGATAGTGGAACTCAAGTGTATTTGTAATATATTCTTGGAGCGATTAAAGAATGAAAAGATTGAGTCCTTGCAACAGGTTGGCCTCGCGGATTCCACAAGTAATGTGTACACACACACACACACACACACACACACACTGCAGTGGCATATAGGCATGCTTCCTTTCAACACAGCTAGAATTTCCTGTACAAATGTAGCCCCTATAAGAACTCACTGCACTACAAGTAAGGTACTCAAATACACTCTGTCCTATTTTGGTAGGAACCTTTTTCCTTCCCTCCCTTATATCTCAGAGAAGCTGTTCTTCATAACTGTTGGTTCGAGCCAAGGGATTCAGCAGCAGCCAGCAAAGCCAAAAGAACTGTATAAAAAGTAAAGAAAATATGCAGATTCACATGATATTTACAGATCAGGGGGTTTAATTTTTTCTTCATGCAGAATTTGGCTTGCCTTTGCACAGGTAGCTTTGCTTGCTGCGTGCATACCCCAGTTTGCTTGTGTGAAGTTGGACAACAGTTGTGCTGCATTCCCTTGATTCCAGCACTCAAAAAATGGTAATTTAGAACTCCACAGTTAATTTGCAAGACCCTCCACAGGCAGATAAAAGTTGTGTTTTCTGAGAATCGCAACTCATGCTACTAAAGAGGAGCGATGACCAATAATCCATTGGAAATCAAAATCATTCTCAGTCTTGGGCAACTTATTGAGTCGTGTTTCCATTATTCGTAGAACAGGAACTTCAAAGACATGGATTTGTTCTCCGCTGCTTTCAGTTTGCAAGGATGCGTTCTTGAAAAGAACATTCTGTGATGTGCAAGGAAATGAGAAAGAGCACCAAAACAATCTCAAATAAATTTATTCCTGTCATTGCAGGATTAGTAACGAACACAGCCTCTTTTTGGCCAGGAACTGAGCAATCGAGTTGCATTGTGTGTGCTTTTCATGCAGATCTTACGAAATGCTGGTCCTGCTGGGAATAATTTAATGGAGCAGTTGTTTTCAAAATTGTTCCAAGGAGCCCTGGAGTTCCTTGGAGGATTGTCAAGGGTTCCTCAATGCAAAAGTCAGTAATGGTGGGCAAACTGTCTCTGAAAGACAACTTGCCCCCCTTTACTCATCTTCCCTGGGCAGTCAGAGGGGTATTCCTAGAAAAAAATAGAGCATAATAA
The DNA here is from genome assembly GCF_965112155.1 of Podarcis liolepis. Classification (NCBI taxonomy): domain Eukaryota; kingdom Metazoa; phylum Chordata; class Lepidosauria; order Squamata; family Lacertidae; genus Podarcis; species Podarcis liolepis. The sequence goes on along the minus strand of NC_139556.1, from coordinate 92,700,056 downwards.
TCTGCTTTATATGGAGTAAAACCACTGTATGCACTGACTAGCAGTGACTCTCCAAGGTTCCAGACAGAAGTCTTTGATGCCCCTACCTGCAAATTAGGTCTCAGACCATCTGCATCCAGCGCATGAATAAGCTCTGGGTTCTGGCTTTTCCCCTTAGACTATTGTGTGCAGGAGTTCCATTTGTCAATTCAGATGTCATTGAGATAATGAAGACATCAGGTAAACTCCCTTCCCCACTGCTGCTGCTTATACACTGAGATCCATCACCGAGGGCCTTCTGGCGGTTCCCTCATTCCGAGAAGCAAAGTTACAGGGAACCAGGCAGAAGGCCTTCTCGGTAGTGGCCCCCGCCCTGTGGAATGCCCTCCCATCAGATGTCAAAGAAATAAACAACTATCTGACTTTTAGAAGACATCTGAAGGCAGCCCTGCTTAGGGAAGTTTTTAATATTTTGTGAATTATTGTATTTTAATCTTTTGTTGGAAGTCGCCCAGAGTGGCTGGGGAAACCCAGCCAGATGGGCAGGGTATGAATAATAAATTGTTGTTGTTGTTATAAAATGAAAATGTTGGGAGAGCCTCAGATCCGGAAGGCAGCGTGTTACAGGGTGGATTGGGACCTTGTGTCTGTGCAATTGCTTATCCTTACTCTAGCTGAGGAATTGGGCCAGGAATTGAAGATTTACTTCAACTGGTATTGAAGTATTAGTCTTGTAGTGTGGCGGATGAAACCGCGTGTCACACATGTCCACAGGATTGTCATGAATGATGAAATTCTGCCATCTGGCATGGAACTTGGATCTGCAAAAAGGTCAGCCTTCAGTCTTTTGCAAAGACACACAGCAGGCTTCTAACACCTCTGCCCACAAATTTTTCTAGCTTTGTTCTGCAGTCAGTCAAGGCCTGGCGAAACTCCAGGTGCCAGAGGGGTCTAAACAGGGAGGCTTGTGATAAGATGGCGTGACTTTAGCAACCTGCAGCAGCTCTGCATTCCCTCCACTGCACTTACATTCTGGCTCTTTCCACTCCAGCCCACCTCTGCAATCTCCAAATCCCCAATACTTGACCAAAAAAATAAATAAACACATTTAAACGTATTTTTGCAACTGTAATTTTGACAGCAAAATAAAGTAAAATAGGCAAATAGGTTGAGATACATTTAATGTGAAGGAACACCTTCTGGGAGAAGGAGGTGAGTTCCTTGAAGACAGAATTTGGAACCACACTTTTAAAGGGTGTTGGCAAGTTCAGACATGCCACCTGGGGCCATGAATTCACTACACAGCATAATCCTATGCATGTCTTCTCAGAGATATGTCCCTGGAGTTCAGTGGGAGTTGCACATGCATAGAATTACAGCCTAAGTAATTCCTTGTTAAAAGGCACGCTTTGGTAAGCAGGTATGTTTATTTTCTTTATCCATGCTTGTGTGAAAGGGGTTGTTCATTTTTGGTACGCGTTCCATGGGATAATGGATGAAGAACATTTATTTGCACTCTGCTAAGTCTTCAGGAAATATTGTGTGTGGTTAGCACTCTACCAGTTGAAGACAAAGCCTTATCATACACTGCTTGCCTGACTTGAGGCAAGCTCTTTTTCAAGGGGAATGGCTGGGCTGTATGGACCCTGGCTTAAAATGTATGCAGCCAGTCTTACTTGCTTCTGGGCAAAACATTTGGCTTTGAAGCTCAACACTGCCTCCAACTCATTAGGTCGCCGCTTTTCTTTCCTAACAAGCAAGCAAGTTGTGATTGTCCGCAGCTACAGCCACCAGCTCCCTCTTGACCAGAATTGATTTTGATGGATGAGAACAATGTCTTCTGAACAAACCTGCTCTTGCAGAAAGGCTCAAAAGCAGACCGTGCAGGACGCAAGTGCCAGGCTACGCTAATGGGAATTTTTGCTGGTGTTTCGTGAGTGCTTGAAGAGAAGCCAGCCTGACAACTGCTGTCACACAATTTAACCTCCCACACTATAGATGATTATGTCTTGAACTGTAGAGAACATTTTAGAGTTTACTCTTAACTACATGGGACAAGCCGTTGCCTGATTTGTCATCCTTGTTGAGGATTCTGCTAATTAGAGCTCTGGTTCATCGGAGGGATTTTCCATGTACTGTAATCCAATTTGGAAATACAAGCAGTATCAGTTACATTCCAAGAAAGCAAAGCTCCAAAGAGGCTTCCTGGCAGGTTTAATTGCTGAAATATCACAGGTCTGTGAGATAAACATAGCCAGCTCTGAAAGCCACTTCCAATGTTGCAGCATGTATTCTCTGTTTCCAATGCATGGGTTTCTAGCCAATCTGTTTGATTCCTTCAGAGGTCTGTAGGCCACAATTCTATCCACACTTCATTGAAGATACTTGGACTTACTCCCATGTGAACATGCAATGAATGCACTGCCAATGATCTATAGCAGGGGTATTCAATGTTTCTGCCCCATGGGTCCACTTTCTAATGGAATTGGATCTTGGCTTAATGATAGAACATCTGATTTGCATGCAGAAGGTCTCAGGTTCGATCCAAGTAGGAGCCAGTGTGGTGTAGTGGTTAAGAGCGGTGGACTCGTAATCTGGTGAACCGGGTTCGCTTCCCCGCTCCTCCACATGCAGCTGCTGGGTGACCTTGGGCCAGTCACACTTCTCTGAAGTCTCTCAGCCTCACTCACCTCACAGAGTGTTTGTTATGGTGGAGGAAGGGAAAGGAGAATGTTAGCCGCTTTGAGACTCCTTAGGGTAGTGATAAAGTGGGATGTCAAATCCAAACTCTTCTTCTTCACTTCTTCTAAAATCCTGGAGAGCTGATGCCCATCAGTGTAGGCCAGGCTTCCTCAACCTCGGCCCTCCAGAGGTTTTGAGTCTACAATTCCCATCATCCCTGACCATTGGTCCTGCTAGCTAGGGATCATGGGAGTTGTAGGCCAAAAACATCTGGAGGGCCATGGTTGAGGAAACCTGGCATAGGCAATAATGAATCAGATGGGCCAGTGGTCCAACTAAATATAAGGAAGCATCCTATGTCCCCCCCCCCCGATGGCTGAAAATCACTTAGGCCCACCTGCTACAAAATGGTGGCAGATAGATGCAGAGTTTGCCACAGTCAGCTGGCAGTTGCTGGTATCATTTTCTACACATATCGAAGCCCCCTTTGGAAATTGGTAGATTATTTGCCACAACGGGGATTACCGCTTTAGACTGTAAGCTTATCAGGGCAGGAAACTGCCCTCTCGTACTCTATAAAGAACCATGCACACTGATCCAGCTATATTGATGATGACGTTGTTGAGATGTTTCTAACCAATAAAGCTCCAAATTCTCTAAGAATCACTAGTGGAGTGATCCACATTGTTTCTGGGCTTTGGACTTGGATGCAGTGGGGTGAGGTGGGCTAGAAACAGTGAGAGTTGTAGTCCACAACATCTGGAAGCCGCCCTCTTGTAGGTTTGACCCAAGCTCTAAAAATGAAAGATATTAAAAGTCTAGAAGGTGCAGGTTTATATGCAGCATAATGTATTTATTCTTTCAGATAAAACACATGGGATTTCATTCCAACATACGCAAGAAAAATAGACTCAGAAAAGATTTGCTAGCATAGAATTCTCATCATCATGTAAAAACTGGGTCTCTTCCTTATTCTCATGCAAGTTTTATTATTCCCCACCTTCCTTTGTATTTCTAAATTTGCAGCATATAATCCATTAGGACCCGACTGAATAGCCCACAGCCTTCTTCAACAAAAGCATGAACGTAACTTCCAAATCAGGCTGGTTTATTATGTGTTATTTCAATACTGAGCCTTCATCATCTCAATTTAATTAGCATGACAGACTCAACAAAGACTTCAATCTTCCTGGGCTTTTTTATCTGATAAACTGGAATAATAAGTGGAAGACACACAGGTGACAGTATGCACTGGGGGTGGGAGGTGGGGAAGAGAGAAAGACATTAGAAATGGCATGATTGCCTTTTACCAAACTTATACCAGCGAGATATACCGTATATTAAGAGATACAGTGACCAGATGATTTGGGTTCTTGATTGCGCTTCATTGTGGATTGAAGTCACCTAGTGGTTGACTCTGGTAGCCAACCCCACGAATGAGAATGTCATGACCAGGGCATACCTAGGTGTAGGCCAGATTGGCCCCTGCCAAGGGTGCAAGCCCAAGGAGGCGCAAAAATTGTGTCTCACCACACTGGCTTGGAGTGGCTAGGAGCCTGCTCGCCTGCCTTTGCACTCCCCAGGTGACTTCTCCACTGTTCTAGGTGCCTCGGTGTAGAAATCCAGTCATTGGTGTGGGGACCACACAACAGCCCTGTGGGGTCTCCTCCTCAGCCAGCAGTGCTATTACACACACACCAACATGGTGGGGGCTGCACAATACAATACCCCTTTTAGAAACCTTTTCTCTTTCCCCCCCTGCACTACAGCTCAAGTGCTGAGATATTGGGAAGGACTCTAGTAGTTAGAAAGTGTTAAAACTCCGAAACCTGTGAGCACTTTCTGAAGTCCTTTCGCATGCTACTAGGACCAGTCTCTTCACCTTTGAACTTCTTCAGTGATGCACAACTTAGCAGAGTAGTGCAGCTTTTCCTAGGCAACGATCGAGGCTGCTCAGTCAGGATGACGATCAGGAACAAAGCTGACGACTAGTAACTTGATTTCGTAGTTTATTATATAGGGCAGTAAACTCACAAGCTATATACAAGTTACTATATACAGACACGAACTTCATCACTCTCCAAGCACTCCAGATTACTCCTTACTAGCCAAACAATGTCATAGGTCATGCTGCCTATAGGAGAGACCTCAGCCAATCACCGAGCTGTTGCTAGATCCTCTTATCTCCAGGCAAATTTCTCCCGTGCTCTGTCTTCCTAGCCTAGGCATCCCCAAACTCAGCCCTCCAGATGTTTTGGGACTACAGTTCCCATCATCCCTGACCACTGGTCCTGTTAGCTAGGGATGATGAGAGTTGTAGTCCCAAAACATCTGGAGGGCCGAGTTTGGGGATGCCTGCCCTAGCCTGTAGTCAAAACACTAATTGCTCACTTGCCAAGCTGCATGTAGACTATGAACTCCAACAGAAAGTGTGTCATGTAGGGACTCGGAGCGGGGGGTGGTGCTTTGCGGTTGAGTTGTAGGTGATTTTTGTTTTATTCTTTTGCATTTCCTAAGAGGGGAGGCTTAAGGCTTTCAAATGGTTCTGCACTACAGTACATGAAGATGGAAAAAGCACAGAAGGCAATACTGTTTGTTGCGTTCCTGGTTTGTTTGTGAGAAGCGGATGCCAAGATAGTGGCAGTAGTAATGGACACAGTCGTGTCAGAAGACTCAGCAGATGTAGGAGAAAGGGGCAATTTTCAATAGCCCAGGACATAAGGGTCAACAAAGAATGGTTCTTGGCCCTTGGGGAAATTGTGGAAATGGCAACAAATCAGTGCTTAAAAGTGGGGGGCACCATTTTGGAGATAGGGTTTTGCCATTTCTGCCCCTCTGAATCCCATATTAGGATTTTTAGAAGGCACAGGGTTGGAGGCAAGCAATTTCTACTCAGGGTAGACAGTAGGTAGCCATTCTTATTAATTACAGTGGGTTTACTCTGAGTGTGCCTTGCATTGGATCCAGCCCACATTTTCCAGCACTTACTGTATGTACTGGAAAAAATAAGCCCATTACTGCTGAGAGATGAATCTCTTCTGTACCAGGGAAAGTCATCCTTGACAGATTATAAAACACTTCCTTAAAAAGGAGATTGGCAGGGCCTGGTTGCCCTTACAATAAAGTCACTCAGAAAGATGAGCGTGTGCTAGAAGCGAGACTCATTTTGCATTCCTGCTTTCCAGAGACGTGTCTTATGGTTTTAACAAAGACATTGAAAATTGCTAATTTCCTCGACTCATTTTCATTAATCAAAAATTCATGACTGAAGTAAAAAAAAAAAAAAGATCCCTGCAGGCTTTTAAGTTTATTGTCACTTTGTTGTTGTTGGGTTTTGTGTTTTGTTTTGTTTTTGGGTTTTTTTGCTGTTGTGAGGTACTCATCTCTAATTTATCAATTTAAGGTATTATACAACTTGAACAGCATTTCTTGCTTAACTAATACAAGGTTTTTAATTATAGGTTATGTCTAAGCCCAATTGATATTAGAAGTGTTAAAGGGTTTGTCCTTCCGGATCTTGAATGTTTTTGTGATAGGGCTCAAATTTAATCTTACTGTGTATATTTAATCTTATATGTAAATTTAATCTCATATGGGTATGTATGTACATATACAGAAACATATCTCTATTTAAACTTAAAGAGAATAAAAAGCTTTAATGTGTCTGTGAAACTGTACAAATGGACACACTTTGGAATGAAACTTATTGGTGATTGTGGAAAGGGAACTTCAGTTTACATTTAAAGGTGAACCTACCTAATTCACGGGACGCGAGTGGCACTGTGGGTTAAACCACAGAGCCTAGGACTTGCCGATCTGAAGGTCGGCGGTTTGAATCCCCGCCACGGGGTGAGCTCCCGTTGCTCGGTCCCTGCTCCTGACAACCTAGCAGTTCGAAAGCACGTCAAAGTGCAAGTAGATAAATAGGTACCACTCCAGCAGGAAGGTAAACTGTGTTTCCGTGCGCTGCTCTGGTTCGCCAGAAGCGGCTTAGTCATGCTGGCCACATGACCCGGAAGCTGTACGCCAGCTCCCTCGGCAAATAAAGTGAGATGAGTGCCGCAACCCCAGAGTCGGTCACAACTGGACCTAATGGTCAGGGGTCCCTTTAGCTTTAATTACCTAATTCACACTTTCTGAAGCAATACAAGGGCCGAAACACAGTCATCCTTTGAAATTCTCACTTTTGCAATGCAGTTCTCCAGCCAAGTAATGTGTAAAAACAAGCTATATTAGGAAAAATTGCTCTGCAAATACACACACACACACCCCAAAATTGCATAGAAACATGTATAAGGAGGAATTTTCACGAAGATACTGATTTATTCATTTAACAAAAATTATATACGAAGTGATTGGGATAACACATCTAAACAGTTAAAAAAAGCATTACAATTTTATCAATATGATAATTTGATGGTTTTCTTTTTCTTTAACACAAACTGATTTGGAAATGTAGAGAACTGAACATGAGATTAGAAAAATGAGAAGCTGACAGTCAATGTCACCCACCTGGAAACATATGGAAAGTTTAAATTGATGCTGAAGTAGGGTGACATAACCTGTCTAGGAAGAAGGGTCATAGCTCAGTGGTAGATCATCTGCTTTGCATACAGAAAGTCCCAAGTTCAATCCTGGGGATCTTCAGGTAAGGCTTCAGATGTCCCTAGTCTGAAACTCTGGTGAACCACTGATGGTCATTGTAGATAATACTGAGCCAATACTGAGAACTTGTGTGCCAGTTCTGAGCCAATGTTCCTGAGAGAGTTCCAAGACATTGACCCCACCACTTCATCAATTAACTGCCTCAAGATTGCATCTGGTGCTTTCCCACCTAGAAAAACGGGTGCAGGAACTCCCACCTTTTTTTTTTATGGACAACCCTAAGTTGTTGAGCTTCTTTCAGGAGATTTTTTAAGGAAGCGCCAAAGCTGTTTTTAGGGAGCCGCCAAAAACACATGCCACATAGCCTCCCGTAAATAGCTTCTTTCAGAAGAGAAGCAAATTGCCAAAAATGTGTGGATGCATCAACTTGCACCATTGGCGGGGGCCAAGCTCAGGAGAGGTGCCGCAACTAAGTTCCAGAGTGTTCCGGCTGAAAAAAAGCCCTCGTTGTATCTAGTGGATATTGGATATTTAGTGGTATTTAGTGGTTTATAGAAAAAGTGCCTGGAGGGAGGATAAAAGGGATGCTAAAACAGGACAAGGAAGAACCCAGTAGCATAATAAGTTATGGAGGAGATGTGTGTATATGAGCGAGAGATCCCAGGATGGAGAAAAGAGGTTGCTCTATCGCAATATCTTGGACTGACTCTTTTTAGAGAAGCGGAAGGGAATGCATTAGAGCTGCATTATCATAGCAGAAAAGGCTCACCATGCACAGCCATAGTTATTTCAAAAGGACACTGAATGTAACAATAGGTTCTGCACAAATCTGTCATGAATAGCCTGATTAATTGATACATTAGATGTTATATCAGCCGCCCGGAAGGATTTGAGTTGCTACCCAGGCGCACAAAAGGATAAAGCACAGGGAAGCTTAACCTGCTTGCGTTCCTGGAATGAAAGTGTCTTAGAAAGGATTCCCTTCACATTAAGCTTTCATGAACCCTTCTGCAAGCTGAGCCCTGGAAAAGAAGATGCTCTCAAGGTCTCTCTGCACTTTCAGGGAACCTAACAAACATGGATAACTAACATGCCAAGGAGAGATTTTGCATAGGCAGGGCCCTGTCAAATGGGTAGTCCTCCAGCTTTTCTCTGAGGCCCATTGCTCTGAGAGGTTTGTACCACATATCTCACTGAATGTGTAATCACAGATGTGTAGGAAAAGGAGCAAGAACCCAGATAGTTCCTTTTATAAACCATAGCTACCAGAAGATGTAGCAATGGTCATCAACTTGGATTTAAAATAGCTTTAGACAACTTCGTAGAGGAAAGTCTATCAATGGCAATTAGCTATGAGGATCATGTTCTACCTCCACTATCAGATGCAGCATGCCTCTAGATACCAATTTTGGGGAATCACAAGCAGGGAGAGTGCTGCTATATTCAGGACCTGATTCTGGGCTTCCCATGGGCATCTGGCTGGCCACTGTGAGAACAGGATTCTGGACTAAATGGGCCTTTGGTCTGGTCCTATTGCAGATATTAATATTGTGTAGTTTGAAGCAACTAGAAGTATAAGAACTGACTCCTTTTGGAAGATAGCATTGCCCAGACCCATAAAAATATTATTCAAACTTTTATTCACAGAACTCTTTAAAAACAGTACATAAGCATCAAAGATATACCCAAAATATCCATACAATGTATTGTGCTGTCCAGAACAAGCTCAGTGTCTTAGAAATAAAAGATAACTTCAAAAATCAAAATGCCCTTTCAAGATGGCAGATTTGCAGCTCAGTACCTTTGTCACCTGATCTAAGGTTACAACACTCACATGTCAGCTAGCAGAAAATTAGTTAATTATCAACTCAGCAAGAGCTCAGAGACCACTTAGAAAAACTACTGCGGGAAAAACTCCAGTGTTAGCAATACACATTTAGCCATTTTCCATTTTAAACCTTCATTAATATACAGGCACTTTCATTTCTGTGTCGATTAAACCAATTATACTTAACAGATCCTGCAGGGCTCTTCTTAGGTCTTTATAATTAAACAGGGATTCCCCATGTTTGCTAGTTGGACAGTTCAGATGTGGAAGGAGTCACTTCTAAGGATACTCCTGAATTTGACCTAGGCTTGAATCTAGGATGGGATCTCAGGTGGAGGCTAAAAAATGGATTCATTTTTTTAAAAAAAATATTTATTTTTTTGGCCACAATTGAAGATGAACATTCCTGTTCCGATCTTTCCAAAATTATACCCAAACCAAAACATAGTCATTTTTGCTTGGAAGCTTCTGCTCCACTGTCTTCACATTGCATTTTTTACAGTTTCCCACTGTATCAAGAAATGCTTCTCAGTGCCAGGAAGCCCATTAAAGCCGAGTGGTGGTGGGCATGCCTGATCTCAGAGAGTCCTGATAAAAGATGAAATTGTTTTCCCCCAAACAAGTCAAGAGTATGAGATTTCTCACTCTGAAAGTTGTGCCGTATTAAATGGCCTTAAAGATTAAAGGCATTCTGAGATCAAAGAAAGAGAACGCGATAGAGATCTTGTTTTATATATTTATTATATATATAAGAAAAGACAGGCATTGATTTGTTGGCTGCCAGGGTCTCACTGTGAATACGCAGTCCTCCTTCTATTCATTCTACCTCCCAGGAACTGGTATCAATTTAAGCCTATCTGGTAGGCTATCACTATCGTGTTGTTAGTTCTGTTTTAGCAGTTAAAAGGACACAATACATTATTGAGTAGGGTTCGAGAGTGCAAGTCAAGATTCTTTTAAAATGTTAATGTGGTCCATACCAACAGATTTGCGAAGGTTATAAAAAATGGAAGGATATAGGAGGCTAACGCTTGGGTTTATTTCTCATTTTGCTATTCTGAAAGCTTTTTTGGCTTGGTTTTGCTTTTCTTCTGTGCTAGATATTTGTCATTTTTAGACTATACACAGACCAAGAACACAATGAGGACTGTGGAATGGTTCCATTTAATTGTTGCTTTAAACAATTCATTGATTGAAAAACAAAGCCTAAACAAATTGATCTATAAAATGACCGTATGCCCTGGGGTATAAGATGACCCCTAATTTTTGGGTCACCAAATTAGGGAAATGGGGGGGGGGATTGCCCAGGGTTGTTGAGCTTGGGGGGGGGGTTGCCACAAAGCACCCGCCTGACCGCCAATGCCAATCTCATGCCTCGCCGAAGCCACCTGTCGTCTGCACACTTGCCGCCAGCAACCGCCAAGCGCCCACCCAATTGCCACAGCAGCAGCCAATCATCAGCAGGCCTTGCCACAGCCACCAATCACTTGCCCAATCGCCACTGACAATCTTTTGCTCGCAGCTGTCATCAATCGCCTGTCCCCCTCTGCACTATCTGTGTATAAGGTGACCGCATAAAAAAACATAGTCTTATACACGGAAAAATACGGTATGTTTCTAAGTTTACAGCCTTGGCTGAATTGGCTGCCTAAGCCTGGCAAAGGGAGAAAGAAAACATTTTTCATTTGAGTTTGAGTTTTTGCTGGGTTGGCAGGTCGCATCACCTAGCTGAACTGGCTAAGGATCCACCCTAAATCCCTCTTCTGGTCCCACCCCCACCCCCAAACACCCCCTTTTAAGGTCTTGCTCTAGTTTAAGATTCAAAGGGCTTAGATCAGCTAGCAGCTAGCTGACCCCAGCAGAGCCAGGATTCAGAACAACATATTTCTGATCGAGCCAGGGATCTCCTGGTTTAGGCAAAATCCCACTGACTCCTAACCCAACTCATTGCGTCACATCTAGCCTTAGGGTTGTGCCCTTTTACTAAATAAACTCTCATGTTGGTTTATTTATTTAAAAATTAAGCCTCTGGGGAAGGGGTGTAGCCCCAAATGTGTGCAGCTGTAACTGGGATTCCATCACTGACTCTATGAAACAGCGCTGTTAGTGGCCCAATATATCTGGGTAAACAAATATATCGGATCAAAAATATTCTGCAGAACATGACCCACTTAACGAAACCTTTGGATATCAGGAATTTTAGAAGTTTCTAGGTATCGACTGTGGTCATGTGTCTACACTACTTCCCCTTTTTTCAGATTACATTGGATTATCTGCTTAGATCAAGACAGAGGGAGCAATATTTTACATGCAAGATGCATCAGTTTTAATCCCTGGCCTCTCCAGGTGAAGGGATAAGGTAGCACATGGTTTGAAAGATGTATAACCCCAGAGAGAGAGAGAGAGAGACTCTCAGTCAGAGCAGACAATGCCTGGGCTAAATCACCATAGAGCTGGTATAAGGCTTTGCTTCTACATCGTGCAAATTAAGTATGCCAGTTCAGTGGTTTTCTCAGCAAGAAGATCTGGAAGGCTATGACAGGCAAGCTTTCCTGAAAGACAGCTTGTCCGCCCACTACTGATTTTACTGCAGCTTCCAAAACTTACTGCGATGTGCAGACACAGGATAGTGTTGGGTATATAGCAGAGTTAGCAGGCGCAAGGGCAAGGCACACCAAGCCTGGCCAGGGCCCCATGGCAGCTGAGCAGTGGAAACCACTGCAACACAACAGCTTAGAGCAACATCGCACCCTCCAGCCCCACCTCAACCTCTGCACATTCCCACTGAATGGAGCCTATGGAGATATGGTCCCTCTCTCTCTCTGCATGATTGGGATCCTCTGTCTGAATGCCCAGAGGCTGCAAGCAGGGGCAGAGGTCCTCTGTGTCTCCAGTGAATGGGACTATGTCATCAGAAAAGCCTACAGGGAATCTGTGGAAGATGTTCAGGGGTTCCTTGGGAGATCAGACCGTGTGGAAAAGCAGAAAGCTTGAAAGCCAATGCCTCCCTTTAAAGTTCCATTGCCTCGTCTGGCTGCAATCCACAGATCTGCTACTCAAGCCATGCCAAAGCTCTCTTTGAGATCTTTTCTCAGTGCAACAAACTGCTTTTGAAACAATCCTCCGTTTCAACTGTTGCTTGCCGACATATAGCATATAAGCTTGGAAGCTGCTTTTCAGGACACTCACATCCAAGTCCAAAGGTTTTCTATAGTGGTTTTTTTTATATCCTTGCATGACATTCAGTGTGGTCTGCCTCAGGCACCCCCAAACTCGGCCCTCCAGATGTTTTGGGACTACAACTCCCATCATCCCTAGCTAACAGGACCAGTGGTCAGGGATGATGGGAACTGTAGTCCCAAAACATCTGGAGGGCCGAATTTGGGGATGCCTGGTCTACCTGCTTGTGCTATGGAATTTGAAATATACTCGGAGAAGAGTGTAGATTTCATGCTCTTTATTCAGCTCATAGTAGTGAGGAATGAAAGTTTCCCCAAAATATCTGCTTTATATACATTATTTACACAATGGGCCGCACGTGATTGGCTAATTCTGGGATTCTCCTGTAGGCCAATCAGGTTGTGGATTCACTTCCACCTGGAGCTGGATTGGGTGGCTCCTGCGGACCAATCATACGGCTGCACTGTTCTAGGACCAATCAGACTGCTGCATTCTGGAACCTATTGTTCTAGGACCAATCAGACTGCTGCATTCTGAATCCTAATGTTCTAGGACCAATCAGACTGCTGCATTCTGAATCCTAATGTTCTAGGACCAATCAGACTGCTGCCTTTTGGATCCTATTCAACTCAGTACATAACAGAATTCCACTTGTGCAACAGGACTTCCGGTTCCTCTTGTCCTTCCTGCAGCTCACTGCGTGCCCCAAAAATCTGAGTCAGTCCTCCCAATCTCCTCCGAAGCATATTATGGCTGCTTCAGTTAACTAGGAGAAGAAGCCTTCCTTTGCATGAGAAGACACTTGCTCACACTATCCTGGAATTCACCCCGTATTTCCAAGCTAGAAATGCTGAAAAGAGCCTGGAATTATTTGATGGTCATTGCTAAAGTGGCAGAATGTCAGTAAGGTTAAGAGCACAGACCTGGTAGCTACGTCAGACTCTGCACTCAAGGAAGTTTAAAGCAAGGCTGGTGGGGTGTGTGGCCTGCAGGGAGAGGATGTAGCTAGAGGTGTGTGGCCTGGGAACAGACCCAAGCGGCAGATTGAGAGTTCCATAAAGTAACATTTGACCCCTGGGGCTGAGGCATTATCTCTCCCCTTCATGGTTTTTCTAAAACATGGGGTGGCCTTTGCTTCTGCTTTGTGGGGGTTCAGACAACATCTGATCCTGCTGACACAGAGGTATTCCAGTGCAACCATTTCTGCTTTGGCCCTGATGATCAAGAGAGAGGGTAACAGGTGTTATATATTCAGTGGTCTGTGTTTGCCTGAGCTTGAGTCTGGACTATGGATTCTGAGCTCCTGTGTTCTGATTCGATACATGATGTCCAATCACAGAACATTTCAGGATTTGGACCTCTGCCATTGGCCCTTGAAATCTGAGTCGTGATTCGCAGCTTGGAAGTTTAGACAGCCAATCAGGTTGGGAGTGGGAGTGGCCCAGGTTTTCAGGAATGTATATAAGCAGATACTTTGCCCCTGTTTCCCAGTTATGTAGTTCAATAAAGGTTCTTTCTGTTATCGCTGTGTCTTGCCTCGTGGGAATCCACCTATACTTCAACAGAGGACCCACAATTAACTTTCTTTGCAAAGACCCTAATAATAGAGAAAGGGGTTGTTGTTTTTTTGTTCTTCTTAAAATGTGCTTTCAAATGAGATGCCCCTATGCCAAAATGCTTTAAGGTGGTTGGGCTTACAAGCAAACAATCTGAGCTCCTGCTTATAAAAACATATTTTTCTATAGTCTTTCTGACTGGCCAGCTGGCCGTGGTGATAAGCATGAAAATAAGAGGCCGGCGCCAGATAAAATCTCGAAGCGGAGCTTCAGCTCTTCAGAGGATGGGGTGCTGTTACTTTGAGAGGTCCATGACCCTCACCTGGGCAGGCTTGGGAAGACTCTGCAAAAATAAATAACTGCACACACATTGGCTTGATCTGCAAAATTTATTCAGGTTTGCAGGATTTCACTTTGCTTGGCAGAGAATTGAGGTCACTGTAGTGCAGAATGTTATTTTCTCCTCTGGGTTGGAGATTTGGATATTCGGCCTGACGTCCCAGAAAATTTCTAAGCCAGGCCTGCAAACCTTGTGAGCCAACAAGCCAAATGCAGCTTTCCCTGCCTTGGAGAATGCGGCAGCTAGACTGGTGACTGGGAGTGGCCGCCGGGACCACATAACACTGGTCCTGAGAGATCTGCATTGGCTCCCAGTACGTTTCCGAGCACAATTCAAAGTGTTGGTGCTGACCTTTAAAGCCCTAAATGGCCTCGGCCCAGTATACCTGAAGGAGCGTCTCCACCTCCATCGTTCTGCTCGGACACTCAGGTCCAGCGCCGAGGGCCTTCTGGCAGTTCCCTCGCTGCGAGAAGCCAAGTTACAGGGAACCAGGCAGAGGGCCTTCTCGGTAGTGGCACCCGCCCTGTGGAACACCCTCCCTTCAGATGTGAAGGAAATAAGCAGCTATCTTCTTTTTAAAAGACATCTGAAGGCAGCCCTGTTTAATATTTAATGCTGTATTGTTTTTAACACTTGATTGGAAGCCGCCCAGAGTGGCTGGAGAAACTCAGCCAGATGGGCGGAGTATAAATAAATTATTATTATTATTATTATTATTATTATTATTATTATTATTATTGGAGGTGGTTATCATCATCATCGTTTTTTATCATTATTATTACATATACATCCCATGTTTCCTCCAAGGAGCTCAAGATGGTAATGTGGTTCTCTCCCCATTTTATCTTCACAACAGCCCGGTGAGGAAGGTTTGGCTGAGAGCCAGTGACTGGCCCCTGGTCACCTCAGTGAGCTGTGTGGCTGAATTGTGATTTGAACTCTGGATCTCCCAGGTCTGAGTCCAACACTCTAAGCACTACAACACACTGGTTCTCCTTCAGTTAGCAAGGAGTCTAGGGCAGCGAAAAGGAAAGCCCAAAGTGGACAGCTTACTACAGCAAAGAGTGAACTGAAGGCTTTCATTCTCTCAGGACCAGATCCTTCCTTTCAGGGTCTGTCCCCTTGCTGGAGGAATGGAAGGTCTTAAAGGGACTGGGCTCCAAGTTTGAGCCTTAGCATGTTTCTTCCATTCCTTTCAGTAGGACTGGCAGATTGACAGGGGGTGAATATCTCCAGAGTGGAAGGAGCTGGTTCCTCAGAAGAGGAGGAGGAGTTTGGATTTGATATCCCGCTTTATCACTACCCAAAGGAGTCTCAAAGCAGCTAACAATCTCCTTTCCCTTCCTCACCCACAACAAACACTCTGTGAGGTGAGTGGGGCTGAGAGACTTCAGAGAAGTGTGACTAGCCCAAGGTCACCCAGCAGCTGCATGTGGAGGAACGGGGAATCGAACCCGGTTCACCAGATTACGAGTCCACCGCTCTTAACCACTACACCACACTGGCTCTGGCTATGGACACCAGAGGTCTGGATTCATCACAGTCTTAGGCTCAGTTAAGAGCGGTAGTCACGTAATCTGGGGAACCGGGTTCGCGTCTCCGCTCCTCCACATGCAGCTGCTGGGTGACCTTGGGCCAGTCACACTTCTTTGAAGTCTCTCAGCCCCAGTCACCTCACAGAGTGTTTGTTGTGGGGGAGGAAGGGAAAGGAGATTGTTAGCCGCTTTGAGACTCCTGAAGGGGAGTGAAAGGCGGGATATCAAATCCAAACTCTTCTTCTTCTTCTTCTTCTTCTTCTTCTTCTTCTTCTTCTTCTTCTCAGTTCAGCAGGCTCAGATCCACTGAGCTCAGGCCCGGCCGTGATGCTGGGTCCAGGGTTGTTGGGTGCTGGTGGACTGGAGAATCAATTGGGCTGCTGGATCTAGCTAGATCTTGTTAGTGTTGGGAGTCCCTCTTCCATGTGACAGCTCTTGAGATATTTGAAGATGGCTATCATGTCTCCTCTTTTCCAGGCTAAACATGCCCAGCTTCTTCAACCGCTCCTCATAAGGCTTGGGTGAGGAATCTGTGGTCCTTTGAAGGTTACTGGACTACAGTTCCCACCATCTCTTTCCACTGACCATACCAGATGGGGCTGATGGGAATTAGAGTCCAACAACATCTGGAGGGCTGAAAGCTGTCTACTTTGAGGGATTTGAGAACCTTATTTGTAAGAAAGCAAGGCTTTGGCCATCCACAGTTTTGCATATAAGAGTGATTCAGCTTGTTTCCTTTAACCTAAGTGCTCCTTGCATTCTACTAATATTAAGTTAATTCAAAAGCAAATTCCATTTTGACCATGTTCACATTTTTCTCATGCTTGCCTTATATTAACATTAAAGCACTCAAGACTGAGTAACATGAATATTTATGAGAATGCAAATCTTTAAAGTCAACTACTTGAATATTCATGTTCACCAAAAGCAAATTTGAGATCACACAATAGATGACAGAATCTATGCCCCACCAAGTTATTGGACAGAAATGCCACCCACATAGCTTACAAAATTAACTTGTGAAGTATTTGCAACTAAATTATTTTCAATTAAACTCTTTACATTTTTCTTTCTGTATGCACGTGAAATTATTTCAAGGAAATGCAACATTTTTCAATTATTTTCTCCTCAGTCATGTCAGGCAGTGCTTTTTTTTCTTTAAAAAATGTTTAGGGTTACTTTCATTTCGACTCAAGAAAACCACCATTTTATAGTTCAAATCAGGGAAAATAAATACAGTAAATGGATAAAAGTACAAAGATTTAGGGGTATGCGTACCACTGCATTCCCCCCCCCCGGAAAAAAACCCACTGATGCCAGGCATACTAAAGATGTTAGATTGTGGAATTTAGTTCTAAGGATTGAGACCTGTTATTAGGCCAACCTAGGTAGCCATAGAACAGCAATTTCTCCAAGGGAACCATGTTTGTCACAGTTGCTGGCGAGACAACATTGCTCATTCTGAGCTGCAATGTGACTGAGATTCCCATTTAAGCTGTGGCTCAGTGGTAGGGCACATGCTTTGTCCCAGGTTGATTCCCCACATCTCCAAGTACAGAGTCGTGTCTGACTCTTCGTGACCCCATGAACCAAAGCACGCCAGGCACTTCTGTCTTCCACTGCCTCCCGCAGTTTGGTCAAACTCATGTTTGTAGCTTCGAGAACACCGTCCAACCATCTCACCCTCTGTCGTCCCCTTCTCCTTGTGCCTTCAATCTTTCCCAACATCAGGGTCTTTTCCAGGGAGTCTTCTCTTCTCCTGAGGTGGCCAAAGTACTGGAGCCTCAGCTTCAGGATCTGTCCTTCCAGTGAGCACTCAGGGCTGATTTCCTTCAGAATGGATAGGTTTGATCTTCTTGCAGTCCATGGGACTCTCAAGAGTCTCCTCCAGCACCAAGCAGAATTATTAGGAAGGTGCAAAAGAGAATTTCTCTTAAGATCTAGCTGCAGGTCAATCAGTCATTTTATTTGTATGCTGCCTTTCCAAAGTTCAAACCAAGCTCTATAGGGTTGGCGTATTTCAAAAAGTCAAAACCCAGACACAAAAGTTGTTGGCGGGGAATAACACTTACGATGTGAGCTGCAATACATCTGGGTTTTCCTGGACATTTCTACCTATTTTAGGAAGTTCCGCCCGGACACCATTTATGACGGACGAATCCCGGCAATGCCCCGGAAATTATGGGCGTATGGCAACCCTACATAACTACAAACATTAAAAAAGTAAAGTTAAAGGGACCCCTGACCATTAGGTCCAGTCATGGCCAACTCTGGGGTTGCGGTGCTCATCTCGCTTTATTGGCCGAGGGAGCCGGCGTACAGCTTCCGGGTCATGTGGCCAGCATGACTAAGCCGCTTCTGGCGAACCAGAGCAGTGCACGGAAACGCTGTTTACCTTCCCACCAGAGCGGTACCTATTTATCTACTTGCACTTTGACGTGCTTTTGAACTGCTAGGTGGGCAGGAGCAGGGACCGAGCAACGGGAGCTCACCCCGTCACGGGGATTCGAACCGCCGACCTTCTGATCAGCAAGTCCTAGGCTCTGTGGTTTAACCCACAGCGCCACCCGCGTCCCAACTACAAACATCACATAACATAAATACTTAATAAAGGACCCATAGGTGGCATCCTAAGTGTGGTCATGGAATAGCGCCTGTAGCAAAGGTTCCCTGCTCATCTAAGAGCATGCAGTGCAGTTGGGTGAGACAAAGGGGAAAACAGGCCCAGCAGATGTGGAAACTAGGAGCGCTGAGAGGAAAGTAGTGAGGTTTTTTAAAGGCTTCACAAAGTGGCCAAGATGCTTCACCTGTTCTTTGCCACCAGCGTGTTCCTAAAGGTTTTGAAAGTGTGCAACAGAAAGTAAGTTCAGGTGTTTGAGTACTATAGGGCAGATTTTTTAATATATATATTTCCTCATTTTCTGTGATTGGAGTTCCTGAGTGATGAATTACTTTTGCTCAGCGAGGAGAGCACTCTCAGATTGCCTCATAACATCACATCAATATTCTGTGGCAGTAGCTTAATTAAATCCTCATTAAGCAGTACCATATTTCTTGCAAGTTCTGCAGCTCGGGCTGAAATTAATTGTGAGCTGTTATACAGAGACACCAGCTGCTAGAAAAAGGGAGTTCCTCGCACCCACCCAGTTGAATCCTACAGGAATGTTTTCGATTAGAGTTGAGCAGAGGGTAAGCAAAGGTCCACTGGGCAGTTTCAGGTGAGCTGCCTAGTTTTGACTCCCTGTATTTTTGCTGAACCAGACAGACCTGAATGTCTCTTTCTAGCACATCTGTGTTCTTAAGCAAATAATGCCTTTTGGGGAGCACTTAGCACAAATTAATTACATTTTTGTTATAGCAGCTGAGAAATCCTAACCATGTCCCCTTGCTTTGTAAATCTAAAATATACCAGCAGACCACAAGGATTCTATTATCGTCATCATCATCACTGGCCATGCAAGAAATAAAACCAGCCCACCCCCAATTTACATGGTTTGCAAATATCAGGTTTTTAAAAGTCTCTTCTGCCTGGCCCACAACAAAGTGTTCTGCCAGTGTTCATAACAAAGCAATTATAACTAATAGAAGTGCCAACGTATTTCAGAATTACTGGTTTAATCTAACTGTCTCATTAAGTCTCTGGCTCAAGGCTGCTTCACACACAACATCCTTTCTATATTAGTAGAGTGGGAAAACACTGTGACTATTATGATGGTGGTATGACAATTAGTGCATGGTGTCTAAAGGCTTGGTGCCATGCTAAACCCTTCTGGAGATGAGCTGATGCTTGAGCTAAGCCATAGTTTGAGAGCCAGTGTGGTGTAGTGGTTAAGAGTGGTAGATTCATAATCTGGGGAACCAGGTTCGCATCTCCACTCCTCCACATGCAGCTGCTGGGCAACCTTGGGCTAGTCACACTTCTGAAGTCTCTCAGCCCCACTCACCTCACAGAGTGTTTGTTGTGGGGGAGGAAGGGAAAGGAGAATGTTAGCTGCTTTGAGAGTCCTTCAGGTAGTGATAAAGCGCGATATCAAATCCAAACTCTTCTTCTTCTTCTTCTTCTTAGTGTGCCACATGAACCCGGGCTCATGATTTAGCTCTCTCCAGAGTCCCGACTCATCACAAGCTGTAATCAAGGTGTGTCTTGTGGTTTGTCCAGGACAGCTAAGCCATCAGCCCAGGTTCAGACAACACACATAGTCAAACTGCAATTTAGCTCATGTTATAGCTGCAGATCAGCCAGGCAGGAGCAAAGTGGGTGCAATGTCCTTTGCTGGGGACTGTACACTTGTGCATTCATTCATCCTAAACTATGGTTTGGCTTAGTGTGACATACAAATAAGGATGGAAAAGAAATTTCAGGGCTGGATCTACAGTGATCTTTAAAAATGCTGTAAAAAAGTAATATAGCTCTCAATGCAATTTCCCATTGGTAATGGGTTGCTGCTCTACAGCACCCTTTATCTAGCTAAGCAATGTGTACATAAATGCATATAAATATATAGAGTAGTAAAAGAAAAGCATACAAAAATGTATTATTTTATGGGAAATTGCTTTGCAAAAATGTGTATACTTAGCAAAATTAGGTACAAAAAACATGTTAGAAGGCAAGTAGCTTTGCACTTTTTATGCAAAGTAGACTGAGGTGCAATATGATTACATCCATACAGTGTTCCCTACTTAAGTAGCTTATTTACATTTCTCATTATCTGTACCTATAACCATAATAATAATAGGCTATAAAGGAGACAAACTAAAATTAGAACGAAATCGGTAACAGTTTTTTTAAAAAAACCAACAGATATATGTGTCATTTGGGTGATACATAACTCTGGTGAAAAAGAAAGATGTTTCGAATCATTAAATTATGACCTGGTTATATATTGGGCCCCAGTGAAACTACTGGAAAATCTAGTCTTTCTTCAATCAAATAAACAGGAAGATGAAAAATAATAGCAAGAATAAGATAAAAGAGAAATAAGAAGTGATGAGAAATAAGAAGGATGGGGTTGGGGTTGAACAAGGAACAAGATTCGCAGGACACAGCAGTTGCTGTTTTCCTTTAATCAAAGCACTCTAAAAGCTTATCCCAACATCCCTGCAGTGTTGTTTGGAATAATAAATATTTCGTGAAGAGAATTCTGTGGCAAGTGGTTTAATACCACAGCATGCATGTTACTTCATTTCTTTTACAGATTTATAATCTACTTTATGCCCTGAAGCCATCTAAGCAGTGCAAAAAAACCCAAACCTAACTAACTAACTAACACAATTTCTACAAGAATATACAATTAATATTCCATATAATGACTCGATCATACTTAAGGGAAAGACTTCTTGAACAAAAATGTCTGTTAAAATATTGAATATTAAATATTGAAAGTTCAGTCCTTCTGGCTAGCTTTCAGCTGAAGTGTAGCTTATAAATAAACCCAGATGCCCAGTATCCTGATTATGGAACTGCATGTTTCAGGGCATCCTTTGCATTCGTGCCACATTGGGCATTACCATTTTTGCTAGAACCACAAGTCATTTCCTGGCATCAGCTTGTAAATCCAACATTGGTATGCTGTGATGTTTCTTGGGCTTTTCCAACATTACGATTTGACCCTCCTTGCAAACCCCACTGAATGAAAACTGGAACATTAGAAATGGCTGTTAAATTGTATTCTCTGAAAGTAGAGTTTACCCTGTCCCACTTCTCTGTAAAAGAAGCCTTGCCCAATCCTTTGAGCATTACATTGTGTGTTATGCATGCTGATCTTAAAATCTGCACACCACAGACCAGATTTGTATTTGTCAAGCTCATCCACCAAGTCCTCCGAGGTGCTGCTTTTATGAAAAAACCAATCCCCTTGTTTCTCTAAGCAATGATGAGCTATTCATTATCAGAAACTGGCAAGTGTAAAATTAGTCATTTCAGAACAAAACAGGTAAAAGGTAGGGGAAGCCAACCTTAATGGAAAATATTTAGCACTAGAGAGCATCTGAAGCAAAAAAGAAAATTACAGCTAACTCCATTCTTCCATGGTTATTGATATGGGCATCATTAGTTTTTAACAGCAGCATCAAACAGATGATCAGTTGTGTTACATTTTCCAAACGTTGATAGACTAATTTTTGGTGATGGTCCTAGAAAGACTGGCTCAGTTCACACATAGTAGCTAAAACATGGCCATGACTTGAATTGGCACACTCCCTCCTTTCTTGCACAATCTTGATTTCTTTCCTCACTTTCTGATTTGGGCAAACCATGGTTTACCATTGCATCCAATTAAAGCCTTTGTGGCCACGGTTCCTTTACACAAATACAGCCTATGGGCATTCAGCAGACATGCCTCCAACATGTGAACATGATGTGGGTGGCGGTGGCTTAGGATGTAACAGTTAAGGCAGGGCAAGTGCATGCAACCCTGCTCTCTCTCCGTGAGATGTTAAAAGACTGAGTAGGGGAGCTGTTTCACATGCTACAAATCCAGTTTTGCAAACAAGGACACATCTGGCAGAGATCCTAAGCTAACCCCGGCTCTCTGACATGTGTTACATTCACTCATCAAGTGTTTAGTGGTACATGAAAATATCTGAAGGGTACACCTTTAAAAAGGGGGGGGGGAATGTGAAGCATCCTCAAGGTTGTAATTATATGCATAGTTTGCTAAACCTCATTGATTTGAATAGGATTTAAGCACCCTGACTGTGCAATGGGTTGCAGCCCAGTTCTTTGACGAACTGAGGCCCGAGTTTCTCTGTGCATCATATGTGATTTGGATCAAAAAAAGAAAAGATGTCGCAATTGGTTGCTGAGCTTTTGATGCAAGATTTGTGGAAGATGGGGATTTCAGTGTTTGTTTTAAAAGATTAATCATGCAAGGCTTCCTAAGTCTCAGGCTGCCCATAAATGAAGCTCTTGAACGCTGCGAAGAAACACTCATGCTCAAACGTGCTGTGCCCTGTGCTCTCTTCCCCATTAGCGTCTATTCTTTGGAGCATCTAATTGTTGGAAGTCTAGAGAGATACTATAAACACGTAAGAGTCCTGCCAAAGGCCTTTCTTTCCCATTGATCTGTCTCCAAAAGTGTCCATTCAGATGCTTCCTGGAAGCTGAAAAGCACAGTCTACCTTTTGCCATTTAATTTTGTTGGGTCACCTAACAGAATTTCTATCTGTTAACTTTCTTCATTATTCTTCATTGTTATAATTTGACAGATTTCTATAATTCTTTTCATTAGGCTGAAAGGCTGACTGGGGCAGATGGGAGTTGTAGTCCATAATACTGAGAGGGCACCAGCTTGGGGAAGGCTGATTCCCCAATTGGAAGGTGCTTCCGCTACTCTTTTTCTGCATATTTCCCAGTGCTTTAATATCCCTGATCTCCTCTATAAACACCCACTCAACTACTCTTCCTGGTCGATCTGTAAAACCAGCATCACAATAGCTCAAATTGGAAGAGTAGACTTTGCAAGAGGACAGTGGTTCATTTTAAATTTCTTTGTGTTATCCTGACTTTTAGGGCTGATTCATTCAGTCCACTATTCCTGTTTTAGCAGCTACAAAATAGACTCACAGCTGTTCCTAAGTGTCTAGAGAGACAACAGCTGTAGCACAGAGCTTCTTTTCCAGCTACTCTCCCCTGTGTACTAGTAAACCTGCTATAAGGGTTTATGGATGGCTGCAAGTTCGTCATCATCATCATAATTTATTACGGTCAAAGACCAGCTCGAAAAGCACAACTGGGACAGCTTTCACAAGGGCTAAAAAGGGCTGCAAGTTCTCTTCCCCCACCTCACCCCCCCACCTCAAAGCAAAGCCCCCTTGTGACCAAAGTAAGGGGAGGTCTCATGTCTTAAGATTGAGATAGCAGTGGAAGGTTTTGTAGTGTTCTGATCGCAACCGTCCAATGGACTGATTATTTAAGAACCTGATATCAGGCACTAACATGGGTATCATAACTCTTTTCAGGCAGTAGGTGAGACCTTGAAGAAAAAGTGGCTCTGGCTTCAGAAATGTGAGCTGACCTTTGCCTTGGTGGGTTTTTTCCTCCTGTGCAAGAAGTAAAAGGCACTGCATGTTTTGTTTTGTTTTTACTTTCTTTCTCCAATGCATCCTTCCTAGCTGACAGAACTTGCTTCATCCCAACATTCAGCACGAAAGGACTAACTTTGCCAAAGTCGCATGACATTTACCGCTAGCCCCACATATCATGTAAGAGGATGCTGTCACAGATTGATTGACTGAATCACAAATGGAATCGTGCATACTTGGCCAGAGACCTTTTGTTATGCTTAGCAACTAGAATGTGCTTCTCATCAGATTAAAAACACCATTATAAGGCATTTTCTTTCCGGTTCTTTGGATATCAGTGGAGTGTAAAGGAACCAGCATGCTTATTAAATTGCCCGATATTTGGTATGAGCATGTCCTGTAGGGTAACCACACAAACACTGAATGAATATGCTGAAATTTTTGCTTTGGTCGTAGATGTTTCCAGAAATCACATCTCTATGGGTGCATTTTTCAGATATGAGAAATAACATGTCTTATTTTGCTCTCCGTGGATTGAAAGAGTTCTGCATAGTAACCTGATAGGTAGATGCCAACAATGAAGTTTTAGATACAACATGCCCCAACATCATTTTTTTTAAGCCCTCAAATAAGCTTGGTTCCCCTTCCCCAGTAATAAATAACTGTTTCCCTTGGAGAGAAAAAAGCCAATTGAAAAGATGAAATACTGGAAAATAAAAGTCTAAACTCTGCTCATCTGAAATCTGGTTATGCAGGTTTTATGTATAATTATGTATAGTTATTATAGCACAGTACAAATACAGTACAGTGGTACCTCAGGTTACATACGCTTCAGGTTACATACGCTTCAGCTTACAGACTCCGCTAACCCAGAAAGAGTGCCTTGGGTTAAGAACTTTGCTTCAGGATGAGAACAGAAATTGTGCTCCAGCGGTGTGGCGGCAGCAGGAGGCCCCATTAGCTAAAGTGGTGCTTCAGGTTAAGAACAGTTTCAGGTTAAGTACGGACCTCTGGAACAAATTAAGTACTTAACCCGAGGTACCACTGTACAAATACAGTATATGAATCCACATATTACCCTCCCCACACACAAAGGAGAGTTGTTTTTCCACCATGCTTTCCCAATACAGTGGTACCTCCATTTATGAACTTAATTCATTCCGGAAGTCCGTTCTTACACCGAAAGCATTCTTAAACCAAGGCACGCTTTCCCTAATGAGGCCTCCCGCCGCCAGTGCCCTTCCACATTCAGCTTCCGTTCATTTTCCGGGCCAAAGTTCGCTAGCCAGAACACCTACTTCCGGTTTTGCTGAGTTCATTTCCTGAATCGTTCATTAACAGGACTGTTCATAGACCGAGGTACCACTGTACATTGTCCAATCCAGGTGTCCAGCCTTTGATTATGAACATCACTACCGGCTTCCATCTGCATTCTTCCCCCCCAGGTTCCTTGCATGGGGGTGGGGGACCAAGGCAGTTGTAATATCCCCACATATTTAACCCCATGAGGCCCTTCCCACCCATTCTATCCTTTCACCAGCTGAGCCACAAAGAGACACAAAGCTGTGCAGTCATCTTGATGTCCAGTTTTGATGTATCATTAACTTTTCCACGCCTCTAGAATGAGCAGTGTGTCTGGTGTTCTGCCTTTCCACATCTACACGGTTTAGGGCTGTTTTGACATGTTCCGTTACCGCACCGATCTTAACCCTGAAGCCATTTAAAAACAACTGTGTTTAAAATACAGTGGTACCTCTAGTTACAAACTTAATTCGTTCCGGAGGTCTGTTCTTAACCTGAAACTGTTCTTAAGTAGAGGCGTGCTTTCGCTAATGGGGCCTCTTGCTGCCGTTGTGCCACCAGCACACGATTTCCGTTCTCATCCTGGGACAGTTCTCAACTCGAGGTAACTCTTCCAGGTTAGTGGAGTTTGTAGCCTGAAGCGTTTGTAAGCTGAGGCATTTGTAACTTGAGGTACCACTGTGTTCTCTTTTTTTCCTGGTAATGTGAAAGGCAAACATAGAAGGTGCTTTAAAATGTGGGAGGGGGTCAGGCAGCCCATCTGAGCAGAAGAGGGGAGAGGTCAAAGTGCAAGTCAATCAAAATTTGACTGCATGCATCAGGCAAGCTGCAAAACAAGAGTTCACACCAAGGAACCCATTTTTATTCAATCTGTTTAATTTACCGTCACCTAAGTTCACACTGGCGAGATCCAATGCAACTTTGAAACCTTGGATGATAGCCCAGAATGCCTTGAGCTGGAAGAGATATACCTTAATGCAAAGGATGACTCAGCCATGGTAGGAGGTGCTTGAAGAAGCCATTTTGTCCATCACACAGTTTCCTCAGAGGACCAGGCTGATGTGGAGCTAGTCTTGGCACTGATGTGCCTCTATGAAAAGTGTATTTTTTTCAGGAGAATACCAAATAATATCATCAAAGTATTCGGGGATGGGGGGGTTGGTTAATATATGCTAAACTGGCAGGTTCTCGGTGCTATAGATACACATTTTAAGGTACACACAAAAAAGGTTGGTGGTTTTTTCCCAGAATGCTATATCAGAACTGACTCAAAACTGACAATACTGCTTTTTAAAGAGATGCTTCATTGCTCAGATGCTTCCCTGTGAATGTGTATGAATGGCATTATGTCAACCCTGCCATGTTTATGTCACTGAGTTTACCATATTCTTCTTGAGCTTTTAACGAGAAATTACACATCCTTTGAAAGAAGTGCTTTGTTTGATTTTCAGTTGACATTCATGGTGTGAATGGATTCAGTCTCCACTTGCATTGGGGTGTTAAAACCATATAACTTTTTTCTTCTAAGGCGGCTTGTGTTGCTATGTGACTTGCTCTTGTACTGAAAGGAGAACTCGTTCAATTTTCTAGGGAGATTTTCCTCAGAGAAATAGGATTTTATTTCAAAGAGGTTTCTTGAAATTCTGTTTGTATACCACTAGTTTTTGTATCAACTGTTAACTACAACTTAACGCTTCTTTTTAAGAATTCAAAGTTCAGAAGCAACAGGCAGCTTCTGCCTCCGTGTGAATGTTCAGCTCCCTGTGCCATTCACTTGATAATTACAGTAATTGCATGATAGCCTGCCTGTTTGAAGCTTTTGTCACATGGTGACTTCCCGTGAGATTAATGTTTTGTCTTTTAAGAACAGCAGCTATCAGTGGGGTAAAGTAGATACCTGATGAGATTTTATGAGCATGTAACTGCATTGTTACAGACTGTTTGCATTCACCCCAAAACTACCAACAATGAATGAGGTCGGCTTGATGTCGTTTGCAAATGAAAGCTAGAAAAACTGTTTATGCCACTTGCTTTAACATCTCTTATAATTAATACCACACATGATGCTCAATTCTATGGCTTCAACTTCAATAATGCAAGGCCCAGTCATTCAGTTGGTAATAATACAGTTTTTTAGACTGTTCAAAGAGCTTAATGTGAACTTTACAAGAACCTGTAAGGTTGAATAATACAATAAGTTGCTTCAAATTGTTTCTAATGTGGTAACTGGCCCTGGGACCTTAGGGTGAAGGGCAGATAATAAATAAATTCATGATCAATTAATAATAATGTTATTTCCATATTACAGTTATCAAGTAAGTTCATGGCTGAAGTGAGATTCGAACCGGAGGCTTGCTGATTTGTAGCCTAGTCTGATACCTGTCCTGCACTAGGCAGGCCAGCAATTCTGGGAAACAAAACACTGTACAATTGGCATCCCAAGAGTGGCTGGAGATGGGCGGGGTATAAATAATAAATTATTATTATTATAAATTATTATATCCCAAAGCTGAATGTCACTACCTGGCCATATATCAGTGTACCCGACATAATACACTGGATTTCTGTGGGGACCTGAGGAAAAACCACAGATCCCATGGCTAATGCTGATATGATCTTGAACGGCTGTTATGAAGTAAGCGTGTAGCATTGAGCATCATATATCTATTCGTTATCACTATTAAGTACTTTACACTTGTTGTTTTAATTGCAAAATTCACAGTTTTGTTTACAGTGACCGAAAATTGCTTTTTCTCCACTTGACGCCTTAGTTTAATTTTGGGGCTGGTGTTGTTTTTAGGGGCTCAGTACTAATGATAACCATAATAATAAGCTATTTCTGTATCTGTAACAGGTTGCTAAGTTTCCTCCTGACACGAGTCATTGTTGATTTCACTGTTATAGGGGAAAGGCTCTAGGGCGGCAGATAAGGCTGTTGCCATGGTGATGAAGGAGATACCGAGGGAGGAGCCTGCCGAGGAAAAGCCCCTCCTTACTATGAAATCACAGGTGGGCAGAATGGTAGGATTCTGAGGAGGAAGCTGACATATGTTGATTTTCATGGAGACCAACAATGAGCCGAGAATGATTTCTGTTCTTGGAGTCAAATGTTTCATAAGATTGAAAAACAGGAGTTGGGAGAGATATTTATGTAAGGCCACTTTCCACCCCAAATTACATTGGGGGCGTATTTTTTGGGGGGGGGAGCCATTGTTTTTCAATAGTTAGTACTTCGGCTGATGCATTTTATCTTTAGCTAATCGACTTCAGCTTGGTCTTTTACAAAACCCAAAATGCATAATATGCAATGTTATACAGAAAGAGAGAGTGAAAGAAATCACTTTGTGTTTCCTGATCTTGTGTATTAGGGCTTGGGGCTTAAAAACCAAAAACGACAGAGGAGTTGAGGAAAATGATTTACAGAACCACAGCGTACATATGTCAGTTACCAGTAGAGTGTCTAAAACCAATTGAAACTGTCAACTGTGATTCATGCTGTCCATACTTGCATAACAGAGTATATATAAATGCACATTCACAGCAAAAGGTATGTTGATAAAACTTTATGTAACATCTTCTCCATAGAGGTGTGTGTCATTTTGCAAAATATGTTTCAGTGCCTGTAAAACACTGGACCTCCCTCATTTCGGTTTGAATCCCTTCTCACGTAACGAGTAAAAGTCAATACGTAGACCCATAGTTTGAAATGACTGCTGTGAAAGTGTAGAGAAATTTTAATAGGTTCTTCTGTAAACAACAACAACACACCCAATCAAATGAAAACCTGTTTTGTTGAAACTGTGTGCCTTTGGTCTAGCTGTTGCCAACATATGAGATTCTGGCTTCATTCAGATGCAGTATAACGAATGAGCTTTGGGCTTGTCAGCTCTGCTGTCTCCTCCTTTGGCACAACTGCGAGCAAGGGACTGAAACGTTCTCTTCTCTTTTTATCTAATCGCAGTTTAGTGTTACATCTGAACCCAGACAGTGTTTAATCTTAAGTGCTGATTGCTGATGCAAGCCAGCTTCAAACAACCATGGTTGTTTTAATAAACGGAAGTTAAGATGAACTGCAATTTAAAGTTTGGGCATATGCTCATGTACATAACATTCAACCATAGTTTAGCATTACATCCGAACCAGGAATAGTGTAAATTACACTATTAAACATGAATTGGATAAAATAGCATCCGTTTTGATCTAAGCTGTGATGCTTGTCACGTGGAGGCACTCTGTACTCTGTCACTCAATTTAGATGGCAACTAAATTTAGAATATGCATGCCTGCTTGGTGATAGTTATCTTCCAGTGATATTTATCTTACTATATATTACATAGGAGCATAAGTTAAATACATTCTAAGTTGAATGCCAGATCGGAGCATATGCGTAAAATAAAAGTAATGATTTTAAGCATACTAGCCACAAGTGAGCAGGATGGTCAATAGCCCCTGATAATCAATAGTTTAAAATTTTATTTGGATTAAAATTCCAAAATCATTTCCACAGACCCACTATTCTCTAAATACTGGATGGTTTATTTGACAAATCTAGGATAATTACAAAAGGTCAGCTCAAAATTTCCCCCTGGGTTGTCCAGATTGTATGTTCATGATCCATAACAACTGCCAACGTTATCCTATACCTAAAAATCACTTTCTCTCAATTGCTCTTACAGATTTGCAATGCTGCATTATATATACAGAAACTCAAAATGTCCCGTGTTTAGATTGCATTACACAGGGCAGTTTTCCTACATGGATTACGCTGAATGGTGTGAAGATTGTGGCAGTCTGGGCTTCTTATGTGCACATGCCTTGGGAATCCATTGCCCACTGAGATTCCCCAACATATATATACATGTGGCAAGAGACACATGAACAGTCTTCTTACATGGATGTACCCATGTAGAAAAAACATCCTGTGGAACATCTCTACACTGGGACATGACTGGGTGATGGAATAGGATGCTCTGCTTTCTTACATCCTATTTGGATTTTACATAAATCAGCTTATGAATCGTACCTGTCGAGACACCTGATTCATAATGTGTTTTGTGCCCCATTTGTATTGGTTGTATGTAACAGTTTACCATAAATCATTTGTGATACACTCCTTCAAAGTAAAATGTTGTATCTGTTAGTCTGTGTACACTTTTTTCTCACTGTGTACCAGCTGACTTCATCCTTGTTACGCACCAGTTGGCTACACAAAGCCAAGAGAAGGCAAAACCAAGTGGATGAGTGAGTATTTTCAATAATTGTCTCCACATTGCGTGTGCCCACGTTTGCAGTAGGGTCATGTTGCCTTTCTCCCTTGCATACCTGTTATATAAATGTCTTGCTGTTTTATGATGCCTTTGTCCTTTGCCTTCCCATGTGCACCTTTTGTTCAGAACATTTGTCTGGTATAATGTAATACCACAGGGGAAACTGCAAGACCTGGACCCAATTTATGCATTCCTTTTGCAGCAAGGAACCCACACAAATAATGCTTTCCTGTAGCAGGACTCCCGTTTTGCATTAGTGATGTGTATAAGCATTGAACCAATGGGTTGTTTTGGTAATGTGACTATTTCCTGTGCCAGCTTGCCTCCTTTCGAGTTGTTCTTGTTGACTTGGGAAGTAACCAAGCAATCCAAATGACTAAACCGATTCACAGGAAAGCTGTTTTTCAATAGTTCCCATGCCACAGTGGTATTGTACAAATCAGGAATGAACCTGTGGCCCTCTAGATGTTGTTAGACTCCAGCACACCTCTCTCTCAGCTATGGAATGATGCGGGTTTTCTTTCAACCAAATCTGGAGGGCCACAGATTACCCAACCCTGGTGTAAATTGAGCCTTGGAATTATAGAACTGTAAGAATGACTAGTAAGTCCCAACTGTCTGCCCAAGGCAGAATCATCTGCCAAGTACTTTAGTGTGTTTATTTTGATTTCTGCATAAAATGAGGCCTACAAAGGTTTGCCTGCCTAGATGGCAGAATCTTAACACTGAGAACATAGTACGCAACAGGATTTCAAATATATATTTCCACCCATTGCAGAATGGATGCCGGCATATTTTCTAAGTAAGATCAGCTCATAAATATCAGGTATTTTGTAGTAGGGTATGCCCATTTGGTTGAGGGAGTGAAATACCATCTGTCAATTTATCAAGAACGTCCTTGTTTTGGAAACTGTGTAATACTTAAAAGTGTCACTTGTACTATATGATACAGCAGCTACATAATGGACAAAAATAAACAATAGTTTGTACAGGGAATAGTTGTAGGGGAAACTACTACAACCCTGGCTGAATATACACTCCCATTAACACTGTATGCAGTAAGCTATCACCACTGGCTTAAAAAGTGGTGTACAAACAAATCTATTTCTAGCCTGTAGCTGCCATGTTGTTTCTTGTGGAATACTGTGTTTTGATACATTTTCCTCCAAAGCAGCTTTGATCCAAATTGAGGAAAAGGATGGCCTATTTGTGTTTTAAGCCGGTAATGTGTATTGCAGCCCCTCGTGGATCTGCTTAAACTGCCAGATGTTATGTTGGTTATTTCATTTATTTATTTAAGGAAGGTCTTTCCCACTCTTCAGGTAAAACCTCTCTGAGTAGCTAAAATAAGGAAGGACTAAAACCATGGTAAAATGTGTTTTGGAAGACCCAACAGGAACGACAGAAAGCCAGGCGATTATGTTATATAAGAACTCGACGTCTGAGTCAATAAATAGGCCTGCGCATCAGAAACAGCATCAGGCAAGACTCCTAAAGGGGAGCATTCAAGAGTCCATATTCCAGAGGAATGTGGTGCAAGTCCAATGGGTTGCAGCCATCAGCACTGGCCAAAGACATTTTGCTGCCTGAGATGGAATAGCAAATGCACACACACACACACACACACACAACCCCACCTCAAGGTGAGTAGTACTCGAGCCTGGCCAAGCTATCTTGTACCCTGAGACAGGAAGTCTCACAAGCCCTTCTATAATACGATAATTATATTACATAAAAAATTACGGTAACCATTTGCCCTTTCATGACACCTAAAAGTAGCTGCTCGAAGCAGTTGCTTCCTTCTGCCTAATGGTAGAGATGATCTTGCTCTGCGTTTTGATCCTTGTTCCTCGTACGCCTAAGCAAACCAGATATGTAACATAGCTTGAAAAATCATCTCTGGGCAACTGCCAGTAAGCTTTATTTGTCTCTAAGAACTCTTAAGCCATAACAATTAACAGATAACCAGACCGTTTGTAAGTTAATGTTTTATTGCCTCTTTTACTTATTTTTCGCATATAATTTCTGCCAGACTATCCCCATGAGAATAATTAAAAAAATTAAATAAAAACCGCCTTGAAGGAACAGATCTCAGAAATTGGCTGGCTGCCTATAAGTTGAGTTGCCTTCCCTTCATATAAATGAAAGAGATTTTCTATTAGCTGGTTTTTATCATAAGTAAGCATGAAAGGATGAGAGTCAAAGAACTTCAGTTTAACTTTTTATTTTATGTATACACACACACACACACACACACACACACACATATAGTGAATCTTGTTCAACTGGATGGAAAACCACTGAGCTGCATTTTAATATGAGGCTGTGTATCATTATTTGTACTTATTAAAAATAATAATGTAAATGCAGAACTACTGGATCAAAGTAAAGATGCATCTAGTCCAGCATTCGGTTTTCACAAAGGCCAACCAGATGCTCACAGGAAATCCACATGCAGTGTGTGACCCTAATCGCAATTTCAATTGCAGTTCCTAGCACACGGCCTCCAATATTGAAGGGAGCAGACAGACATTATGACTAATAACCTTATTGTTAAGTTGTGGGTGAACATATCAGACAGCACAGTGATATGAGAGCCAGTGTGGTGTAGTGGTTAAGAGCGGTAGTCACGTAATCTGGGAAACCGGGTTCGCGTCTCCGCTCCTCCACATGCAGCTGCTGGGTGACCTTGGGCCAGTCACACTTCTGTGAAGTCTCTCAGCCCCACTCACCTCACAGAGTGTTTGTTGTGGAGGAGGAAGGGAAAGGAGAATGTTAGCCGCTTTGAGACTCCTTAAAGGGAGTGAAAGGCGGGATATCAAATCCAAACTCTTCTTCTTCTTCTTCTTCTTCAAACAGCTCTTGTTTATTCACAGGCCAGAACAGAACTGAATTGAAGGGTTCAGTCAGCCTGCTTATATAGAGCTCCAGTACAACGTAACTGTAACAATTTTCTAAAACTATCCAATCACTGAACGTTACTTTCGATCCCTTATTTGCATAACTACCTACAGTATCCCCCTGCTGGCCCAGGGTGAGAACTTCAGTACATAACACTTATCTTCCACTAAACTGTCTAGTTGCCTTTTAAAACCATCCATCCTGTGGTAGCAAATTCCATACCTTAACTATGCACTGTATGAGATAGTACTTCCTGAATCTTCCAACATTAGGCTTCGTTGGACAGCTGTGGGTTCAAGTATTAAGAGAGGAGGAGGAAAACGTCTCTCTGCCTTTTTTCTCCATCCGTTGCTAGGAGTGGCTGTGGGTTCTCCCCAGCACCGGTGGTGAAGTTGACGCTATTATTTATCAATTTATATACCACATTATGCCAAAATAGGCTTCTTAGCAGTTTACAAGTATAAAACCCAGTTACACAAGCTTGAAAATACAAGCACTCATAATTAATATGCACAAGAAAACAACCCCACTTAAACAATAGGAGGCTCAGGTTGAGAGATCAAAGGAATGCTAAAAACATTTTTGTTTTAGACAATCCTACCCAGAAATGTTGAATGTGTATTTTAAATTGTTGTTTTTAACTGCTTTTACTGATAATTCTATTGTTTTATTCTCTTTATAAACTGCTTCAAGGTTTTCTTTACAACTAAGCAGTGTATAAATTTTATGAAATAATAAATAATTTCCAGTACAGCGATTTGGGGCAGGAGGGTGTAGGGAATGGGAAGCCTGTTGGACGTTCGGCTTCTGAAAAACGTTCGCAAACCAGAACACTCACATCTGAGTTTGCTGCATTCAGGAGCCGATTTGTTCGGGAGCCAAGCCATTTGAGTACCAAGGTACCACTGTACCTTTGTTCCTTTTATGCTTAAGCCAGGCTGCAGATTGCAAGCGATGAATCTTCAACCACTCATCAAATAAATAAATAAATCCCCAACTACAAGTCCATTCATTCAATACAAACTATATAAAGGGGTGGAGCAAAACCTCACAGAATAATTCTCTTTATTAATTGACAATTTACAACTTAAGGGAGGCTCACCTACCTTATCTTTAGGCACCAGGGTTTTTTTTGTTTTTTTTTTTTAAAAATCTTTTCCACCAGGCTTTCCTTTTATCAGTGGGTGGGATGTTTTAGTCCTGCCTTTTTAAAAAATACGAACATATTTTACATGTTATTAGTTTTATGCCGGTTTTTAATGTATATGTTATTTATTTGTTTGTTGCCGTAAGCCACTTTGAGCTACTTTTGCTTTTGTTTTTTTTTAAGTGACTAATGACTTCAATTACTAATAATGAATCAGAATAATGACATCAGTGTTCGTGCTCATAATAGAAAGTTTTTGACATCGGGGCATTTTAAGCTTAGAAAAGGACGCAAGATACTTTCGCAAGAACCTCCATATGGCCTCCGTGACCTTGTGTGTGTCACGTGACTCGTGTGGCAACACGAAGAGGAAGATGTGCATCCCGGTTTGTGGAATCAAGGTGTTGGAGAGCATGCCATAGCACAGTTGCCACTGCTGAATAGCTAAACCACACGATATTCTGGTAAAGTCTATGTACAAATTCTTAAAAATGCAGCTGTACTGGTCTGTTGTAAGAAAAATGGGACTGAGTAGTTAACAACTTCTGTTCCACTGGCCTGCAAGGCCGAGGGGATCAAAACACTCTGAGGAGGCGTCAGGAGATGGAAGCACATCCTTGTCAGGGGTTGGGCAGTTGAGGAGGACTGGTGGAGACTGCCTCCCCAGGAGCCTTTCAGAGAGGAGGAAGGTGCAGAGAGTATAGACCTACAAGCATGGTTTGAGACAGGGCAGGTAAGGTAAAGACCCCTGGATGGTTAAGTCCAGTCAAAGGCAACTATGGAATTGTGGCACTCATCTCGCTTTCAGGACAAGGGAGCTGGCGTTTGTCCACAGACAGCTTTCCGGGTCATGTGGCCAGCATGACTAAACTGCTTCTGGCACAACAGAACACTGTAACAGAAACCAGAGCACACGGAAACGCCCTTTACCTTCCCACCACAGTGGTACCTATTTATCTGCTTGCACTGGTGTGCTTTCGAACTGCGAGGTTGGCAGGAGCTGGGACAGAGCGACGGGAGCTCACCCTGTCATGGGTATTCGAACTGCCGATCTCCTGATTGGCAAGTCCAAAAGGTTCAGTGGTTTAGACCACAGCGCCACCCGCATCCCATGAGACAGGGCACATGCTAGAAGAAGATAGGAGTTGGGAAATAACGGGTGGCGGAGAGCAGGAACAAGGTAGCATTGGACAGAGACAGCCTGCGAAGCAGCTAAATGACCAGTTGTCTCTGGAGAGTCTACCAGAGCCCCACCTTCTCCAAAATCTGACGTTCGATGTGAATAGCTGAACAGAGAGCCCAAAGGAAATTTGCCCTTAGCAGCCACCATAAGCAGCAGGAGGAGTCTCATTGATAGGAAAGTATTGGCCAGAATGGGGAGCTTTAATCGGAGCAACATCGGTTCACAGTAGGTGCATTTCTTGGGCTTCTTTGAGTTCCTGAAAGAACTGAAAAGCTTGCTCTTTCTCTGCCTCTCTGATTTCCTTGGCAATTAGCCAGGAGCCATTGACAAGCACAGTGACAATCCTTCACATTTTGATCAGGGATTGGTAATTCTGAAAAACCCGGGCCAAATCTGTCACTGCCCCAGCCTTCTCTTCCTCATCTCTTGGTAGACCGTGCCCACTTAGGCTGGTGGGGCAGAGGACTGGTAGAGAGGCCAGCAGTAGATGGTGCCAGAGTCAACGACAGGCAGAGGCAACTCATGCTAGTTTTGCCCCTATTCTTCTCTCTGCTGGGTTCCACAAATGGCAGCACTGAGACTGAAGCAGGAGAAAGCCAACAGCTAGTGGGCTGGATGTAAGTAAGATGGCGGGCGGTGGGAGGCCTAGCTGAGCTTGGTGGGGCAGTGCCCCATTTGCTGTGATGGACCAGCCTCACAGCTCCCATCCACAGGAAGCAAAGATTGCCCTGCTGGAAGGCACATTGCAGGGTCTGAATGGACTGGTTCCACCTTGGCCAATGTGGATAGGTTTTCTGGCAAAACTAGTTGGTGATTGAAGGCCTGCCTCAAGCAACTCATTTGGGAAGTTCTTATCTGTTGCAATTCATCCCCTTCCTCCAAGCAGGTGGAAGGCTCAGGATATGAGCAATGAATCGTGTTACATTTGTACACAGCCCAGGGTTGTGTTGACATTGTTGCTCAAGGTGACTTCCATATTGCCCTCTGCACTGGTATCCCTCAGGAAACTCTCTTCGCTATCTTTACCCAAGCCCTTTCCCAACCTTTCATTTCCTCATACCCAGTGCTATTTTTTCTAGAAAAAGAGGTGCCAGAACACCCTTGTTCTCTTATAATGGCAATGGCGACCACCTGAGACGTGCCAGAACTGAGTTGCAGCGAGTTCAGGCTGAAAAAAAGTTCTGCTCTTACCCTTGATTTATAAAGCCCATAGAGTTCCACAGTAGAGCTAAACAGTTGTTTTTCCACCTCAAAACATGGCATTATTCATTGTGTCTCTAGCATTCTTTATTTTATTTTTGAAATGGCAGAATTCCATTAAAGTTGCGGATAAAACTGCTATCACTCCATCAGCCGATCTGTTTATTTTTTTTAATGCTTTACAAACAACAACAGGGAGCTGACCTCATCCCCATCACCTGATGGCAAACAGTATCATGGTACAACAAGTTTCTTCTAAGATGACCTTTCAAAATAATATATTATCTGGTTATATTCACTCATGAGATGAAGCAGTTATCTTAATTCAATAGCCTCAGCATAGTGCCACAAAATGATTTATTTTAGCCACTTAATGAGTCGAATAATAGATTGAAAAGTAGGACAGCTAATCAATGAAAACTCAGAAGCAGGTTGAGGGTTCTCAGTAAACCCTGTGTTCCACATCAGGGGGTCTGATGTGGCCATGTAGTTTCATAGGCACAAGGAATGTCGCAATTGTTTCAGTACAATTACATGTGCAGAGCATTTATTGGCCCTGAAGTGAGCAATGTAGCCACCATTTGCCCTTCCAAATTCCCACATGTGCACTGGAGCTGATGGTTTAGCACATTGATGTGCAATCCAGAGCCTGATGGGTGTGCAGGTCACCCATGGATGGTAACAGGAGGGAGAGGTTGATGTATCCTTTTTCTTCCCCTCTACGACAGCAAACCTCCACAAGGCATTCACAGCCTGTATACATAAATATAAAGGATTGCAATGATCACAGGCAAGTGGGGACTGCGAGAAAATGTTGCTGTGTGGAAAGCTACTGTTTGGGATTCCAGGCAGGATCTTTCCCCATGACACCCTAATTTCCTGTATCCTCCACACCCCACTGGCACATAGAGTTGCTTGGTCAGTCCACTGTGGATTGTTTTTGAGGCTCTCACCCCCAGTCCCACCCCTTTAAAAACAAAACCCCAATGGTCCTCTTGCAGCTCTTTAGGTCTTCCCAAGCCTATTGGCTTGTGTGAGGATGGTCCCATTGTCCCTCAATAAGGATCCACACTCAAAGAATGAGTTTGGCATCTGGCTCTAGCAAGCTTTGCCAACCTGGTGCCTTCCAGATTTACAGTCCATGGCCCTGTATGTCTGCCATTGGTGTTGAAGGACTGGAGTGTCCTAATCAAGCGGTCCTTGAAAACCCTGAAAGGGGGTTTCTGAGATCTGCTGAGCTGCGTTCACACTGTACATTTAAAGCGCATTGCTTTCTCCAAAGAAGGAGTTTGCCGCTTGCAGTACTAAAATTCCCAGCATCCTTAAAAAGCTACAGTGTCCAGCATTCTTTTGGGGAAGCCATGTGCTTTAAATGTAAGGCATGTATGCCGTCTTCAACATACTGTTCAGGGAAGTTTTTAATGTGTGATATTTTAGTGTATTTTTGGTTTCTATGGAAGCCGCCCAGAGTGGCTGGGGAAACCCAGCCAGATGGGTGGGGTACAAATAATAAATTATTATTATTATTATTATTATTATTATTATTATTATTATTATATGGATTGCATCCCCAACTCTTTGCTTGGTTATGCTGCTAGGAGTCCCTGGTTTGCTCTCCACCCAGCAGTTAGTCAGGTTTGACCCTACTTTATATCCACTGGTGTTTTGCTGCCCTTTAGCTCATCTCAAATGTCCTCAAAGTCCAAATTGGAAGCTCACTTTTTGTTTACTTAGGCAATTGTACAGCTAAATTGGATGAGGGGAAAGCCGCAAGCACATCTCTGCCCCCATGGTCACATCCACACCATACAGGATGCTGAGAGTTGTTGGAAAACATATCAGAATTACAACTCCCAGCACCCTTTAAAAACTATAGTTCCCATTGTCTTTTCTTCTTCTTTTTTACAGGGGGAGCCGTAACTATTGAAATGGCATAAAGTGTTTTAAATGTATGGTGTTGATGCGACTCTTCTTTTGCATTTCTAGCCTGAGCTGGAGGACTTCCTGAAGTTTCTTGCGTAATCTAGAGCAGCGTTCCCCAAGTTGGTGCCTTGCAGATGTTGCTGTTGGGCAAACAACTCTAACCTGGTGCCCCCCGTTGGCCATATTAGCTGAGGCTGATGGGAGTTGTGGTCCAACAACATCTGGTGGAGGAAGGTCACTTCAGACGCAAGGGCATGTTACAACACTGACTAATTACTAGGTGGAAAATAACAAATACAAAAATGTATCTGCCAGCTATTGAAGTGCCATGCAAAATCTGGGTTAATTTGGTCATAAATTGTGTAAAACATTTCTTTCGAATTCTGAATATAATGCTGAAATCTAAAGTTGAGTGTCGTAGGTATTGCTTAATGGTGTCTCTCTTTTTATTTGCTGCCTCACACCCAATTGCTATATCCATTTTGTTTTGTGCTTTCGAAAGACTTATTATGCATAGTTCAGCCATTCGAGAGACTCACACACAAACACACACATCCACTTGTGCTTTTCTGTCATTAGCTGGTGAATGAGCAACAAGAAAGCAGACCCCTCCTGAGCCCCTCCATCGATGACTTTCTTTGCGAAACCAAATCAGAAGCCATTGCAAGGCCTGTGACGTCCAATACAGCAGGTAACTGAAAGTTCTACTACTGTTGGTCATGTTCAAAGCAATTCTTGGATGTTGTCTGGCATTGAGCTGTTCCCCTACTCCACCACCCTTCAAAAGCTCATGAAGTGGAGAGTTATGTGTGCCCAGCATAATCTTAATAGAAAGGGATGCAAACACACACACACACACACACACACACACACACACACACACACACAACTGAAGGCTTAATTCAAGGAAGGGCAAACTGGTGTTGTTAGCAGAGCCACTTGCAGGCAGAGTCCAGAATGCAAAAGAAACTGATAATACTTTGCTGGGTAAAAGGAACAAAAGCTGTAGATAATATGAAGCGAAATAAACAGAGAGGTTTTGCCTTTCTTCATTCAGGCCTTGTTCACAGCAGGAAGACTTACAACTACACGCACAGGAGAAAACTCCGTCAGAACTACACAGCCAATCAGAGTGTGCGCTACCTCAGCAAGTATCACGCCATTCTGACGGGTTCCTAGGAAATATCTCCACTGTCACCACCTCTCTTGGTTAGCTGCCTGTCAACAAAATTAACCCTTAGTTTACTAAGTGAATGATCCCTCTGTTAGGCTTCCAACAGTTGTCAGACTCTTGCCAGCACCAATCAGTATGGCCAGTCATTAGGCATTACAACAGTTGTAGTCCAACAGCAATTGAAAGGCCATAAGTTCCCCATCCTTGGCCTAATTGCTGGTGAAACTGCCCTTGAAGAGGAAAAAGTGAGGCACATTTACATCTATCTTTTGACCTACTTTCATATTTTTAGCCTTTCATCTGACTCCCATCCTTCGCCATAGTCCTCTGTTCTCTGTGTCCTCGTGTGTTTGATCCTGACTTAATCTTCTGCTTCCTTGTCCAAATATATCTGCTGTTGCATCATCTTCTTCTGCTAACTTCCTGGTGCCCATTGCTTCTTCTCTCCCTCGAAAGCCATTTATCAGCTACCTTCTCTCCCTCTAAGAAGGAATAAAAACTGTTTTCAAACAGAAATTTTACCTAAGAGGGTTGAGGGGCAAGTCATCACTTCTAAAACATCTATAAGTCTCCATCAGAAGACTGCTTTGTGCTGCTGAGTGCATCTCCCCTAGAGCTTTTATTGGCTGCTACTGGAGACAATATTCTGGGCTGGATGCTTTATTTGTCTGACCTAGGAAGGCAGTTCTTATGCTAAGTAAAAAGAAGAAGAAGAATTCACTACTGCTTCTTTCAAGAATTCAAAACAGGCACCGAGGAAGAGCAGGATCTGAGCAGCACAACCTTGAGGGCTGCAGAGTCAGAATGTTGACAAAGAGTCACTTGGCATACAAGGTGTCAGGGCCAGACTAGAAAAAGATGACCTAATATTTAGGCCAGGAAGTTCACTTCCGGAAGAGGAAATGCCCATAGCTCTGTGATAAACCATATATATTGCATGCAGAAGGACCGAGGTTCAGCCCCTGGCATCTTCAGGTAGGTGTGGAAGAGTCTCCTGTCTGATAACTTGGAGAAGGGCTACCATCCAACAGGGGCAATATCCAGCTAGATGGACCAGTAGTGTGGTTTAGTATATGGCAGCTTGCTTTGTCCTCAACATGGACCTCAGTAAACCTTTCCATTGTTGTTTATCTCCGTCTGGGAGAAACAGGAGGCTGCATTATGATGGGTCAGGCAAATCGCCTAGTGTTGTCTGCTCTGATTGGCAGTGTCCCTCCAGGGTCTCTGGAAGAGCCCTTTCATGTCACTTACTACCCTGCCATTTTAACTGGTGTTGCCAAGGACTGAATCTGGGGCCTTCTGTATGCATAAAAAGTGCCCTGCTACTGAGCCGTGGCCTTTTTCCTTTTCGTTCAGGTGAGTGTTTCTTAGGGAATGTAATTATCCAGTTTATCACTGTTTCTTTGAGATAGATGATAGATAGATGAGAGAGAGGAGGAGAGAGAGAGAGAGATGATAGATAGATGATAGAAAGATGATAGATGATAGATAGATAGATAGATAGATAGATAGATAGATAGATATAGATAGATATAGACAGACAGACAGACAGACAGACAGACAGACAGACAGACAGAAAGAAAGATGATGATGATGATAGATAGATAGATAGATAGATAGATAGATAGATAGATAGATAGAAAGATAGATAGATAGATAGATGATAGATAGATGATAGATAGATGATAGATAGATGATAGATAGATGATAGATAGATGATAGATAGATAGATAAGATAGATAGATAAGATAGATAGATAGATAGATAGAAGATAGATAGATAGATAGATAGATAGATAGATAGATAGATAGATAGTAGATAGAAGATAGATAGATGATAGATAGATAGATAGATATAGATAGATAGATAGATAGATAGATAGATAGATAGATAGATAGAGAGAGATATAGATAGATAGATAGATAGATAGATAGATAGATAGATAGATAGATAGATGATAGATGATAGATGATAGATGATAGATGATAGATGATAGATAGATATAGATGATAGATAGATTTTAAGTGTGGTGCAGTGGTTAGTGTGCTGGACTAGGACCTGTGAGACCAGCCTTCAAATTCCCCACTGAGCCATGAAGGTCACGGGGCGACCTTGGGCCAGTCACGGTCTACCCTACCTCACAGGATTGTTGTAGGGGTTGTCTGAGGAAGGGTTGGACCATGTAAACCAGCTTGAGCTCCTTGGAGAAGAGGTGGGGTAGACATGCAGTGAACAGATAATATTTGTACTCTGCACTTTCGTAAAGCTGACCAAGGCAGCTCACAACATACAAAACATAATAAAGCCAGCCTAAAGATAACCATAAAACATAATAAATCAATAAAACAGGTATCAGTTGGTTAATAAGAGAAAGTCATATTGTGAAGGTCTGTCTGAACAGTACAATTTGAAGGGAGACAGTTCCTGCTAAACCTCTAGTGGCAAAGTGTTCCACAGGGCAAGCCTGCCATATTAAAGGCTTGACCCCCAAATCTGTATAATTGGGGATATTGTTGCTTTAATGTTAAATTTGATGGTGGCATGTGTCTGTAATTCACCCAGAGATTTGCACAAAGTTGGGGTAACCCTAATTGACCTCTTCTCATGTCTATCACTGGGAAAAGAGATATTTGCATTTTTTATATATAGCCAATAACCAAATGACCACAAAACTCTGGTACACCACAGATCCAGCCAGCCCAGCATATATCTATATTTTTGCAAAAAGGAAGGAGATGCCACGAAACATTCAGACGTCTTCCATCCTCTGTCAGTCACTCCCCGTTTTTCTACCAGTCCCAGAGGTTTGGGGACATCCTGTATACGACCTCTATATCCTCTTTTCTGCTTAATAACTGTTGATGCCTTTCATGAGCTTGTCGAAATCCTCTTATGAACCATGTATATGCCAACTTAGCTAAGCCACACTGACACAGATGTTCAAACACGTTAAAGTCGAGCGAGTTGGGAGGGGAGGGAATAAACTCACAGCATCAGCAAAACGGTTAGGGGAAACAGCTTCAGAATGTCACCTAAAAGAATCCCACACAGCTTCATTTTTTCTGGATGACACTGGGGCCAAGCAAATGGGGTTTTGTCCAACAGTAGTATACTCACCCCCCCCCCAAGAATCCTAGTTTGTTGAGGGTGCTGGGAATTGTAGGTGTCGGGAGGGTGGCTCTACCTTTCTGGACTTGCTTACTTTAGTGATGCTTGCTTAGAAACACAGCTGCTTAAAAATAAGTCCCACTGGGGAATGAATACCAGTCGTTTTGTTTAGGATTTCAATGAAGGGCTTCAATTCTACTCTATTTATTTACAGGCGTGAGGGTGCATATCACCCTCTATGTCACAAGATGCATCCATTCGGTTGCCTGGGACCTAGGGCTCATCCACTTTTCTGTTTGTCCTGTACCTAGGAAGCATGGGTCCGAGTGGTTTCCCACTCGTCTCGTGCTTTCTAGGCATGAGTCCCAGCAGAGAGCCAGTGTGGTGTAGTGGTTAAGAGCGGTAGTCTCGTAATCTGGGGAACCGGGTTCGCGTCTCCGCTCCGCCACATGCAGCTGCTGGGTGACCTTGGGCCAGTCACACTTCTTTGAAGTCTCTCAGCCCCACTCACCTCACAGAGTGTTTGTTGTGGGGGAGGAAGTGAAAGGAGAATGTTAGCTGCTTTGAGACTCCTTTGGGTAGTGATAAAACGGGACATCGAATCCAAACTCTTCTGCTTCAGTTCTCCATTTGCCTTGCCACACCGGAAAACGTTTTAGAGCTAAATCAGAACAAACAGCAATCCATGCAAAACCCAATTAGTGGGGTAGGAGAGCTGGGGGGGAGGGGAATCACATCTGACAATCAGTGTACCCCTTTGGTTTTAGATAGTACATGGGTATGAGTCTAAAAAGCCCAGCGCACAATTTTTCATACGCTTCCAGAGTTATTTAAAAATTGGCTTTATAGACTCATCTACCCATGTACTATCTGAAACCAAAGGGGCTCATCGGTTGCCAGATGTGAAATATATTGTCTTCCCCCCCCCCTAAGTTCTCCTACCTCACTTAATTGCTGTTTGTTCCAATTTAGCGCTAAAGATCGGGTTTCCCCAGAGGAAAGCAGTGGGGCAAACAGAGGTGATGAGAATTCTCATGAATATCTTCATCCACATTGGTTACATGTGGTCAGATCCTCCTTACTGGACCAGGGTACTGGTGTTCACAAAATAGGCATCGCATGAAGCTGTTTGTGAAAGTGCACAATCTGCACAGGAAACAAAACGAAAATACTCTGGTGTTGAGCATGCCTTCGAATGACAAACAGAATTTGGTATCTCCTTAAAACTGAGGCCACAGAGGTTACATAGGAATACAGGAAGCTGCCAGGGTCAGACCTTTGCTTCATCTAGCTCAGTATTGTCTATTAGCAGCGCCTCTTCAGATCTCAGGCAGGGCCAGTGGAGTCACTCAGCCCTGCCTGAAGATGGCAGGAACTGAACCTCTGCTCTTCTGCATGCAAATCGGATGCCCTACTACTATGGTGCTGTGGTGCAACCCTATGGGAAAGGTCAGCCAAAGTTAAGCCTTCATAGGTCGCACTGATTTGAATAGCAAAGTTAACCACATGCCTTATATCAGGCATGTCCAAAGTCTGTTTCGGAGGCCTATTCCGGCCCACCAGTTGGTTTATTATTATTATTATTATTATTATTATTATTATTATTATTATTAAGAATTTCAACATAACAATGTATCAAAACATATCATATACATTATTTTTCTCCTTTTTTCCCATTTCCCCATCAAACCCTCCCCCCCGAGACTTCCCTCAGCTCCTCTGTCTGATTTCTCAGCACATGTTATTCTCTGCATATTATAAAAATATATCAATCCTTATATTATCTATCTACCATGTTATCAGCCACTAAATTTGTGTATGTTTATTCAAAACCTGCCAAGGAGTCTGGTCCG
Source organism: Podarcis liolepis (assembly GCF_965112155.1). NCBI lineage: Eukaryota > Metazoa > Chordata > Lepidosauria > Squamata > Lacertidae > Podarcis > Podarcis liolepis. Next base: position 92,655,271 of record NC_139556.1, on the reverse strand, counting down.
CCGGTTGGTTTAATCTGGCCCCTGTGGCAGTTTATTTCCTTAATTCCTTAATCCTAAAAAAAGGTCAACAACTTCGGTTGGCCCTTTGGTCTAGCCTCACGGCCCTTCACTTCATCAAATCTGGCCCTCTTGGAAAAAAGTTTGGACAACACTGCCTCACACTCTTCCACTGGAGTTATTGTGTCTTAAGAGTGATTATGCCCAAAGATTTCTGAGTTGTTTTTACATTTTTTTAACCCAAAACCCCCAATGTATAAAAGAAACACAAACAATCCCAATGGAGGAGACAGGGAAATCCAAGGTTAAAACATGCATCAACTCAAATGGCTAAATACACCAATTCTGACATTGGGCCGGCTGATTATGTATATCTGCATCCCTAATTAATGCACTCCCCTAAAACAATATGCAGGAAATGCAAGATTTAATTAAACACAAGGCTCACAATCATTCCTATTGTCATATGGAATCTAATAACTGTTTCTTAATGAGCCCTTGAGTCTCATTAACAATGTAGTGTTTTTACAAGGATATTTTCCAATTCATTTTGAACGCCAAACCACTCCGCTGCTAATCCTTGATATGGAAACACAAACTAACTGCAAGGGAAACGGATTGATAATCAAGGCTGATGTCAGTGGTTGGTAACATCAGATACCTGCTAACCCCTCAACAGGGATCTCATTGCTGACCCCCTGGAGTTCCCCGGTCCAGCCCTTCCTCTTCCTTTTTGCCACTGCTTCTTGGCTCCCCTTCTGTCTCCAGGGATTCAGGAAAAGACAGGAGGCAGCAGAAAGGGCAGCAGCCTCCACTTGCCTTGTCCCTTCCTTCTGGCCAGTAGCATGGATTGGGTCCATAGGTAAACAGGTGGACCATGGTGGCAAAGGTGGCAACTTTCAGGGCACACTGGAGGTGTGCTGCCCATGGGTGTACCTCGCCACCCAAATATATAAAATGCTGGAGTTTGGCACGGTTGTTAGTGCAAATGGAAGAATGATTGTGGCTGCAGCTCCACACCTGCACCAAGCTATAATTCCTCTGCCTAATGTCCAGTCTACATGTGCAGAAAAAGCATATGGTTTCACTCTTCCACTTTAGGCAGCAAGAGAGGGATTCCATGTTTGAATGTTCCACTTTTTAAGAAACAAATGAAAGTGGAAGTGGGCAGACGCATGGAACCCTGCATCGTGGTGTGTTTATTTTCTCCATGCAGAGAACTTTTCATGCCAGAGAAAAGTAATTCTTCACTGCACCAGTACAGACTCAGGAGAGCTATATGGTATTCCATATGATTTGGCTGATCCCATTGTTTGACATTTTAGTTCTACTTGTGGGAAATTAAATCAGCATTTATTTAAGGTAACAGTAGCCAGAGAAGCAGCTGATTTGAATCAGAATAGGGAGAAGGATTTAGCCCTTAACACACACACAAACCCTGCAAAATTGATTCCCTGGTGTAAATTGTCCCCATGGAGCTGCTATTAGCTGTGAAGTCATATTAGATATGATACATAAGCACACCCTTATTGTCCTTTCAATTTGGACAGGGCAGACCACCCAGTCCAAACACAGGAGATGTGTAATCCCCACTCACCTGTGTGTCACATATAGCTTGACTTGCTCTAACGTCTGAGAATTTGATTTACCCTTAACACATTTCTTCTTAAGACGCTGGAAATGCGACATCCAATAAAAGCGAGTGCTTAAAACGGTTTCATTATGTTGGGCCTGTGATAGTTTTGTCTACAGGGCTGGATCTCTTGGACCTGAGCGAACCAGTCTCCCAAACCCAAAACAAAGTGAAAAAGCTGGAGAATTCCTCAAGAGGGGAAAGCTTGAAGGCTTCAACTCACAGGAAAAAGGCAGACAATCCAGACCTTATCAGTGTGGATGCTGAGCAGAAAATCCAGCCTGCCAGAGCTCCCGAGAAGTCGCCATTGGATTTAGGTACTTAGCATCTTCGATCACCAGCTACAACTTCCCCATTTTTCACATGCTTTGCTTTTCCCTCACTCTTTGAGGCCTTGCTTGACTGCAGGGCTTGGGCTTCAGGAAGCCAGGCTGGAACACAGCCTGGCGAGCTACCCATTGCATGCAGATGTGGGGTACCTTTGGCCATCCAGATGTTGCTGAACTACAACTGAGTAGCTGGAGGGCATGCGGTAGTGGTACGTGATGTTGAGCCCTCTGGTTAGTGAGTGGTAGGAAGCCTCTGCAATTGCTAAGCCTGATACAAGAAATCAGAGCTAGGGGATGGTAGACTAGAGGTCTTGAAGCAGAGAGTGGATAGCCATCTATTGGGGACACTCATGCTCTGGATTCCCTGCATTGAGCTGGGGACCTTAGACTGTACGGTCTGCAGTGTGCCCTCCTGCTCTATGGCCTAATCCACACTATATATTAAAGCAGTATTGTACCACTTTGAACAAGTATAGCTTTCCCCAAAGAATCATGGGAGCTGAGTTTGTAGTGCTGTGAGTTGTTATGAGACCCCTATTGCCCTGCTCACAGAGCTACAATTCCATGATGAATCCCTCTTCCCGGAAAACTCTGAGCATTGATAATAATAATAATAATTATTATTATTATTATTATTATTATTATTATTATTATTATTATTATTATTTATACCCCACCCTCCCCAGCCAGAGCCGAGCTCAGGGCAGCTAACACCAATAAAATTACAATAAAACAGAATAAGGGGGGAGGACCAATTTAAAATACAGGTTAAAATGCAATTTAAAATGCAGCCTCATTTTAAAAGTAGCCCCTAGATCAAAACCATTAGGGGAGGGAAACATAAGGGTCAGACTGAGTCCAAACCAAAGGCCAGGTGGAACAGCTCTGTCTTGCAGGCCCTGGGGAAAGATGTCAAGTCCTGCAGGGCCCTAGTCTCTTGTGACAGAGTGTTCCACCAAGTCGGGGCCAGTACTGAAAAGGCCCTAGCCCTAGTTGAGACCAATCTAACCACCTTGCGACTTGGGACCTCCAAAGTGTTGTCATTTGTGGACCTTAAGGTCCTCTGTGGGGCATACCAGGAGAGGCGATCCAGTAGGTACTGTACGTGGGTCCTAGGCCACACTGTACCTTTGTGTGGGGAATACGGGTCTCCTAACAACTCTCAGCACCCTTTACAAACGACACTTTCCAGGAATTGGGGGCTGGAGACCATGATTGTTAAAGTGGTATGATAATTCCTTAAATGGATGGTGCAGGTGTAATGATACAATGATCCCTACTTAGTGGAAAGAGCAGTACTTTCTGCATTGATTCCTGCACTGCAGAGGATTGGACTAGATAACCCTTGGGATCCCTTCCAACTCTGTGATTCTGCTAGCCTCACAGCAGACATCCAGTTCAATTCCTCCAGGCCTTTATTTGGAAACAGCTGCTCACAGCTCCAGCTTGGCCCTAGAACTCTTTTTCATGTAGTTGCACCTTTTCTTTAGCTTTCCTTTCTGCTTGGATTGCTTTTCTGCCAATACCTGCTGTGCTTCCCTAGTTCTTTAAAAGCTGAACACCTTGGAAGGTACTTGCCTCCCCTCACACCTACCCTCAAGGCAAGGCCTGCATGGAAACACTCTTGAATTTGGGAGCTAAGCTGGGAAAGGTTGCTCAAAAGTCTCTGATAGGCGTTTGAGGATGTTGGAGCTGGTATCACTTTGGGGTTGCGATTGTGTGTCTCTGTCCCAATTAATTTCTGGCTTGAAATTGGAGCCATCCTAGGGAGAATTTGTAGAATTATCCCCTGCCATGCCTCACCATTTTCCTTGTCATGCTTCCATGAATCCCAGCTAGCGTTACCGGGCTTAAAAATGAGGGCAGGAAGTATCACCCTCATGGCTTCAGAGCAATACAGTCGTACCTTGGAAGTCAAACAGAATCTGTTCCGGAAGTCCATTCAACTTCCAAAACATTCAGAAACCAAAGCATGGCTTCTGATTGGCTGAAGGAAGTTCCTGCAGCCAATCGGAAGCCACGGAAGCCCCATCGGATGTTTGGGTTCCAAAGAACATTCGCAAACCAGAACACTCACTTCTGGGTCTGCGGCATTCGGGAGCCAAAACGTCCGAGTACCAAGGCGTTCAGGATGCAAGGTACGACTGTATTAGGGTATCATAAAGCCAGTTAAGAGTGAGAACAAACAAACAAAATTCCCTTCACTATGTATTCTGCTGGTTAAAAAAATGACAACCACTAGAACATTGGTATTCCTGGGAGTATGATTGTCGTTGCATGTTTTTTCATATTCACATACATCATTATCATCATCAAAATGCTCCCCAGCTTCTCAGCATGCAAGAAAGGGTGCTGAAAGTAGGAGAGGCTTTTGAGTTAAACCCATTTTTTGTAAAAGAGACAGATGCAACAAAACACACACATGTCTCCAGTCCTCTCTCCTCACAAGGAAACTGTCCCTGTAAATCTTCCCCATCGCTTAGGAAAGTGGCAGGTGCAAAAGCTATTTTGAATGAAATGACCTTTAGCAAAGTCGCAGTGATTTCCCGAAGTGTCATGTCTGTGTGAAATGTGACCATTTGTGCAAATGTATTGTTGGCTCTCAAGCTCGTCTTGTCCTTAGCTGTAACAACACTGATAGCAATAAGAGCAGCATATAGCTTGGAGTGGATGAGATTTATTTTTTAGCTCCACAGAGTGACTGTTTCCTCCCTGAACTTGTTTGGCTCTGGAATGAAAGCAATGTATTCCTGAGGCCTTGCGAGAGATCTTGTTTTCTTTTCTCCTTCTCAGTCAATATCCAGGCGCAGCTAGAGAAATGGGATGATGTGAAGTTTCATGGAGACAGAGCCAGCAAAGGCTTCCCAGCACCGGAGAGAAAACCTTCATCTACTAGAGCTCCATCAAAAGAATTTCTATGGTAAAACATACTTACCAGCTTTTGCAACAGGGCCGGCCCTGCTGTTGTGCAGGGTGAAGCATCCTGCCTCGGGCAGCAGGTTCAGAGCTACCATTATTATTATTTTATTATTTTTATTTTTTTATGTTTTATTCAAGTTTAGGATTTTTACATACATTATATTATCTCGTTCCAATTTTAAATTTCCCATACAATTATTTCCTTTCCCTCCCCCCCCCCCCATATCCATTGGAAGGGTTCAAACAATTATCCTCAGCCGTGGGCATAGCGTCTTTAGTTTCCACCGAATGTCTTTTGTTCCAGTAGTTTTTATCCATTGAAGATAGGGGTTCCATCTGTTCCTTATTATGGTGGACTTGACCTTCCACGTTGTTTCCTGTGACATGACTGCGACAATGTCCGACTGAATAAGTTCAAACAAATAACTATTCCATGCCTCAACTGTCCTTTTTTCCTCTGTCTTTCCAACCGAAAGCTATCATTGCCTTTCCCGCTAATATCATAGCTTTGAAGGTACACTGGTCACCTTTCTCTATAGCCGTGTTTCCAAGTATACCCATTGTCATGAAATCAAAGTCTATTGAAAGCTTCACTTTAAAAATTTCATTAATAACCTTTAGGATTTTATTCCAGAATTTCTTTTACCTCTGGGCATTCCCAGTACATATGGGAAAACCATCCCTTGGCTTGTTTACAGTGCCAACAATTAGAATTCAGTCGTGCAACCATATTAGCTAGCAGAGCTACCATTAAAGGATAGCAAACTGTCATGTATTAATGGCAGGGATGGCCAATTCATCATGTGCCCATGGCTTTCTTGGCATTACTATTCCCAGAGGTAGGAGGGCGAAGATATCCATCTGCTGCTTCCAGATTTTGCAAGCACTCTTTCCTAGGAAATGAAATGGTGCTTGCAAAGAGATCCCTGGGGCAAGCCTCACAGCAGCAAAAGGGACAACTTTACGATAGCGTTCAATGTTTTGGGCATTATTCCTAATTGAATTGCATTTAAGTTCACACCCCGCTGTACGTTTAATGCACTCTTATACCACTTTAAGAGTCATGGTTTCCCTCTGCCCCAGTATCCTGGGAACTGTAGTTTGTTAAGGGTCTCCTAGCAACTCTCGGAAGTGAAAGCTGGACCATCAAGAAGGCTGATCCCCGAATAATTGATGCTTTTGAATTATGGTGCTGGAGGAGACTCTTGAGAGTCCCATGGACTGCAAGAAGATCAAACCTCTCCATTCTGAAGGAGATCAGCCCTGAGTGCTCACTGGAAGGACAGATCATGAAGCTGAGGCTTCAAGACTTTGGCTACCTCATGAGAAGAGAAGACTCCCTGGAAAAGACCCTGATGCTGGGAAAGATGGAGGGCACAAGGAGAAGGGGACGACAGAGGGCGAGGTGGTTAGACAGTGTTCCTGAAGCTACCAGCGTGAGTTTGACCAAACTGCGGGAGGCAGTGGAAGACAGGAGTGCCTGGTGTGCTCTGGTCCAGGGGGTCATGAAGAGTCAGACACAACTAAATGACTAAACAACAACAGCAACTCTCAGCAGCCTTAACAAACTATAGTTTCTAGGGTTCTTTGGGGAAAGTCATGACTCGTAAATTGATGAAAGATTGCTTTAAGCATATGGTGCGGACGCAACCTCAAAAAGCTTTTCTTAAAACAAAACAAAAACCCCACCTTTGCTACTGACTTTGCTCACTTTCACAGAAACACTACTGTTGCTCCTCTCTACAACATCTGCGAGGATAGAACCATTTTTCTCTCACCACAAGCCTGGGAATTATAATGAGTTGTGCCAAAATCATATCACTGCCCTTTCTTCCTCTGTCATATCATATCACTGCCCTTTCTTCCTCTGTCATATATCACTGCCCTTTCTTCCTCTGTTCACTGTTTTGCACATACCTAGGATCACGAAGCATGCATCCTATGATGTAGGCAAGACTCTGTGTGCTTTTGTCCCGAGTGCATCTGCTCTGCCAGTGTTGCAGTGATGGGGTCTACAAATCCTTTTCCTCCCTTAGGTCTGCAGAGAACAGATCCCAGTCAGAGTTGGCCACTGTCAAGACCGCACTGGAATCTGACTCAGCCTCGGATATAGAATTAGCGCCTGCTCCTGCACTTGCACCAAAGGTAAGAGGTCAGCGTCTTTTGGACAAGTTCTGCGTTCAAGGAAGGCTTTTCCAAGCTGGTGTCCTCCAGCTGCTTTGGACTACAACTCCCATCAGCCCCAACGGGAGAAAAGCAGCTAAATTTATTTCTTTGGCGGGGGAATGGATTTCAGCACATCACTCCCTCTGCCTTTTCTCTGCTCTAAGCAGAGGGAGTATAATAACATCCATGCTTAGTTAGTTGACCATTAGTAAAAGGTAAAGGGACCCCTGAACATTAGGTCCAGTCGTGACCGACTCTGGGGTTGCGGCGCTCATCTTGCTTTATTGGCCGAGGGAGCCGGCGTACAGCTTCCGGGTCATGTGGCCAGCATGACTAAGCCGCTTCTGGCAAACCAGAGCAGCACACGGAAACGCCGTTTATCTTCCCGCCAGAGCGGTACCTATTTATCTACTTGCACTTTGACGTGCTTTTGAACTGCTAGGTTGGCAGGAGCTGGGACCGAACAACGGGAGCTCACCCCATTGCGGGGTTTCGAACCGCATGACCCAGAAAAACTGTCTGTGGACAAACGTTGGCTCCCTTGGCCAGTAAAGCGAGATGAGCGCCGCAACCCCAGAGTCGTTCGCGACTGGACTTAACTGTCAGGGGTCCTTTACCTTTTATGTTAGAAGGAGGAGACTTAGGACCATCTCTCCGTGACATGAATCCTACAGATGACCAGGATTTGCCAGTTTGTTGTTGCTTCTATCATTTGTGTGCTGCTTCATATAAGGCTCTGGAAAGTCAGTTGCAAGGTGGGGGTGGAAGAGGAGATCCCCACCAGTTGGCTGTCGGAAAAACATGAGATTTTTTGACAAAACACTTCCATGCTATAAATACTCTTATGGGCATAAATCAGAGTGACTGCAGCTCAGCTCTTGCAGACATGCTGGAAGATTGATAGTGCAGTAAAAAAAAAAAGAGAGCACTAAAAAGCAGAAGAAACCAAAACATTGGCCCATTTCCTAAGTGGTAAGCTTTTTAATGTCCGGTACTTAAATTCATTTTAAGGAATGTGGTGGGATTTTATTGCTTTTAATAGAACTAAAATTCAGCCTGCTTAGCATACAGGTCCAAGCACCTGATGGTCGCAGCACAGCATGGCCAAGGGCAGCACAGAGGACCATGGGTGATCAGCTGTGCCATCACACAGAGGAGTGGACTTCTACTTTCTCTTTTTTTAAAAAAAAAAATTATTTATTGCGCATTCATATCCCATCTCTGCTCCAAAGAGCTCACAGTGGTATACGCAGTTCTTCACCCTCCCTTTCCCCCCCCTTACAACAAGCTAGTGAGGTTGCACAACAGAAGCATTCTGGGATAGATCTGGGTGAATAATTCCTGGGATAGTTCCTGGATAATTCCAGGCCTTTCCTCCTTTTTGTATCCGTACATGACTCACAGAAAGGCATTCCATTTGCTCTTTTGAAAAATTCACATACAGTGGTACCTCGGGTTACATACGCTTCAGGTTACAGACTCTGCTAACCCAGAAATAATGCTTCAGGTTAAGAACTTTGCTTCAGGATAAGAACAGAAATCTTGCTCTGGCGGCACAGCAGCAGCCGGAGGCCCCATTAGCTAAAGTGGTGCTTCAGGTTAAGAACAGTTTCAGTTTAAGAACGGAAATCCAGAACGAATTAAGTACTTAACCTGAGGTACCACTGTATTCAGATCTGCAAGTAGAAAATCTGCTCAGACACCCGGAGGGGAGCTTTCTCTAAGTTCAGGGAACGGGTTGTTGTTGTTGTTTTGTCCTGTTTATTTAAGGGGAATGTAGGCTTCTCTTGTCACTAGCACAGAATGGCTGCAGAAATGTGGCAAATGTAAGAATGGGAAAAAATTAGGAACTGATAGAAACTGACAGATTTGCCTACCCCGCCCCTTAGCCATGGAGTGGGGGGAACAATTCCCCCTTAGGGAGTGGGGAACTAAACCTCACCTCCCCAGGCACCAAAACCCCAATGTAAAGACAAAAACAGACTACATGCTACACATCTAGTTTGTTAGGCAATTTGACCATCTTTTAACACCTACCGTGCTTCCTTTTTCAAATCTTCAAATGGACCTCATATTGAATCTTGAGCATTTTTATTAATCTTAACAGTTTAAAATGCCACAAAGGTTGAAATTAATATTAACAGCTGATACATTATTATCAAAAGGATTTTAATCCAAGTATTGCTTATCAGATGGCAGCCCTAGTTGTGACTCAGTAAGGTTGTAACTCGGAAGTAAGCCCCATTGAACTCTGTGGGGTTTACTGCTGGGTCCACATGCAAAGGGTCAGGCTGCCAGGCTGTAACGCTGTCCATGCTGGTTAAATGCTATTTATCTCTGTGGGATTTAAACTGCCCAACCGTGAAGGGAATTGCAGCCTTTTCCTTTGGAGTGAGACAGGGCCTGCTATATCTGGCACCCACAATATGGTGTTGCTGTGACAGATTCGAACTTTGCAGCTTCCGTTGCGTAACTGAAAAGATTCTCTGACATCTTGGCTGCTTAGAAACACTTTAAATGATGCCCTCAGGGTCTCGGTTTCTCAGATTGTTCGTCTGCATGCACAAAGCAAATCATGCCCTTCATATTTAACTACGGTCTCCAAGCTCATGCGTCTGTCATCTACCTAATCCAGACTTCCTCAACATGGTGCCCCCCCCATCTACTTTGGACTACAATTCCCATCAGCCCCAGCCAGCATGGGTGGTTGGGGGCAGCTGAGCTAAGTGCTAGAGTTCATCTTGTCAAAAATTCCACAATTCCGCCATGTGTGGTTCCTTGGAGATCCTCTTTGCCATTCATTCTTCACAATGCTCAGAGATTCCACATCTTGCTTAGATTACGGGAACAAGGAAATCCAAGCATGTCATCCTCCCATTCTGTCTTTTAAGCATGGAAATAATTGCGGTGGCATTTGTTTCCGTAGTAATGGCATGTAGTGCTGTGGTAGAGCTACATACCTGCTCTCCTGACACCAACATCACCAGGAAGGGACAGATAGTAGTAAGGTCTGGGCCCCATAAGTGCTCCAACGGGAGCACCAGATTGTTCCCACTGATGCACTCACACAACCTTGACTTATTGGCCCCTCTGCCCTGCCACTGGTAAGCAACAGTTCTGGTGTCAAGAAGGTAGCTTCACAGCTCTGCCCCACCATGTACTCAACTACTGATTTGTCCTTTATCATTTACAAAGACATGATCCATCATCCCACCTGTGGGAAGTCCCATAGAGCTCAGTGAAGCTCTTTCCCCTCCTTCTCTTTCCATAAAAGCCCTAAGTCTGACACAGAACGCATGGCCATCATCAATGCTCCTCTCAATAATACTTAACTGTTCTATATATTATCTCCCATGCTGTGCAGTGGATGGGGGGGGGTGACTGAAGCTGAAAGAGATTGGCTTGCCTATGGCCACCTAATGAAGTCAGGGCAGAGACAAGATATGAACCAGAGATTTCCTAATTTGTAGCTCAGTCTTTTAGTAGTTACACTGCACCAACTGTCTCGTTCCTCTCCAATGCCCTGTGTGAAGGTTACCCATATTTAACCTGTGCAGTGGCGAGGAGCAGACTGGCCAAATGTGATGGGCATGCATAAAGAGAGCTCATGCCATCATTTTGTAAAGGAAAGGTGTCAGTGTCGTGCCTGATCACAGTACTGGGCTTAATTCTCTGCCAATTCTATGTTCCGCAGGAGAACCAAAACCATGCAAACACCAGCTGTCCTCGGCTTTTAGATTATGGATCTTAGATAACCAGCTCAACACACTGTATGCTTTGCTTATACGTTCATGCTGCAAAGCCATTTTACTCTGAGACTATAATTACAGACATGCTTACCTGGGAGTAATTCCCCCTGAGCTCAATGGGCTTACATCTGGGTAGACACATATAGTACTGGAATTTAAAGTGATCCTAGTAGGGATTGCATTGCATGTACGTTGGTAACCTTAACATCCTCTGACCACTTCCTTTTCCAGTACTGTTCAGTGCAAGGTTGATGGACACCTCCTACCCCCCACCACCTCCCCAAAATCAGTCTGGACTCATTTTAATGCAACAGAAATTATAGCCAGCATGAAAACAGCTCATTGCAATTGAATAACCCCCAAGGATAATAATAATGCATAATTATGTAAGTGGAAGCTGTTGTGATCTGCTGTTGGGCAGGCATCTGGCTAATGAGTTTAACCTCAGACAAGTGTGGGGTCAGGAGCTTAGCAGAATCAAGGCTTTTTAGGTCATTGCACTATTTTTCCTCCAGTGAAAGAGGATGTTTCTTTTCACTGTGATCATGAATTCAGAAGTTTTTTCATGAAAGGGTGCTTATAAACTTGCATTGTACTTTCCCCATGGGGAGAATACTGGGAAAGAAGCTGAACAAAGGAAGCAGCCAAGAATAGCAGAGAAATGACAAATCACTCCTGTTCAGGCAAAATGGAAAGCAAATGCAAAATTTGCTCCATCAAGCAAGCTCAGGTGTTTGGAACGTTAAGATGAACTAGTTCAAGTTCATCCTGTACCAAAAATGAACTAGTTCAAGTTCACCCAAGTGAACTTTTTAATTCATAAAATAATTAATCAGCAGAAAAGTTTTACTTCGGTATTCTGAGTGTTACCAGCTGCTGGGCTGAAGTATAGGGTCAACAACTAAATCAGGGACCACACACAAAGAATATGATCTCTGCCGGACATAATTTCAGCGAGTGAAGCTATGATTCTAGTATTTCCATACTAGAAAACATTGCTTAATTTGTGCCAGGCACACAACTGTTAAAGGCACAAGGCAGCATTCAATTAGTTCCTATTTCTATACTTTTCAATTGCAGGGAAGATACAGGAAATTCCTCCTATCCCTTCCTTCTGATTGCTTAGCAATAATGACTAAGTGGTTAAGTACCCTTAGCAACAGCAGCACCTCTGGATCTGCCTAATAAACCTTGGAACACTTCACTATGTTTTGCTTTATAACTTATAGGAGTCCAGTTGTCTTACTTTTCTTTATTTACTGAAAGCTAAGAGACCAGGCCTCCTACAGGGTGGAGCAGATAAACTTGAAATTGTTCAAAGTTCTACCCCAGAGTAAACCTAATGCACCTTTAGTTCAATGCACTTAAACTTCACTTAAGTGAACAAATTTATTCCAAGCACTTCCAAATGTCTACCTCGGTTGGTTTTGTCATTTTTTGAAAGGATTATCTGACTGGTAAGAATTGAACAAGTGCACGGCCACACTAGCTGGGGCTGATGACAGTTGTAGCACAAAATATCTGGAAAGCACCAGGTTGCTGAAACTCTTCTAGATTTTGTAGTGGGGTGACAACTGCAGCAGACAGGATAGCATCTGCAGTAGACAGCCTTTAAATATCAATGGGCTTCTGTTGAATATTGAGGGCTGAATGACATCATGCATGTTCCCCTCTGCTGAGGGTTTGTTGACTTTTTTGTCTGAAAGGAGCTCTCAGGAAATGGCGTCAAGTGAAGATCAGCAATTGAAAATCGCCGGTGTCAGCGAAGTTAACTCTTTATTCAAAGAAACCAAAACAGTGCAGGCTTAGTGATCCCAGCAGCTCTTCCCAGTGTGGCAGTTGTGAGGACTGAAGGTTCTTTCCACAGCTGATTGGTCCCCTCCTTTCCAGGGGTTTTTCCGAGCAATTGGAGACTGTGTCTGTGTGCAACCGATCTCTCCTCTGCTCCTTTCATTTCTCTGTGTGTCCTGGGAGACCAGGGGAAAGGGAGCTGGTCACAGCAGGAGGGGGGAGATTCCCTGGATTCTTCAGCAGTTTGTCTTAGTCTCCTGACTCCCCTCCTCTTCTGCCTCTAGGTTCTGGAGTGCTCTCTGTCCCAGCTTCAGCTTGTTCACTAAACCCTGATGCCTCTTCAGCTTCCGACATCTTCTCGCAGTCTGCTCCCTCTTCTCCCTCTGACCACATATCACCATCCCACCACCATCCCACCCCTGGCTCTGAGCCTTCATCCCCTGGGGGTTCTCCAGCTGGTACCTCCCACTACTCCTCTCCAGCCAGTCCATGACATGAGCCTATGATCAGGAGCAAAAGAGTAGCCACATGGAGCTGAAGGTTTTCTTTCTGGGCTACTTACCTACTCCAAATCTTCTCTCACAATTTCAGGGTTGGGCCATAGGCAGCTGAGGTGAGCCAGGGACCAGAAGCCTTTGGACATGTCAGTGTCAGGAGTTCAGCCTACACTAGAGTAGGACCCTGGCAGAGACACATGCCCGACTGGCATGTTCTCTCCCTCCTAGTCTTTCGTTCGGAAGCTTCATAAGCTTTTTTCATCCCGAACATCACATCAACCGATGCCAACCAACACCGGCACACTTAGAGATCCGTAGAGTTTGCGCAACTTGCGCGTGACAGACCTCAGAAACTCAGCATTTTGGCTAATCTACTTTATTTACATATAAACACACACGGAGCACTGCAGCATGGCTCCTTCTCTCTCTTTAGCATCAGACAGCAAAGAGGAAAAGACAAAGCACAATAGTCCCACTTCACGGAACACAGTAACACAAACATCCTGTCTCCGTCACTTTCCACTCTGTGGAGTCAAAACATATACTGTCATGTGAAAGACAAAAATCCCATGACTGCAATCACGGCGCAGGAATTCTAACAGTCAGAACTACAGTTTTAAGTGCACTGCATAGAGATCGGTTTTGTTTAAAAAGTTGCTTAAATAAATAATACACTAGAGGACAAAGCAGGAGGCAGGACTGAGGAACAATCCAGATGTCAGGGGTAAACTCCAGTTCGCAGAGGTTTTTTTGTGGGAGAAGCCATTTGCATTAAATATACATTATGGATATACGTCTGGCTGTGCTGGCTCTTAATGCACGACGTTGACTCTCAGCAAATAATGTTCTGTGCTGACTGCGTTTTATTTTACTTTTTCTTTTAGGCACGATCAACCAAAGAGCAACGTTGGGGAGGTGCCCTCCTCTCACGAAATCATTCTATGGAGGAGGAATTTGAAAGAGCGAAAGCAGCTGTTGAGGTATTGTTTGACGTCTTGGAAAATGTCCCACCTGAAGTCGATCTAGCAAAGCAGCCTTTTGTTTAATGCAACAAAAGCACAACCTGGCATTAGGCAATTTGAGCTAAATGGAGCTAAAGTGATTGTGTTTCCATTGGAAAAATAATGGCGTGATCCTCAGCATGTTTCTCTGTGACATGGTTTCAAGTAGATGCGCTTTGGAGTGCTACCAAAGGGGAGCTTCTAGCATAAACAGTTTAAAGCACAGGAGTGTTCTTGCTAGCCATTCATCTGAGTCTGGGGTAAATATTCAAAAAACATATGTGTAACTAGGTGAGCAAAAGACCTAATTTCAGGTATTTCTCACAGCAGGTTACCAGACCCCCCCCCAATCAGTAGAAGGGTGGTTTCAGACCATTGCAATTTTTCTTTGGGATCCCATCACATTTTACAAAGTTCGGGTTGCACAATTAAAGTTTGGGTGGAGTTTTTGCACAACAAACTTGCTTCCTCCACATATTGTGAAGGAAGTGAAGGAAATAAGTACCTATCCTATTTTTAAAAGACATCTGAAGGCAGCCCTGTTCAGGGAAGTTTTTTAATATTTAACGCTGTATTGTTTTTAATACTTGATTGGGAGCCACCCAGAGTGGCTGGGGAAACTCAGCCAGATGGGTGGGGTATAAATAATATATTAGTAGTAGTAGTAGTAGTAGTAGTAGTAGTAGTAGTAGACCTTTTAGGCAATGTTAGCTGTTTAGTGAGCGTTCATTCTGATTTGTTTGCAAGAAGTTATTTGATTTTTAAAGTGTATTTATTCATTTCATAAAGTTTATATACTGCTGGATTGTACAAAACCTCAAACCTCACATGGAGCAGTTGTCACCCCCATTTCCAATATGTTCCCCCTTCACTTTCCTTATTACAAAGTCTGCTTTTTTGTAAGCTGGGGAGGTGGGGAGAGTTGGTTGTGCAAGAGAACCAAATCAACTATAATTGTGTAACCTCTCTTTGTCAGTATGCGATTAAATCCCACTCGAAAATATCAACCGGCTGGAAGTGCCCAGAGAGAATGGGCAACGGGAATTGCACGAGCAAGAGAGAAGAGGGGAAAAAAACTTTACACACACACACACACACACACACACACATCCATTGAAACCCAGCCAGTTCAGTGTGAGTCCCTGGTGAGGATCACGAGGTTGATGCAAATAGAGAGACACTCAAATCAGCTGTGCAATTCGGACCCTGGTTATACACACAGGTTTCCCTTGCTGTGTTGGTCAGACCTCACCTGGAGTACTGTGTCCAGTTCTGGGCACCACAATTCAAGAAGGACACTGACAAACTGGAACGTGTCCAGAGGAGGGCAACCAAAATGGTCAAAGGCCTGGAAACGATGCCTTATGAGGAACGGCTAAGGGAGCTGGGCATGTTTAGCCTGGAGAAGAGGAGGTTAAGGGGTGATATGATAGCCATGTTCAAATATATAAAAGGATGTCACATAGAGGAGGGAGGAAGGTTGTTTTCTGCTGCTCCAGAGAAGCGGACACGGAGCAATGGATCCAAACTACAAGAAAGAAGATTCCACCTAAACATTAGGAAGAACTTCCTGACAGTAAGAGCTGTTCGACAGTGGAATTTGCTGCCAAGGAGTGTGGTGGAGTCTCCTTCTTTGGAGGTCTTTAAGCAGAGGCTTGACAACCATATGTCAGGAGTGCTCTGGTGGTGTTTCCTGCTTGGCAGGGGGTTGGACTCGATGGCCCTTGTGGTCTCTTCCAACTCTATGATTCTATGATTCTATGATTCTATGATTTGGATCTCACATTCTTTTGTTTTGCATTTACAAAGGGTGCCCTACCCCAGGCACACACACCCCAGCACAAAAAATATCGGTCCTGACAACCAATGTCAGACTACAGATCTGCTCCAAATCCTCCCTTGAAATTGAATTTGGGAAGGAGCCTTGAAAGATAAGTTTATTCTGTGTGTGGTCTCAGGAGCTCAGCCAGAAGTCTCTTGTATTAGCAGCATGCAGTAAAACCATTTATCCCAACCAACGGCTGCAAATCTAGGTGAGGAAGAATTGCTGTTCTCTCATTTTTATGCAGTTACATTTGCTTGTTTATCTCCAGCTTGATTCCAAAAGACTGAGAGATGGTGTTGTGGCTCTGTTTTCCTGATCTTCTTCTGCCAATCTGCCTTCAGCCTTTCCTCCAAGATCTTTGCCATTCTATTCACATTCCCCTTGACTGACAGCATCCCTGATACTCCAAAGCTGGGCTTTCTTTTAGCACAACGTGAAATGATTTAGCAGCTTATATGTGGCTTGGGATGAATTTTTACTGTACTATTTTCAGGGATCTCAGTGGGATCCAGACAGTGTCCCTGTTCAATGCAAAAAGGCTGGGCCTGGCCACTAAGAGATCTGTGCCTAGGGACTGTGCCTAGGGAGACATTTTCAGAAAAGCATAAGGCAGAACTTCGGCAGTTAAGTCAGAGCATTGACTAAGACTCAGCAATTCACATAGGCCTTGGGCAGCTGTTTCCACATTCAGGACAGCTGTTTGTGACAGCGCTTCAAGGACTGTACCACTTCAGAATGCAAACAGGCATGGGATGTATAGCAGACTGACCCTGCTAACTGCCCCCAATTAAATATAGCAGACCCACTGCACAGTACAACAATTAAATGGATTTCTATAATTTACCACAGGCTATCTTGCCTTGTCTTATGTGAGGGAAACTTCAGTTCAGAGTGTCTCGGCAGGAGTTGATCAGAGAAGAACAGTTTTATTTACAAAAAAGATACAGAGTTGGTGAAACAAGGTTGGGTCAAGAGATGCGTTCTTTCAGGTAGAAGTTAACTTATAAGTTAACTTATAAGTTAACTCCCAGTGCTTGTGTTTCCAAGCACAATTCAAAGTGCTGGTGCTGACCTTTAAAGCCCTAAATGGCCTCGGTCCAGTATACCTGAAGCAGCGTCTCCACCCCCTTCGTTCTGCCCGGACACTGAGGTCCAGCACTGAGAGCCTTCTGGCGGTTCCCTCACTGCAAGAAGCCAAGTTACAGGGAACCAGGCAGAGGGCCTTCTCAGTAGTGGCACCTGTCCTGTGGAACGCCCTCCCACCAGATGTCAAAGAGAAAAACAACTACCAGACTTTTAGAAGACATCTGAAGGCAGCTCTGTTTAGGGAAACTTTTAATGTTTAATAGACTATTGTATTTTAATATTCTGTTGGAAGCCACCCAAAATGGCTGGGGAAACCCAGCTAGATGGGCGGGGTATAAATAATAAATTATTATTATTATTATTATTATTATTATTATTATTATTATTATTACTTAAACATAAAGATGTCACAGGCTTAAACACAGTAGTATATGCACAGCTTTTCTTGAAATTCATTTACTCAGAAATCAGTTGTTACACTTCAGTTTCTGTTGTTGGGTGTGTGTTTTTAGGAAACCCTCAAATTTGTTGAGTGGAATTTCTGAGGGACTGCATCACCAGACTCTGGTCTGGCTCTGCTGCCTGTCACTGGGTGTCACATGATTGAAGTGCCCGCAATGCCTTTGGAAAAGTAGCTTTTCAGGAAAGGTGGTCTGCATAGCCTTCTCCCTGACATGCTAGCTTTCTGTGTACAATGGCTCTTTGATATTCCCTGCTAAGTTGTGGGTGAACATATCAGACAACACAGCGATTCTTCAAACAGCTCTTGTTTATTCACAGGCCAGAACAGAACTGAACGGAATGGTTCAGCCAGCCTGCTTATATAGAGCTCCACTAGAACGCAACAGTAACCATTTTCTGTAACTATCCAATCACTGAACGTCACTTTCAATCCCTTATTTGCATATGTGGACCTGAACTATCTACAGTATCCCCCTGCTGGCCCAGGGTGAGAACTTCAGTACATAACATTCCCAACAAATATTGAATTGCATGCTGGACCTTGTGCACTGCCTTGTGCTAGTCCTCATTGAATCATCCAAGTGGCACAGCTGGCAGGGAGAAGAGGTGAAAGCATCTAGACCTCATTATGTTCCCAACAATGTCGTGGGGAACACAATAGGACCTTGAGGCATTGTGGATCTGCTGAGCTTCACTTTGGAGGCTGCAGAGTTCTTTTTCCCCCTGGGAAGCTGACATTTAGGAGGGTGGAACTGATACACACACCTACAATTTTGGTGGGCAGATCCAAACCCAATCCAGATCAGCCCTATTACTAGTGACATTTATACATTGTCTGTGTTCCAGGGCCGCGTTAAGCATTATTTACACTGCCAGCTCCTAGTAGACTAATGCAGAGTAATGGCGCTTTATGAATCATAAATAAAATAATAAGGTGTTATTGAAGCCATTCCTGCAAAGTGCTTTGAACATTTGAAATGTGCTATATAAATGCTAAGTCTTTTTTCTTATTATTCCTTAAACCCACAATTTGTTTTCTAGTACAGATCATGCGATTTTTGTGGGTTTTCTGGCTATTTAGCAGGGAGTGGGGAGGAGACTTTATTTCTCTTTTGAATAAAACTCAGGCTTCAGATATGCCTAAAATGCTGGCAGCTATGCTTTTCAATTATGAAACATTCTGCACAAAGTAAAGAGACTCTTTTTAATAGCATCCTTTCTCTAAAACATTTCACCTAGAGAGATAATTAAAACATATTCATATTATGGCCAGGGGTGGGTGGGGGGTGGGAGAGAAGCAGCTATTAGATTGGAATGTAATTAAAATACAGCTTACTTAAATTTGGGGTGTAAAATGAAAAGGAGATCAGCTGTATTGAATTGCCCCTGCAGTATGACTGAAAGGGCAATAAGGCTATGATTTGATTGTTTTCTGATGATTAGGCCTACTTAGATTATATCCTCATGCCATCTCAACACACTCGTCAACTGTCCTGATTTGAGCAGGACACCCCAGAATTACAGAAGCCACTTGTTCTTCTGATTGAATCGCAGAATGTCTCATTTTGGCTCTTGCAAGAGGGTGGCCTCAGAAGAAACTCATTTTATGGGGGAAGTGTACTCAAGATGAGTCACCTGACTCTGTTGAGAATGTAGCCCCCCAAAGACACGTGTTTTGGGGGACCATGCTTTCATGTGAGTCACATGACTCGCGTGGGAGCGTCTCCCCAAAAGATTTTCCTCTGCTGGATGTTGGAGGGCATGTCTCAGCACCTTCACTCGAATTAAGATGGGGAGGCATGTACGCTTTGTCCTACCACCCCCACCCCTAACACACACAAACACTGGCCTGGTTTGCATATGACAATAAACCATGGCTGATTAAACCTTGGCTTAGTGTTATGTGTGATCCCTACTCAGCAGCTTAGCTATGTTTTGTTGTTTTTTACTGCTAATGAACCACAGTCTGCAGCTATGGTTTGTTGACTTGTGAACTTTGGTTTGCTTTAGCTATGGCTTGGCTTTACACATGAGTCCAACACTCTTCCTTAACCATGGTTTTTTTGACCATCCTGTCCCAGTCATTTGCCACACTACAAATATTTGAAGCAAGAGCAGTTGGAACACAAACCAACCTTGAGAAGCAAGCCATGTGTACTGCGATGATCTGTTGGACGACTTGTGGTAGCAGCTGAACCAGAAATTCTTTGCTTCTTTGAATGCTGATTCTGTGAAACAGACATAATCCAGATAAAAATTGTGGGTAGCTGCCCTGATCCATTTGAAAAGAAAAGAAAAATCCAAAAGCAGCAGTATGATAATCCATTTATTAAAACCGAGGAAAATGTCATAAAGTACTGTGCAAGCTTTCAAGTCCACCAGAACCTTTATCCAGTCTGACTGTTGAGCAAAAAAACAGGGGGTGAGGAAGAGAAAATATATTGCTAGGTGTGGTGGAAAAGCTCTGTCCGCAGTTTATAAGTGTTTTAAGATTGAGTGCATGCAGTGTTATGTAGACTTAAACAGGGTACTGTGTCCAAGTGTAACATACATCTTGGGTTATACCAGAGGCAAGTGATTTTAACCAAATTTTGCATGTTTGTTCCTGAAATCAAGGAGTAGATTTGCATCCATGTTTGGATACAGTTGGACGCCATTTTGAATCAAGGTGGTGGGTTGAACTTATCCAAACGGCATTGATTTTAACCACAGATTTCAAGACTGTGATAGGGGCGTTTTTTGTTCCTTAAAATTCCCATGCAATGCTAAATGCAAAGCAGCTAGTAGTCAATATATTAGCAAAGCTCGAGATTAATTGGACATGATCCAGGCAACTCACTACCTTCAAAGGCTACATACATCACAAGGTCAAGAGGATAATGGATTTATTTGAACATGCTCTTTCTAATTTCAGCAGTTCTATTCCATGCACAATTCAAGGAGCACAGATGAATCGAAAAACAGCTCTCCATCTTTCTTCGGGTACATAGGTTCTACGGAGTATTACTCACGTAGGATCTCGGAGGTTCTTTTTTTTTTGTACCAACTGCTATACGTTTTCATGAATGGAGAATGGACTGCTGCACTCCTCCTGCCCCAGATTTATTTGTAAATTTGCATGCAGAGGAGGATGCTTTCAGAAGGGGGCAGCTTTCCCTGCACTCTCATTTCATGGAATTCTCTGTAACGGTTAATTTTTGTTGTCAGCAAAATGCAGGCTAAGCTACAGCAAATCCAGCATCACGGGGAACAGATGCTGCCTGCAAGATAAAGGTCTTTTGGCTAAAGAAACCCAACTCCAGTGTGTGAGAAGAAACATTAATTATAGAGACCTCGGACCAGTTGCCCTTCTGCGGAGGAGTTGTTTCAGTTGGCTGTTTATTCCTGGATCAAAGAAGAGAAGCGGAATCCAGCTCTAGTGGTGCAGCTTGGATGGAATATCCCTGAAATTAAATCAAAGTGCCCAGTGAATTAGCATAGGCGCGACGGGGATATGCAGATCTAAATGAATACGCCTTGCCAAGTCTGGACTTTGAGAGGGCTCTTGCAGAGCTAGATAGAACTGAGAGTTTCACATGCCATGTGAAAAGGAACCAGGTTACTGATTGTTCATAACTCTAAAGGCTCTGTCCCGACAGTCAAGAAAAACTAGAGATCCTTGTCTATGTTAACGTATTATTTTATGTTTACAAAGTATGCCAGCCTTCAGCAACCTGGTGCTATTCAGATGTTTTGGACTATAATTTCCATTTGCCCCAGCCCACTTTAGTTTTAGTCCAAAACTGCTGGAAAACATGAGGATGGACAAGGCTGAGATACACAATATAACATCTCCTTGCATCTTATCATATTATGTTGTGTGCATTTTTAAACTCTCTAAAGCTGCATACACAGTATGCTTTTTAAAGCACATTTGAAACAACCCTTTTCCTCCAAAAATTCCGGGCAGCTTTTTTCCACCACTAATTGCAGCAGGGGGACCAAATCCCATCAAGATCAAGGCTGGGGAGGGAAGGAAGCACCTCAGATTACATTTTAAAATAAGCCATTGAATTAATGTACATGGAATTAATGTGCCCTCAGCTGCACTAATAACCAGAGCAAAAGCAAAGTGAAAACATCCCTCCCAGATCCAAAATGTAGCATGATGAATCTTTAAGGGAATGTGGATGTTAGCTGAACCAGCAAAGTGTTTGTGTTGTGGACGCTGGTTGTTGCGATTGCCAAACTTTAATTAGCAAGCAGTTATAATTCTAAGTACCCACAATGCTGATGGATTATTCCTGGGGCTCTGGCTGGTGATTTAAGACAATCCTGTTTATGATTTGCCTTTTTCATTTTGCGTCCAGGAGAAGCAGAGCTAAGCAGACAACAGACACAATAACCTCACGTTGTTCCCCAAAGTACCCACATAAAACTATATTGCTTAGACTTTATTAAGGAGGAAGTGCAGAGAGCATAGTCCAGTTTTATATAAACTGCTCTTTGATAAGCCCCTGGGAGGACTGTCAGACTGTGAATTCAAACCAGATCATGTTTGCTAGCAGGCGGACAAAGCCTGCCTGCCTTTACAGTTTGGTAGCGTTCGGAGCTAAATTACCTCTAGATTCTAGATACTTCTTATGAGTTGCAAAGTCCAAGTTACTTAAGTCTAGCAACTTAGCTGAATTTTAGTAGCAACAGAGACATCACCTTGCCAACAAAGGTCCATATAGTAAAAGCTATGGTTTTCCCAGTAGTGATGTATGGAAGTGAGAGCTGGACCATAAAGAAGGCTGATCGCCGAAGAATTGATGCTTTTGAATTATGGTGCTGGAGGAGACTCTTGAGAGTCCCATGGACTGCAAGAAGATCAGGGGGTTGGCAGGGGGTTGGACTCGATGGCCCTTGTGGTCTATTCCAACTCTATGATTCTATGATTCTATGATTCTAACTCTCGGAAGTGAGAGCTGCTGGACCATAAAGAAGACTGATTGCTGAAGAATTGATGCTTTTGAATTATGGTGCTGGAGGAGACTCTTGAGAGTCCCATGGACTGCAAGAAGATCAAACCTCTCCATTTTTAAGGAAAGCAGCCCTGAGTACTCACTGGAAGGACAGATTGTGGACAGATTGTGGACAGATTGTGAAGCTGAGGCTCCAATACTTTGGCCACCTTATGAGAAGAGAAGACTCCTTGGAAAAGACCCTGGTGTAGGGAAAGATGGAGGGCACAAGGAGAAGGGGACGACAGAGGACGAGATGGTTGGATAGTGTTCTCGAAGCTACCAGCATGAGTTTGACCAAACTGCGGGAGGCAGTGGAAGACAGAAGTGCCTGGTGTGCTCTGGTCCATGGGGTCACGAAGAGTCAGACACGACTAAACAACTAAACAACAACAACAATTCCTCCCCCTCCCCACTTCTTAGGAATCCTGGGGTTCTACTCTCTCTCATTCCCTTCTCCACTCCCAAAACTCAGGCATACTCTGACTCACCAAGAACGTTGGCAATCAAGGAGAAGGGGGAGAGGAGAAATTCAATTCAGTTCACATTTAACGGTCAAATTCGCACTTCCTGAAATGATACGCAGCCATCCTGCAAACCCCCCATTTCTCCAACCTTTGTAGTGCAGTTCTCCAGCCAAGTAATGTGTCCCAGAATGGGTATACTAGGGTGAGAGAGAACAGCCTTTGCCAAAGGTGGTCATGGGCTTTGAAGACGCTCGAACTCAGGACGCAAGAGAGAAATGTGCTAAGAGGAAGGCACGCTTGGCAAATCCACACCGTGATCAACTCCAACCCGGAAACTAATGTCCCCACTGTGGAAGGATTTGTGGATCCAGAATCGGCTTCCACAGTCACTTACAGACTCATTGTTAAAACCGTGTTTATGGAAGACCCAGTGTGGTGTAGTGGTTAAGAGCGGTAGTCTCGTAATCTGGGAAACTGGGTTCGCGTCTCCGCTCCTCCACATGCAGCTGCTGGGTGACCTTGGGCCAGTCACACTTCTTTGAAGTCTCCCAGCCCCACTCACCTCACAGAGTGTTTGTTGTGGGGGAGGAAGGGAAAGGAGAATGTTAGCCGCTTTGAGACTCCTTAAAGGGAGTGAAAGGCGGGATATCAAATCCAAACTCTTCTTCTTCTTCTTCTTACTCAGCTACGAGTGATTGCCAAAGAAGAAGAAGATACCAGAGTGAAGTGTGCATAAGCATGCAAATATTAGCAGAGAACATAAAAAATGCATTATACAGAGCTTTCGGGGGGGTAAAGTTGTTGAGGTTTTTTGGCAAAATTGACGTTTTTGAGCTATTTTAAAGAAAAATCAGCAAAAATGCTACTGTCAACATGGGTTGCCATACACCTGGATTTTCCTAGACATTTTGCCGCTTTCTGCCCAGGCACTGCTTCCGACTACAGTATGTCCAGACATATGGCAACCCTACATTATATTAAGGAATATTATTTAGCAGCATTTGCTAAATTTATGTATATTTGGCCAAATTGCATACAAAAACGTGCACATTATGAGAAGTTTGCTTTGATGGATTTTCATGAGGACAGTGCAGATGGATTTGGAAATGTGGGTAGATGAATTCAAGACTGGGAAATGAGACACTGAAATTGACAGATTCGTGCATCCCAGGCTTGAAGCGCAATGCAAAACTAGAGGTGACAAAGACACAGTCTCAGAGCTTGCAGCGTGGCATTTCATTAAGGTGCATGGAGTGAAAAAAGGTGAAAGCCAGCATTGCATAGTGGCTAGAGCCTTGGGCTGGTACTGGGTTCAAATCCCCCCTCAGCCATGAAGCTGTTTGGGTTACGGTAGGCCACTCACATTCTCCCTGTCCAACCTACTTCATTCGTAAAGGTTTCCAGAGCGGTTGTTCTGTTACTCTGCTGCTGAAGAAGAATAAAAAAATAGCTTGCGGTGCCTACACTAACAAATTTGTTATGGTATAAACTTTCATTGACTTATGCATGTAACGAAATCGACCGTAGTCTACAGAAACTTGTGTCATCATAATAAATATGTACCCTTTTTACGGTGCTGCAAGACCTTGTTTAGTTTCTATTTTGTAAGGCTGCAGTGATGAAAAAATGAGGGTGGAGGAGAGAGTCAGATGTGCTGTCATGAACACTGTAGATATAATTTTTAAAAATGCATTGGGAAATCATCCATTGGTGACTGTACTGTGTATGCAAATGTTCAGGCTTGGTAATGTTTAATCTTCCTCCCTTGACTGCTCACCTGAACGACTTCTGCCCTCCCATCAACAGGTAGTCATCAGCATTACTTTGCATTTTTATTTGCCATTTTAAACAGGTGGCCTGGGATGAATATCCACCAAGATCAGCTGGAGGCATTAGGCATTCAGAGTTTGCAGTTTTGGAAACAGAAAAAACGAAAACAGAAGATGCTGTGAAGCTGAAAGATGTTTTTCTCTCTCACACACGCTTTTTTCTTCCTCTTTTAAATCCTGCTTTCCTTGTTTTCCTTTTGATTTATCCTCTCCCTAGTCAGACACAGAGTTTTGGGATAAGATGCAAGCAGAGTGGGAAGAAATGGCTCGCAGAAACTGGATCTCCGACAGCCAAGAAGCACAAGGCCAAGCGGCCGTCTCCATCAATGAGAAGGTAACGCTGATGTTGTGGAGAGAGAAGGCTTGTAGGGCCGCTGGGTTGCCAGGGGCAACCATGGAAGCTTGACTAGGCCAAAGCCCTTGACAGTAGCTAGAGGAGGGTGAAATAATTTGACAAATGCCTTTTTAATTTGTTCCAATGGCAGCTTTTAAGCACCAAACCAGGGGTGCAGGTTGCCGTCCGCCACATGGCAGTGGTCCCAAGATGCCTGCTGCCTCTCTCCTCTGTGGCATTTAGTAAGGCAAAGTGAGGGAACTCACAAGACAACGAGGAGAGGAGTTGCAGGGCCTTATTCAAAGAGTGTGTAATGTGAGCATGAAAAAGACTGAAAAGAGGACGAGTGAGTCCATCAAGTTCCCCAGTTCTGCTGCTGGAAATAACTGCTGTGGCTTGGGCTGATGGGAGTTGTGTTTCCAAACATCCGGAGGGCTTCACCAAGTTGGCAAAGGCTTTATTATATTATTTAATCAACTTTTTATGCTCATGTACGGCAAAAAAAAAGACAGGACGGAGGTTCATTCAAGTGGTCTGTGGGTTTGTGGTTGAACATGGGAGATGACCTATCCGCCGCATTAAATATTTGTATTGATTCTTATTTGTATTAGAAATGAAAGCAGGAATTAAAATGCAATTAAAAATTGCACCCCATTTCGCACAGGCATTTATTACCATTGCTTTAATAGGCAGAAAGGTCATTAAGTTGTCCACCAAGACCTTCATCTGTTTTCAAGTGGTCTGGGGGTGGGAAGTTGGGAACCACTGGTGCAGGAAATGAGCGATTTAATTCTAGGCTGTTTTCACCTTTTGAGGTACTGTGCCTCAATGTCACGACATTCATTCTCTCTCCTAGGGCTATTATTTTCATACAGAGAACCCCTTCAAAGACTGGCCTGGCGCTTTTGAAGAAGGCCTCAAGAAGCTAAGGGAGGGGGACTTGCCCCTGGCCATCTTATACCTGGAAGCTGCTATTCTCCAAGATCCTCACGACTCCGAGGTATCCGCTCTGGTTAATATTCTGAAACTGGAATGCGTAGGCTTGAACTTATTTGCTAATAATGGAAATAAAGTCTTTAGCAGTCATGCTTAATATCATGATCGACATGATGTCTCCAGTACTATCAAGCTGGATGGGGATGCGACATTGTATTAAAAGGGGAAAGTTTACAAATTAAGGATAAACCCACATTTCACATCCAATACAAAGCCTGCAATATATATTTGGTTGCATCAGATGTTGTAAAGGTAAAGGTAAAGGTAAAGGTACCCCTGCCCGTACGGGCCAGTCTTGACAGACTCTATTTTTTTTTTTTTATAAAATTTTTATTGGTTTTACAAAATTTTAAAAAGACAAACAAACATTAAAAGTGACAAACAAACACGTATAGTTTCAAACATATTTTCATGTAGACCTCTTTTCTTGGACTTCCCCATACCCCCCCTCTCTGCATCCCAATGTCCATAGTTCAACTAGCAACTCCCAATTGTTGCTTTCAAATCTCTGTCATCTTAGTCCTCTTTAATATTCTAACCTTATATCCCTGTATCCCTTTGTTTCTGGAAACCACAACATTTTAGCATTCATTAAGTTTATAGTGGTCCTTAAGGTAACTTTTAAATTTTCTCCAGTCTTCTTCCACCGTCTCTTTTCGTTGGTCACGGATTCTGCCTGTCATCTCGGCCAATGTCATATAGTCCATCACTTTCATCTGCCATTCTTCCAGAGTGGGTAAATCTTGTGTCTTCCAATACTTTGCGATGAGTATTCTTGCTGCTGTTGTAGCGTACATAAAAAAAGTTCTATCCTTCTTTGTCACCAGTTGGCCGACAATGCCCAAAAGGAAGGCCTCTGGCTTTTTAGAGAAGGTACATTTAAGTACCTTTTTCATTTCATTATAGATCATTTCCCAGAAGGCCTTAATCTTCGGGCATGTCCACCAAAGGTGATAAAAGGTACCTTCAGTCTCTTTACACTTCCAACATTTATTATCAGGCAAATGATAGATTTTTGCTAGCTTGACTGGGGTCATGTACCACCTGTATACCATTTTCATAATGTTTTCCTTTAAGGCATTGCATGCCGTAAATTTAATACCGGTGTTCCATAACCATTCCCAGTCAGCTGACATAATGTTATGTCCAACATCCTGAGCCCACTTAACCATAGCCGATTTAACTGTTTCATCCTGTGTGTTCCATTTCAACAGCAAGTTGTACATTCTAGATAAATTCTTAGTATTGGGTTCTAACAGTTCGGTTTCTAATTTTGATTTTTCCACCTGGAAACCAATTTTCCTGTCCTGTTTAAAAAATTCCATTATTTGACGATATTGGAACCAATTTTCTACTTTGTGCTTCAATTTCTCCTGACTTTGTAGTTTGAACTTATCTCCATCCTGTTCTAAGATTTCCCAATACTTCGGCCATCCGACCTCCATATTGAGTTTCTTCACTGCTTTAGCCTCCACTGGTGATACCCATCTAGGGGTTTTATTTTCCAATAGATTTTTGTATCTTATCCAAACATTAATCAATGCTTTTCTGACAATGTGATTTTTAAAGGCACTGTTGACTTTATCATACCAAAGATATGCATGCCAACCAAAGGCATTATTGAAACCTTCCAGATCCAAGATGTCCGTGTTCTCGAGGAGCATCCATTCTTTCAGCCAGCAAAAAGCTGCTGCCTCATAGTACAATTTTAGGTCCGGCAGGGCAAAACCCCCTCTTTCTTTAGCATCTGTCAATATCTTAAATTTAATTCGGGGCTTTTTGCCCTGCCAGACAAATTTCGAAATGTCTTTGTGCCACCTCTTAAAACATTCCATCTTGTCAAGAATCTGCAAGGTCTGAAACAAAAATAACATTCTAGGCAAAACATTCATTTTAATTACTGCAATTCGGCCTAACATTGACAATTTCAAATTTGACCATATTTCTAGATCTTTTTTAATTTCTGACCAACATTTTTCATAGTTGTCCTTATACAAATTCACATTCTTAGATGTTAAGTAAACCCCTAGGTATTTCACCTTCTTTACCACAGTCAAACCTGTTTCCTCTTGAAATTTCTCCTTTTCCATATCCGTTAAGTTTTTCCCTAAAACTTTAGTTTTTTGCTTGTTCAACTTAAATCCAGCTACCTGGCCAAACTGTTGTATTATTTCTAAAACCTTTTTCGTACTAGTGTTTGGCTCTTGCAGAGTCAATACTAGGTCATCTGCAAACGCTCTTAACTTATAATGTTTAGCTCCGACCTGCACACCTTTGACCTGCTGGTCGTTTCTTATCATGTTCAGCAACACCTCCAGAACTGAAATAAAAAGTAATGGGGAAATCGGGCACCCCTGTCGTGTTCCTTTTTCTATCTTAAGTTCCTCAGTCACAACATTGTTTACCATCAGTTTAGCTTTTTGTTCAGAATATATTGCAGCCATACCATTCTCAAAACCCTGGCCTACCCCCATCCCATGAAGATTCTTCCTCATAAAACTCCAAGAAATATTGTCAAAGGCTTTCTCCGCATCCACAAAAATCAATACTGCTTTAGTGTTTATATTCACCTCTAGCTTTTCCAGAATGTCTATTACATTCCTTACATTGTCTGCCAGGTGTCTTTTAGGGAGAAAACCTGCTTGGTCCTTATGAATCTTCTCCATCAAGACTCTTTTAAATCTTTTTGCCAAAATGTCTGCAAAAATTTTGTAATCCACATTAAGGAGTGATATTGGGCGGTAGTTCTTAAGTTGGGTCTTTTCAGTCTCTGACTTTGGTATGAGTGAAATATATGCCTCTTTCCACGATTCAGGCGCCCTTTTTCCCTCAAGGATCTCATTACACACTTCTCTTAGTGGTTGAGTCAACCATTCCTTCAACGATTTGTAGTATCTGGAAGTCAGTCCATCTGGTCCCGGAGATTTGCCCAGTTGCATATTCTGAATGGCAGCCTCTATCTCTTGTTCTGAGATTCTCTGGTTCAAGTCCATCTTGCTTTGATGAGAGATGTTTTGTAATCCATATTTTCCAAGGAATTTGTCTATATCTTCTTCATTTTGCGGGCCTTGAGTGTAGAGTTTTTTGAAATAACTTAAAAAGCAATTTCTAATTTCATTAGGTTTAGATAGACTCTAGGGTTGTGCGCTCATCTCACTTAAGAGGCCGGGAGTCAGCGCTGTCCGCAGACACTTCCAGGTCACGTGGCCAGCGTGAAGAAGCTGCTCTGGCGAGCCAGCACCAGCGCAGCACACGGAAACGCCGTTTACCTTCCCGCTATAAGGCGGTACCTATTTATCTACTTGCACTTAAGGGTGCTTTCGAACTGCTAGGTGGGCAGGAGCTGGGACTGAACGACGGGAGCTCACCCCGCCGCGGGGATTTGAACCGCCGACCATGCAATCGGCAAGTCCTAGGCACTGAGGTTTTACCCACAGCGCCACCCGCGTCCCCATCAGATGTTGTAATCAGCGTAATTTGACCAGGAGTCATGTGAAGACTGGATGAAAGCCAACAGACTAAAGCTCAATCCAGATATGACTGGATGGGAGGTTGCCTGCTTTTGCTGACATTGCACTCCCTCTGAAGGAGCGGGTACACAGCTTAGGGGTACTCCTGGGTCCTTTGCTGTCACTTGCGGCTCAGGTGGCCTCAGTGGCATGGAGTGCCTTCTATCGGTTTTGGCTGGTGGCCCAGCTGTGCCCCTATCTGGACAGGGATAGCCTAACTTCTGTTGTCTATGGTTTTGTTTTTGTTTGTTGTGTATTTTGTGTTGTGAAATGCCTAAGCTGTGATATTTGGATGAAGGGCAGTATACAAATTTAGTAAATTTAAATAACATGCATTGGCATTCTGTCAGCTTTTGAAGACGCACTTTTGAGCTCTCAACCGAAGTCTCCTGTTTTAATTTTCTGCTGTTTTAAGGGGACTGCTTTACTAAAAGTTTCACTTACGAGTGTTTATACTTTAATGTTTCTGTAACTAATTTTATACTTTGTAAACAGTTTAAAAGCCTAGTTGAGTAATAAGTGGTGTGTTGTTGTTGTTGTTCTTGTTGTTGTTACAGTGGTACCTTAGTTCTCGAACTTAATCCATTCCGGGTGTCCATTTGACTCCCGAAACAATTCAGAAACCAAGACGCAGCTTCCGACTGGCCGCAGGAACTTCCTGCACTCAAGCGGAAGCCACGTTGGACGTTTGGCTTCTGAAAAATGTTCGCGAACCAAAACACTTCCAGGTTTGTGGCGATCGGGAGCCAATTTGTTCAACAACTAAGCCATTTGGGAACCAAGCTACCACTAATAATAATAATACTTTTATTATCATTGTACAACCTGTGTACAATGAAATTAAACCACTGTATTGTTACTGTTGTTGTTGTTAATTCCTATGTCACACTTAGGTATTTCTGATTTGTTCCCTGGCCACTAGCTGTATGGATGTCTGTAAGGCACAATGGAAATCCCCCAAATTATATTTTCAACTCTTGCTTGCATTTCTTTGGTTGTTCTGGACTGGACTTTTGTAAAATGACTTGCAAAGGAACTTTTTATTACTATTATTCATTCTTTATTAAATTTGTATACCACCCTTCATCCTAAGATCACAGGACAACATAAAAATACAAAATGAGAACACAAAATACATAAGAAAACGAACACACGCCAATAACCCTCCTCCCACAAACCCAGTTAAAGGGGCATAGAATCTTAATCAGCCAGAGACCTGGTTAAAGAGAAACAGTTTCACCTGGTCCCTAAAGATATGCAATGAAGGTGCCAGGCGAGCCTCCCTGGAGAGAGAATTCCACAAATGAGAAGCCACTGAAGAAAAGGTCCGTTCTCATGTTGTCACCCTCTGGACCTCTCATGAAGGAAGCACATAAAGAAGGACCTCAGGTTATGACTGCAGTGTCAGTGTGGTTCATATGGGGAGAGGAAATCCTTGAGGTATTGCAGTCCTTTCGATACACAGCTGTGCAGTAATCTTACCATTTTTATGTTGCAGGCCTGGCAGTACCTTGGGACAACACAAGCTGAGAATGAAAATGAGCAGGGAGCAATTGTTGCACTCCAAAGGTAAATGGTGTTAATTGCTGCATAGAGACTCTCAGCTATAATTTTTAAAAATAATAATAATGAAGAAGTCAAGTTTCTAGTCCTTAAGGCAAGGAAGACAGACTTTAAAGACTGACCACAATGCCTGATCCTTGCCCCTCCCCATCAAAACAAATTATGCAAAGCATATGTAAGTTTGCTTTAATTTGCATGGGTGTGAAACCGTGGTGTTCCAAATTTGAGCCACCTTGGTGCAGAAACAATTATTACAGTGGTACCTCAGGTTAAGTACTTAATTCGTTCCGGAGGTCCGTACTTAACCTGAAACTGTTCTTAACCTGAAGCACCACTTTAGCTAATGGGGCCTCCTGCTGCTGCCGCGCCACCGGAGCACGATTTCTGTTCTCAACCTGAAGCAAAGTTCTTAACCTGAAGCACTATTTCTGGGTTAGCGGAGTATGTAACCTGAAGCGTATGTAACCTGAAGCGTATGTAAGCTGAGGTACCACTGTATTAGTATTTAAGCTCACACAGCTTAATCCGGTATGTTACTGAATCAAGCAAATGGGAACGTGGGAAAAGGCAATGTCGTCCGGCAAACACAACCAAGGAACTCTGCAAACAGGAGGCCTGCTTGGTATTCCTGGCACTTGCGCACTTTCTAAAAGTTTATCTCTTCATTAGAAGTGCTCCTTAATTGAGCTAAACTCAATCCGACAGCCGCATGTTAAGTATATGGTGATCGTTTCTGCTGCTGCCTCTGTTCCAGTACTAGGCAGATAACGGTCGTGCCACATTTCCTAATGCTAGTTATTATTCTCTGCTTGTGCTCAGAAAGTTAGCTGCGTCATATTCATTTTCTCTTCACACTGAGTATATACTCTCCAAACCTAATGATATTAGCTGTGTTAATCAGCTAATCCGTTTATCTAACAATGCTTCCATTACTGTAGCCCTTTCACAGGTTCCCTCCCGGCATACAATAAATAAACTGGAGGGGTGGGAAGCAACAATGCGCATGAATCCTGCACCCCAACACCACCAAAAAAACCTTCCATTTACAAAGGGGGCTTGTAGGCTTGTGCAACACTGGATACAACCCTGCTGAGTTTGTAATGTTTTGTATTCTATCCAGTGCTTTTTTGCTACAAAAAGAGGTGTCGGAATTCACCATGAATGCCTCCCTTGTTCATATATATATTATTAAGTTTCAGCGATTTTTAACATATACAGTCAAAACACGATTTCGTCTTTTTTTCCTTATTTTTGTCGACTTCCCACCCCTTTTCCCATAGAGCTGTTATTTCCCCCTTCTGCTGCACCCTATCTTCTATCAGATCATAGCCACAATATTATAATCGCCTCCCTTATTCTCTTATAACGGCAAAGGTGCCTACCTGAGAAGTTCCAGAACTGAGTTCCGGCAAATTCCGGCTGGGGGAAAAAAGCCCTGGTTCTATCTTATTTTACTGTACAGTGGTACCTCGGGTTAAGTACTTAATTCATCCCCACTTTAGCTAATGGGGCCTCCTGCTGCCGCCATGTCGCCGGAGCACAATTTCTGTTCTCATCCTGAAGCAAAGTTCTTAACCTGAAGCACTATTTCTGGATTAGCGGAGTCTGTAACCTGAAGTGTCTGTAACCTGAAGCATATGTAACCTGAGGTATCACTGTATATCACTTTTGGTTGTGAAGTGGTTTATAAATCTGCAAACAAACAAATAAGCGAACAAAGCCATCGCAGCATCCATCCCAGGCTGGATAGTCATATCATTTGACCTTAAGATGCTTAAGATGGTGGTTTTTAGGAACCAAGGATAAATTGTTAAGCCAAGTCTGAAATCCTATGTATACTTAAGAGGGCATTCCAAATTATGTCTACTCAGTCCTACTGAAGTCCATGCACCTTACTCCCAGCTAAGTGGGGTTAGGATTGCAGCCAAAGTCTGCAGACTGGGACTTTGCTGCCAAGTAAACCTGCATTGTTAATTATAAACAAACCAAAAAATAATAAATGTCTAATTATTTTGTTAGCAAAGTCCTTTGTTTGCTCAGCTTAAGTGTTGCATTCAAATGAGCAGGCCTTATGCCAACGCATCGAGAGGGATCTAACTAATACGGGTTTCCGCTATTCTCTTCAGGTGCCTAGAGCTCCAGCCAAACAACTTGAAAGCCTTGATGGCCTTGGCTGTGAGCTTTACAAACACCAGCCATCAGCAGGAGGCTTATGAAGCGCTAAGAAACTGGATCAAGCAGAATCCTAAATACAAGTACATCGTCAGGAGTAAAAAGGGATCCCCAGCGCTTACCAGGAGAATGTCCAAGGCAGCAGAAGAAAGGTAACAGAAGGTCTGCTAAATGGGCGTTACGAAATAGATTTGGGATTTCTTAAAAGGAGTCACAGTAATTTAAGAAAGTCATGTGGTCTCCTTCAGATGTTACAGCCCTGTTTAGGGAAGCTTTTAATATTTGATGAATTATTGTATTTTAATATTTTGTTGGAAGTCACCCAGAGTGGCTGGGGAAACCCATCCAGATGGTTGGGGCATAAATAAAAAATTATATTATTACTATTATTATTACTGGACTAAAACTCCCATCATCCTAGACCAGACTTTCTCAACTTTGGGCTCCCAGGTGTTGTTGGACTACAACTTAAATGGCTCAGGACTGCAATACCCCAAGGATTGCCTCTCCCCCTATGAACCTTCCCGGACCCCGAGATCCTCCTCTGAGGCCCTTCTTCATGTGCCTCCTCCACAAGAGGTCTGGAGGGTGGCAACACAAGAACGGGCCTTTTCTGCAGTGGCTCCCTTTTTGTGGAATGATCTCCCCAGGGAGGTTTGGCTGGTGCCTTCATTATACACCTTTAGGCGCCGTGCAAAAACGTTCCTTTTCAGCCGGCCTTGGGCTGATTGACATCCCTTTTGAACATGTTATGGGAGGGAGGATTTGGGGTTTGTTGTTATTCTTATTTTTACTATGTATTTTGTGGGTTTTTTAATGTTGTGAACTGCCCTGAGATCTGCGGTTGATGGGCGGCATACTAATAATACTACTAATACAACTTCCATCAATGATGGCACTTGGGGTCTCAGATTTCAGCGGCGTCCTGTGCGATGCCAAAATTCACCCTTCCCCATCTCACCTTCCATTCTGCATCATAGTCGTGGCACCCCCAAGGCTCTGCGCCCAATGTGACTGAATTCGTCCCACTCCCCTATACAGTGGTACCTCGGGTTAAGTACTTAATTTGTTCCAGAGGTCCGTTCTTAACCTGAAACTGTTCTTAACCTGAAGCACCGCTTTAGCTAATGGGGCCTCCTGCTGCTGCTGCGCCACCAGAGCACGATTTCTGTTCTCATCCTGAAGCAAAGTTCTTAACCCGAGGTACTATTTCTGGGTTAGCAGAGTCTGTAACCTGAAGCGTATGCAACCTGAAGCATATATAACCTGAGGTACCACTGTATCCACCTCTATTTCCATCATCCATAACCAGCAGGGGGAGCAGTCAGGGATGATGGGAGTGGCAGTCCAACAACATCTGGAAACCCAAGATTGAGACAGGCTGTCCTAGGCCATTGGTCATACTGGCTGGGACTGACGGGAATTCTACTCCAACATACATCAGGCACAACTTTGACTAACCCTGAAATACATGCTTCCCCTGCAGTGTGAACTTGGCTTCACAACTTGTCCATCCATGCAGTTTGAATGCTAGACTAGTGCTCTGTCCTACTTCTCCCCTTGCATGTCAGCTGACTACATCTTTGGATTTTTCATGAGAGGGTTATGTATGCAGATGCTTGTTCATCCTTTGCTTTACACAATCACACACTTGTCGATGGTTATAAAATGGCTTCATAGACGGGGGGGGGGGGAGGAGGGAAGCTGTCACGCTGATGTCATGGACGCTAGCCCATAGGTGCCCACCAAAACCAACATTTCACTGGTTCAATCTGACATATCAGAATTTGTAGATCTGCTTTCAGCAGGGTTCACACACACCCAAGGCAAAAAGAATGGACCATATGATTTGAGGGCCCGGGTGGCCGTTTCACAAACACTAGGTAAAGGTAAAGGGACCCCTGACCATTAGGTCCAGTCATGACCAACTCTGGGGTTGCGGCGCTCATCTCTCTTTATTGGCCAAGGGAGCCAGCGTTTGTCCGTATACAGCTTCCGGGTCATGTGACCAGCATGACTAAGCCGCTTTTGGCGAACCAGAGCAGCACACGGAAACACAGTTTACCTTCACACTGGTGCGGTTCCTATTTATCTACTTGGACTTTGAGGTGCTTTCGAACTGCTAGGTTGGCAGGAGCAGGGACCGAGCAACGGGAGCTCACCCCGTCATGGGGATTCGAACCGCCAACCTTCCGATCGGCAAGCCCTAGGCTCTGTGGTTTAACCCACAGCGCCACCCGCGTCCCTACACCGCTCTTAAAATGTTACACTTGCCTTTGTTTTGTGCTGCTCTCTTCTTCCAGTTCACTGCTGGAAGAGGTGAAGGAGCTATACCTGGAGGGAGCCCATCAGAACGGGGAGATGATAGACCCGGACTTACAAACAGGACTCGGCGTGCTCTTCCACCTGAACGGAGAATTCAACAGAGCAATAGATGCATTCAGCGCTGCCCTCACAGTTCGGCCCGAGGTAAGTTTTACACTTTTGCATTAACAGGCTTTTGACACTCTCCTCTTCTGTCTGTTCTTAAAGTCGGGCCTGCATTAATGAGCTGTCACTCCTGCCATTAATACTCTGGTGCCTGAAATAGAAATCTTAATTGCAAGGAGAGAGTCCCATTTTCAAGAAGTTCTATTCCTGCCCCATTTCTGACTGGCCTGCAAATGAATCAAAGTTGTTTTATAGGGAGTTATCCACAGCTACGAGACATGTTCTCATGTTCTATGCCAGTTAATGGAAAAGGCAATTAATTCCAATTCCACCCCCTTCACCCTCCATTCCACCAGTCATTAATTTGAGGCTGCTGGCAAAAAGAGAGAGAAAGCTATATGCGCAAGGATTGCACCAATACTAGAAAGCTGCCGTTGTGTTTGCCAGGATTATTCATTGTGGAACCGTCTCGGTGCAACCTTAGCAAATGGAGATCGGAGTGAGGAAGCCGTAGAAGCTTACACGAGAGCACTGGAAATCCAGCCTGGCTTCATCAGGTCCAGGTACAATTTAGGAATAAGCTGCATCAACCTTGGAGCATACAGGTGAGAACAGTTCAGCCACCCTTTACATGGAACAGCCGGTTCTTCCCATAATTCTATAGTGTGACCATGAAATGGAGTCTAGAATGGGGCCATGCAAACTGGAGAAGGGTTGATTTCCAATGGCCTGAGTTGCTAGCTGAACAGAAGCAGAGAAGGGACCACCCGAGACCATATACTGTTAACATTTGCCACTTGGGGACACAAGTTGCTTTATTTCCACCTACACCAGGGGTGGGGACCCTCCAGATGTTGTTGAATGGACGCCTCTCCCATCAGCCTCAGTCAGCATGGCCAGTAGTCAGGAGTGATGGGAGCTGTCTTCAAGCAACTTCTGGAGGTCCACAGGTTCCACATCCTGGTCCTACAGCCCACCTGCCATGCTGATGACCGTTTTGCTAGCTTATGGCTCAAAGACTGATGTCCAAAGAAGGAATGGGGATGCGTTCTTAGCCCTTTTCTGAATACTTGTAAAAATGAGTTCAAATGAGCCTGGTTCCAGAGGTTTAGGAGATTGTTTCTCTTCCCCACCTGGTTATGGTCCCCTATATTTGAGTAGAGCTTCTCCATCAGATCTCCAGTGCAAATTGTGGCTCATGTAAAGAAGGACACCAAAGACAGCAGGTGTTTCCTGTGTGCCGATTAGAAACACAGGGATCACTGCTTCCAGACACAGCCCATGAAGGCCACGAGAAATGGGAGGTCATGCATCACCCTCAGAAAAAGTGGCCTTTACCCCAAGCAGTTTCAAGGGGCTTCTCATTTTCATAACATGCCATTGCCCTGCAAAGCTGGTAGGCCAGAGTGTACTAGGTCTCCCTTGGTGGAAGAAAGCTGTCTTAAAGTCAAAATGCATGGGATGGCAATTTCTTAGATTTATTGGCAGTGGCAGGGCTCTGGATATTTGCAAGTGATTGACCTCTTCCAGATATTAGACTGCAACTTCCATTAGCCATATTGGGTGGGGCTGATGAGCCAGAGCAATTTTGTTTTAAAGGGATTACATTACCTGAGGTGATTCTGGAAAGAAGTGTAGAAAAATGAGATTGCCGAATATGATTCATGACAAATTGCTGCTTCGGATTCTTGTTCTGCAGAAGTGTTGGCCCCAGTTTTTACGCATCTTCTCTTCTACCCAACAGAGAGGCAGTCAGCAATTTCCTCACAGCTCTCAATTTGCAACGAAAGAGCCGGAATCAGCAGCAGGTTCCTCACCCTGCAATTTCAGGTAATATCTGGGCAGCTCTCCGGATTGCTCTGTCTATGATGGACCAGCCAGAACTTTTCCAGGCCGCTAATGTGGGCGATCTGGACGTCCTACTAAAAGCTTTCAACATTGAACCCTGATGCACACAGGGAGAGAGAAAGACTCACACGGAGAGACACTTAACCAAGCCCTCAAAAGAAAAAAGAAAGCCCAACCCATCTAGTTCTATACAGAAATAGAAATATCTTTGAATTCCCTTCTTGGACTGAGAAAGACGACGTGGACACTTTGCAGCAGAAAGGGTTCTACGGGATGCCACCAGATCTCCAGAAAATTAAAAGCACAAAACCTTGTAAATATCACCTTGCTCAAGTCCACATGGGAACAACAGCTACTATGGTGCATAGGGGAACTGGACAAAACAACTTCACCTGGATATTCCTTACGACATGTACTTGTACAAAGAAAATGGGTTTTGAATATCATGCTACCATGTGCATAAGAGCACTGAAAAGGTGTTGGGTAGCGTTTCCTAAGGAGCTCCTCTGCCCCTCAAATATAGCAGCAGAGGGGAGGATGGATGGCTTCTCACTTCCATCTTCCACAGTTCCTTTCCCACATCTGCAGCCATCCATATGTAAACGTTGGAGTAGCTGCGTTTTCCCCACCATCTACGGCTGAAACGTTAATTGGATTTTGATTCTGGAGCCTGGATCCCGTGAAGCCCTCCAAAGCAGAGATCTCATAAGAACCGAGAAGTATACGCATGGAGAATTTGAAGGTTGAATCATATGCTGTAGGGGATGGGTTGTGCAAACATAGGGCCATTTCTAATGCTGCAGCACAGCTGATGCAGGGGGTTTCTGTACGTGCAACAGAACTTCCTCTCCCTCTCTTGTTCTCTCCAGCCTCCTGGGTGCCCTCGAAACCAGCTCTAGATGGTTTGGGGAACCCTCTGGAGCAGATGTTGAGGGTGCATGGGGAGAGGAGAAGAAGCGGAAGTTCCGTTACACCAGTGGAACGGTTCTGGCGCAGCATTAAATACAGCTGCTAAGTTGCAATTTGCACTAGAGGGGGTTTTTTTGGGGGGGGGTATGCATGGGTAGGGCTGGTCCCAACTGTTTGGGCACCGAGGATGGGTACCTGGGTGCACCTCGAACCCCTTCCTGAATCTATAAATTGTCTCTCAAAACCCCATAACCCCATGCCCCTTTTTCTAAGAGAGGTAAACCTGTTGCTAAGAATGTAGCCTATCAACGTCTGTTTTCAGTGATTCTGCAGGGATGTTGCAGTCGAAATTGTGAGTTGGTACCTAGCAGTGCAGGAATGTACCTGAAATCACTTCCCAAGCAGTCAGGGAGTGTTTTGTGCAGTTGCTAGGTAGCTGCCACGCAGGTTTCTTTCCCCTCCATCAAGCAAGCGGACACTGTTAGCGGGTGATGGCAGAGTGTTCAGCAGCTGGCTGCCCAGTGCTCTGGTCAGATGTCCACTGTGTCCACCAAGTGTTGTTTGAGCAGAGCTCACAACAGGACCACGATCAATGGGTTCATTTGCACTTTAATCTAGCTTTTCTGTTTTTATTTGTAAAGGGGGGGGGGGAATATAATATACTTTTTACACATTTGGAGAGAAATATGCAGATTCAGCCATGCTGGCAAAGGACCAATAAGGAACTTGACACAAGGCGCAGCTTCCTTCCAGGCTGTTTAAAAAATGCAAATAGGAGCCATAAATTACAGTCAAGAAATGGGAGAGGATATAGCACGGGTGCTAATGGGAGGCAAATGTCAGCAATCGAAGGACAGACATCTGTTCCCTCGCCCTTTTGGAAGAAAACGACCAGATGGGCTTGCAGCCCCTGGTCTAGCAAAAGTGCTTCAGCTGATGCTGAACTATTCTGAGAAGGGATGGCAAAATTCTCCACTCTCCTTGACGGTACACGATCAGCTCCAAAATCTTCAAACTCGGTGCTTGAAGGAATTAAAAAATCCACTCCAGGTCACCAGGAAGTGAGCGAGCCCCATTTAAATGAATGGGAGTCACTCTTGAGCAGAGGAGGAAGCTCTTGATTTCAGTGGGGCTTACACGGAAGAAATGTCCTGATCCATTGGGTCCCAAGGAAATAAAGTGCCCTTTAATTCCAGTTGATTTCAGAAGTAGACAAAATGCTAGATTTTTAGATGATGTTAGACATTTGAATGGAACGTTAAGTGCCAGAGATAAGGCACACGAAGAACCTTCCATCCAAGATGGATTATCAGGATGTATCAATAATTCCATTTTCTAAAATGGTGAATATTTGTAATTTTCTTTTAAAAAATAAATAAATCACAAACTATGGTATCAAAACGGGGAAAGGGAGGTTATGCAGCGTTTCATACTTGGGAATGTTACACACAGGGTATAGCTTGGGCTCCATGAAGCCTGGTCGCTTTGGCTTGTTTATCAGTGCTGGTGACTTGGCTTAGCAGGCAGTACGTTCTCAAACCTCATTGAAAACATGGATGTGCTGGCACAGCCCAAGCGGAGAATGTTTCCTAAATGTAATGATGTTCTTTTAAATGATCACCCAGAACCATGTCCATAAATGTCAGGTGTGGCTGAACGGCATCTCCCATCATCCCTGCTGGCCGTGGGCCCATGCTTGCCAGGGCTAATGGGAGTTGTAGTTCAGCAATGCCTGGCCAGGTCAACAGTCCCCCACCCCTGCTCTAAATTCAAGGCACCTTAAGAATTGCCTTGCTAGCTCAGACCAAAGGTTTATCTAGGCCGGCAGTGGGCAGAATAGTTGAGGCTCTGCTGGGAGAAGTCTGGCAAGTAGATTGGCAAGGGTTTCCAACTCCCAGACGTTTAACAATGGCAAAACAAAATGGCGCACACACCCTCATCCACTGTATCATTGTTGGATGAGGCAAGAAGGAGCAAAGCAGGTTACCTAGGATTGGATTTTAATGTGAAAGAACTGTGAACTCAGTTAAGTTATGGTATCTAAAACAAATTTCTGGGTTCAGAATTATTTTAATTTAGAATGTACATCATTTGTCCCTAG
Organism: Podarcis liolepis; assembly: GCF_965112155.1. Taxonomy (NCBI): domain Eukaryota; kingdom Metazoa; phylum Chordata; class Lepidosauria; order Squamata; family Lacertidae; genus Podarcis; species Podarcis liolepis. The sequence continues at coordinate 92,614,673 of NC_139556.1, read as the reverse complement.
CCCTGGTTGGTCAGTCTCAGGATTCTAGCAAATAAGCAATTAAGTGGGTCCTGCGAGCCTAAAGTCTAAAAGCCACTGCTTTAGAAGTCTGTTTTCAGCATTAAGTGGTATATAAATTAATTCTTCTTTGTCATCGCTGAAGCCAGCACTGCTGTCTCCAACAGCTGATAGCTATATGCTCCAGGCAAATTCATAAACGGGGATATGATAACTGACAGCCTTTCCCTGGCGCTTGTCCCCGGCTGAAAGATATATTGCCTAAGGACATGGAGGTTCTGCTCAGCTGTCATCGCTAATCGGTAGGTCCCAGAAGCAGAGTGCATTCCAAGAAAAAAAATAAACCATTCAGTAATAATAAGCAAAGATCTTTACACAGACAGCAATAAAACCTTGGATGTAAATACCCCAATCCATCTTGCCATTCTTTCTCTGCATGCAGCGATGCTACTAGTGCGTATCTGGTGAAAACGGCCATTTATTTTTATGGCTTACGAACAAACACCTTTGCTGTCTCATTGCTCACATTGTCCAGATGCAACAGTTCATTAGCAACACTGGAAACCATTCAGAATAGTTTGTTGCTGTGTAGCGTGTTGGACAGGGCAGATGTGAGTAGAGCTGGGAGCCAAGGAGCACAATCTAGTAGTGATGTCCTCCAGCACCTTTGAAATGGACAACAGTTTGGGTCAGACAACACACAAGTGGCATCTACTTTTTAAAAACAAACTGTATAGTCAACCAGAATTGGTGGTGGTGGTTTTCAACAGTTCCGAGAGGCGTTTAGCCTTCCCTCCCCTCCTCGTGGTTCTGAAGAAAATATCTCCCTTCATCCCCAAGCCAACAGGGTGGGCAGCTCATATCATTGCTGCTGCGGGCTTCTGAATGAATAGCAGCCTGGGGTGGGGAAGTGGATTACCGGTATTTATTTACTCATCTTCTTTTTACAGGATTATGGTGCAAGCCTAACTCTTGCATCTACACACCACCATGCTGATTAAATCACAGGGCAGTTACTGACCAGTGGTTTCTAAAGGATGCATGCTACAAAAGAGTGCAATTTTAGCATCATGTGTATTTCATTCATAGAAGGGATCTACTGTCTGTTGAAGGAAACCTAGACTTTGCTCCTTCCAGTAGTAGCCTTAAAGCAACTACTTCTGCTGCCCTGCTGATTTCCGTCCTCTCCTGTGTACCTCACTGTGTTCCCATTAACACCATACCTTTAAAGCACTAGGATACCACAAATCACGGCTTCTCCCAAAGAATTCTGGGCACTGTAGTTTTTTAAGGGGGCTGAGAGACTCCCTATTCCTTGCACAGAGTTACAGTTCTCTCAGAGTTCCCTGTGATCAACTGCTAAACCAATCTGAGAATTGTAGCGCTATGAGGTGAACAGAGGTCTCCTAGCACCTCTCAGCACCCTTTGCAAACTGCATCTCCCATGATTCTTTGGGAGAAAGCCATGACTGTGTAAAGCGGCGTGAAATATACTCAGAGTCGCAAGGTGATTTCATGCTCTTTATTCAGCTCATAGTGGTGAGGAGGAATGAATGAAAGTCCCCTCACAGTATCTGCTTTATATACACTATTTACACAATGGGCTGCACATGATTGGCTAATTCTGGAATTCTACTGTAAGCCAATCAGGTTGTGGATTCACTTCTATCTGGAGCATGATTGGGTGGTTCCTGCCAACCAATCATACTGCTGCATTGTTCTAGGACCAATCAGACTGCTGCATTCTGAATCCTATTGTTCTAGGACTAATCAGACTGCTGCAATTTGGATCCTATTGTTCTAGGACCAATCAGACTGCTGCAGTTTGGATCCTATTCAACTCAGTACATAACACGGCGTCATAGCGCTTTAAATCCATAGTGTGGATGTGGCCAGTGTCGTTTTGCTGCTCTGGTCCTGCTCTTGCGGAGGACAGGATGAAGACGGGTTTCCTCCTCACATACCCACACTCCGGTGTGCAGCATCCTAGGAAATAAGTAGCTGCTTGAAGGAGAAAAAGTGCACACATTGTCCCCTGCCTCCATCTTTCAGGTTCACTTTTAGTGCAAGCTTTGGAACTCATTGACACTTGACGTTATAAGCTGTGTCTTCATGGTAGAGCTACTTGCAGTGGACAATGCAGGATCGCCGCTCAAAGTGACATCCCTGTGCCAACACATCTTCTCCTTTCTTTTAGTAAAACATATCATGTCATTTTCCTGCCAGTGATGTGGAGCAACAAGGCGGAGCGAAAGCATGGGCACATCTGACCAAACTTTACGGAAGCAGGAAGAGAAATTCAACATGGAAAGGGGGGGGGAGCGAGAGAATTGAGCACAGGGATACCATTTTTGGCAGCAGCCCATTGTCAAGTGCCACGCGTAGATCCACTCTTGCAAATCATAGGGTGGTATTCAGCTAAGGTCACACCATGCCTTTAAAGCACTACAATGCCACTTTAAACAGTCATGGCTTCTCTCAAAGAATTCTGGGAGCTGTAGTATTTTGTTAAGGTTGCTGAGAGTTGTTGGATACCCCTATTCCCCTTCCAGAACTACAGTTTCCAGAATCCCTTGTGAAGAGTGATTGATTGTTAAATCACTCTGTAGGCTGTAGCTCTATGAGAGTCTCCTAGCAACTTCCAGCTCTCTTAACAAACTACAGCTCCCAGAATTCTTTGGGGGAAGCCATGACTGTTCAAAAAGGTATCATACTGCTTTGTGTGGTGTGGATATAACTTTAGTCATGTTCATTAATTTCATTGGGTTTACTCTTGAGTAAAACATAGCTGAATACCACCCATAGTATCTGCAGCTTCAAATTTATTCTAGCAGAGCAGTTTTAAAAAGGAGCCTCCCTGTTTCAACAAAGCCTTCTCTTCCTGTAGTTTGAGATATTATATATATATATATATATATATATATATATATATATATATATATATATATATATATATATAGTTTTAAAACCACTTTCCTAAACTTTGGTTTTCTTCTTTCTCATTCAAGACATTGTTGTTATGGCTAGTTGAGAAACTATATCTACATATAAATATTGTTGTTTGAGTTAGTATATATATCCCTCACTTGATATATATATATATTTAAGGGGGGTTTCTAATAGCAGTGCAAGTTTGTAAATATATATATATATATATATTAAGGAATTACATAGCCTCAGGTAGCAACGTAGTGCATGCGAGCTGTATTTAACACCAGCCTAAAAAGCGCACTACTGGTATAATGCATGTCAAAAAGCAACAAATCTTTTAAACGTAACTTTATGCTGTGCATGACTACATCATTAAGATAGCAAAATCAACACACCAAGCTGCGGTTCACTTCCCTTAGGTAACTGAGTTTGAAAGCTATGTCAGCTATATAGTTTGAAAGCTATATAGTCTTAAAATGAGGGGACAGTGCTATGTTGCTTTGGAGTTATAAGAGGCGCATGGATGGTAAGAAACACACCTTGAACCTGTCATTAGCCAGGGAGGTGCCCCCCCCCCCAGGTAGCCATTGGTGAGCCAGCTCCATACTTCTGCGCTCCTCTGAGGATTTACACTAGCCTGCAAATGGACATCTCCCCTCTCCTTTTGCAGGCGGGGTTTGAATCCAAACCCTGCCTGCAAAGGGAAACTGCCAGGCAAGGGCTGGCAATCTGTCGATTACCAGCACTTACAAAGGTGCAGGCAGACCCTACTTTGCCACATCCTTACCTGCCCCATGCCTGAAGTCAGATATGGCATCAGGTGCAGGACAGATGGGCACAGCTTGGCAAAAACAGCTCCACAGGCCAAATGGAGGGGCCTGCCAGGGTGGCGAATGGCCAGGTATTGCAAGTTTTGCTGCCAGACTGGGGGGAGGGGAATGAGTCCCATTTAGGACTCCTCCACCATAGGCACCATCATGCCTTGGGACCAGCTGTGGTCCATTGCTTACAGATTTACTGCTATTCTGCATGGCTCACAAATTGGAGGAGAGACTAAGATGACAGGCTTTAAAGCGCCGAGTCCAAAAGGAGCACTGAGCCAGGAAGAAAGGAGTCAAAAGTGGGATGCAGTCACTGCTAGCAAAGGAGGGCATGCCATTAACCACCACAGGAATCAAGGGGCCTGCAGAAGATATGGGGTTGTTGTGATGGGGATATTGGGGCACAGTTACCTGGAGATATATATTCTTCCCATGCTGGGGCAGAAAGCAGTAGCTGAGGTGGGGATACCAAACCACTAGTGACAGGCTGGGACAGAAAAACACAGAGCCTTGGGCTACAGCCTAATTCTCTGCAAAGGTCTTGCACTCTTTGCTTGCCTCCTTTTACTGCTTTTCCCCCCTCGGCTCAAAACATGGTCACTGTTCTTGCCGAACATGTCAGTAGAACAGCAGCTGCACTTCCAGATGTAGAAAAAACATACCATACTATTCTATTGCACAGACCGCATAGAGTTACCATGTGAGTCATACCACGTAGTGGGGCTGAGAGAACACAAACCCACTCATGTGCTTTAAGACTACCTCTGAGTAGAGGCAGAGGAAGGAGCAGGGCCTCTAGGTCAGAGGATCTCCCAGAATGCAGCAGAGCATCAGGATTCCCACATCCATCAAGTCAGCAAGTCAACAAGAACAAGAGAGCAAGGTTGGCTTGCCCGCCATAAACTGTCATAGTTTTCTTCAGTGGGCTGTAAGGTAAAGGTAAAGGGACCCTTGACCATTAGGTCCAGTCGTGGCCGACTCTGGGGTTGAGGTGCTCATCTTGCTTTATTGGCTGAGGGAGCCGGCATACAGCTTCCGAGTCATATGGCCAGCATGACTAAGCCGCTTCTGGTGAACCAGAGCAGCACACGGAAATGCCGTTTACCTTCCCGCAGGAGTGGTACCTATTTATCTACTTGCATTTTGACGTGCTTTCGAACTGCTAGGTTGGCAGGAGCAAGGACCAAACAACAGGAGCTCACCCCATCGCAGGGATTTGAACCGCCGGCCTTCCGATCGGCAAGTCTAGGGTTTGCAATTTTTAAAATAGTAATAAAGCCTTTATTCTCACTGGCTATTATTGAGGGGTGTGTGTGAGAGGGAACCATGACAGTTAACACAGCTCGAGATGGTGGTGTAGACATGTCTGCCATCGTGGGAGCCCATACATCTACAACAGTCACTTTGACACATATGAAGGCTTGAAGGTACTGCTGGGAAATCGGGTGGATTCCCCACTCTCCTAGCAGGGGTTTGGTCAATATTCTCATCCACCTTGGGTCTGAGGGTGTTAGGTCAAGGGTGTTAAACAATATCTCCTCAGAGGGAATCTGAGCCCTCATCTCAACAGGGATGTGCTGGAAGGATTGTTATCCCATCAGAAGATCCTCAGAGAAAGTGACTTCAGGGAACCAGTTGTATGTGAGCAGAAGGCAGCTCAGGATGCTTTCAAATCTGGGCTTCCCCACCTGGCAATTAAGACATACAAAGTAAGCTGGGACCGTTCTTCCTAGGCCAAATTGCAACACAGGGATGGGATTCCCAGGGGCAGCAGCTGGGGAAGGAAGGGTTAACTGCACCCTCCCTGTCCCTGCTCCCCACCCCTACCCCGAACCACATCCCTGGGCTGCCATTAAGGCTTAGAAGAAAAGATTTGCCTGCACGGTATATGTATGTCTGTCATAGAGGTGGGTGAATGACTGCCAAAGACATTGAACCGTAGAATTTATTTGTGTGCGCACGCTGCAGAGGTGAGAATTGAGGTCACGGTGCTCTTCCTATTCATACTCTCCTTCCAGCCTTTCTCTGCCATAGGAGAAAAAAAAACGTACTAAAGGCCAGCTCCTAGCTCTGCTGACACAAATCCATGGCTCGGTTGTATTTGGAAGACCTTGGCCTTACTATGCTTCCTCTTCCTCCGTTTGCATAATTTCCTCTCTGTGCATCGTGAGTGGGCTGAAGGTTGCATTTTACGTTCGCAGCTTTTAAAAAAATATCTGTACTATTTATCAACTGTAAATTTAGGGAAAATGTTTATAAATATATATTTTTTATATATCAGGTGTAAGGTTAAATAGATGCAACTAAGAGCATACCGGTATATAGTTTTGAACAGAATCTTGTGCTGCCTCTGCTACACGATAGTTTTGAATTTTCAATATCCTGAAACAAGTCTGGGTCTTTTTTTTAATTTTATTTTAAAGCTCAAGTACAATCAATAACAGCTTACGAGTCTGCAGCTCATTTGCATCTTGGTGGGTAATTTATTTCGTGGAGGCACCAATCCTGCAAAGAATTACCAATTATTATTATTTTTTTGAGGGGTCATTTACCAAAGGATCTTATTTCTCATGCAAACCTATATCCTAAAAGCAAACCCATTTTCTAAGTCTGGATCCTTATGTGACCAAAATGGTATCGTGAAGGAGGTGGTAGCAAAAGGCTTGAAGAAACCCCAGATTTGTGGAGGTTTATAAATACTTTAGAAATGGGGGCATGAAAACAGACTATAGAGAAAGGACCTGGGACCTTCTACTTGTGGATTCTCCATACAATGATGGTAGGATAAGAGCTTTTGCTGAAAACATCTGTGTTCCAAATTATAAGAAGTTTAAAGTATGGTCAGAATATAATACTGACTTTCGCAAACTCTATTAGGTTCAAAATTCCTGGAGATAAAGGCAAACACGAGAACGTCTTTGCAGGTTGCGGGGCCTTAAAATATGAAAGATGCCACTGGAAACCAAATAAATGGTTGAATGTTTACATTCACTTCCAAGAGAAATCCAGTCTGAGGAAAACATCTATGTGGTTTAAGGTTAGCCTGCAAATAACAAAACATTTCTGCCTCTAAATACTTAGTGCATTACTAGCCGCATATAATAGTTAAAGAAACAACAGTTTAATGAAGCTTCAAAGTGACGTTTCCGTGCTCTGCTCTTTAATGTAACCTATGCTTTTAACTTGGAACTGTATGGATATTTAGTGTGTTTTATTTATAAGGCTGGTAAGATAAAAAATTTGCAGAGCACCACAGTAAATGTATTTTTGTACGGTAATGGAAGCATGCCTTCCTTTGATTCTTTTTCCACTTATTAAATTGTATTTATTTTCCTGTATTTATAAAATCATGCAATTTTTAAATATGTTCTAAAATAAACTTTGTCTGTGGCTTCAAGTTATTTGTTGCCTGGAGATTTAGAAGGATTTATTTCTGCCAGGGTGAAAGCTATTTCCTCCTCCATACATAAAGTTGTTTTGTTGTGTTAATGGTTAAGAACCAGAGTTGAGTTGCGCTTTTGTTCATCCATTCCCCAAATGCATCCAGGATTTGATGGAAGACGCAAGCAACCCTGTCAAATCATCTGGAAATAGTGAGCACAAAAAAAGTGTGTTTCTGTGTGGAAGAGACAACATAAACCAACACATGCAAAATTGTTTTTTGCTTTTTTAATTTAAAACAGTTGCAACCATCTCATTCACATCCCTTCTTGTGGCAGACAGATTCTCTTCAAACGATGATTAGCATTTCACGCTGACAATTCGGAACAGTCCAAAACTCATCCAAATTGCAAACATTTCCAGGATACAGTAGTTAACCTCAAATGGTGGGGCAGGATTCGTACAGTAATCTGATCCAATGTGAGAAGCAGAAAAGGGAAGGAGTATGTAAGAGATTAAAATTAAAAGGCACAGCCAGTTCCACCATAAATTTGCATAGTCGTTCAATGCCTCAGAAATCAGGAGGGTGGGACCTAGCAAAACTGCCACAAGGATGGAAAACAAAGGATATAAACTGGAGATACAGTTTAAGACAGTTTAAGATAGTTTGCCTTACCGATCTGCAACACAATGGCAGATTCAGATACTTTTAAATACGCCACATCCATAGTTACAACTGCAATGATTGAAGAATGTGCCGCGGCACTTACGGGCCAAACACCACACTCACAGGTGCTGCTGCCATGAAGTGGTGCCTGAAATAGCACTCATCCTGCACCAGATGCAACTTTTCCCATGGGGTCACTTGGGCCCCATACACATAATAGTAAGCCATAGTTGCAAACAAACCATGGTTTACTGTGAACCAACAAGCTGGTACACGCTGCTCAAATACTGCCTGCCCTGCGTCTCCCTTTGCAAACAGACCAGTGTTGGCTTAGCATTATTTGCAAACCAGCCCAGTGTTGATGCCTTGATTTCCTCCATATAAACCTCAACAGGGTGGCAAGAACAAACCTTGGTTTCCTCCCATGACTGGAAAGAGAAAAAACTACAAGTAGCAGTTCACACGTCACGCTAAGCCAGCACTGTAATTTGTGGGACGGACACAATCTGAGCAGCGTTTACCAGCATGGGATTTTAACGCAGCTGACATCAGGCACTCGGGGCATGAACACTAATCTTGTCAGTGCATTAAATGCGGGAAAGTTACCATGAAGCAAGTTATCCATGGAATATTTTTTAAAGGAGAGTCCCTGATGTGCAACAGGAATGAAAGGTTCCACTCGCAGGATTGCCCTCCAGAAAAGATAAATCATGGGGATGTGATTTTCATACATGTGTGCACTTGCGGGATCATTTCAACAAACTGGCTCTTATTTGCCAACAAACAGGATGATGCTAATCAAGGAGACATTTAACCCCATTAACAATGGCTTATTCCAGTGTAACATTTGGTACACAGGTCTCATTTATTAGCACCATACTGTTTGTTGGCAAGGAAGAGCAACTCTCCTCGATTGCATATGATTAACATTGACAAGGAACAAATTGGAGGGAAGAGACCAGCTCCCGTGTCCAATAAAGATTAAGTTTTGATTCTTTGTCACTTGAGTGTTGCCAAATTGGTGTTCAAAATGTGGACATCAGCCATCAGGTTGACCATGGTGAAAACAAATGGAAAATAATACTTTGGGGTTTCTTCCTCGGTTTACAAATCTACAACAAAAGTCAACCGAATTCTAATCCAAGTAAATTATCATCCTCTTTCTCTTAAAAGACAACAACTAACTTTGCAGAAGAATTTGAAATGTGAAGCAGTCTTTTTATCAAACTTAATAGAAGGTGGAAGCAAAGAGGTCCTTATTCCTATTGTATGGCTCCGTACAGGAGCCAATGTGGCTTTTTCATACACAAAGGGTCTTCTTCTGCTGCTCGCATTCATTTCAATGCTGCTCTTGCAGGGAAACATCCCAGCGGATTGCACCTTTTTGGGGAGGGGATAAAATCAATGATGCGATGGAGTAGTGAAAAAAATGCTGTGCTTGCCAACTGCACACAGGAAGAATAGCTGCTAGGGACCCCATTTAGCAGAGAAGACAACTAAGGTGACATCCAAACCATATATTTAATGCCCCCCATTCATACCACTTTAACAGTCACAGCAAGCTATGGTTTTCCCAATAGTGATGTATGGAAGTGAAAGCTGGACTATAAAGAAGGCTGATCGCCGAAGAATTGATGCTTTTGAATTATGGTGCTGGAGGAGACTCTTGAGAGTCCCATGGACTGCAAGAAGATCAAACCTCTCCATTCTGAAGGAAATCAGCCCTGAGTGCTCACTGGAAGGACAGATCCTGAAGCTGAGGCTCCAATACTTTGGCCACCTCATGAGAAGAGAAGACTCCCTGGAAAAGACCCTGATGTTGGGAAAGATGGAGGGCACAAGGAGAAGGGGACGACAGAGGGCAAGATGGTTGGATAGTGTTCGCGAAGCTACCAGCATGAGTTTGACCAAACTGCGGGAGGCAGTGGAAGACAGAAGTGCCTGGCGTGCTCTGGTCCAGGGGGTCACGAAGAGTCGGACACGACTAAACAACTAAACAACAACAACAGTCACAGCTTCTTCATGACTTCTCCGGTAGTTTGTTAAGGGTGCTGAGAGTTGTTTTGAGTCCCTTCACAGAGACACAGTTGCCAACAGACAACAGCTTCCAGCTTTCTTTGGGTGGGGTGTCATGAATGTTAAAGTAGTACAAAAGAGTATAGCATGAGTGTTGACCCAAAACAGATCCCACAGCCAAATTCTCTAAATTTCCCAGAGGGTGAAAAAAAGCCCCATTGTTTATATTTAGCTGGGAGTCTTTAGGCTTTAATCCCAGATTTAAGGGCTGTGCCCTCAGCTGTCCATCACTAATAACCATGTACTTGCCATGCTGAACGAACTGCCCTTTCATCCTAGCTCAAATGCCAATGGACTGAGGAGGAGGTGCTTTTAAAAGCAAAGTCTTGCCTTCATCCTCCAGAGTCATGCGTGTACCTATTTCATTGTCGGCACTCCCCACTTTAGTAATTACACAGCAATAAGCTACATTGGGTTGGCCCACAACCTTTATGCGCACAGGCCCGGATGTAAAATGATGGAACCATCCACCGAAATCCTCTCTCTGCAAGCTCTGTTCAATGAATTTAAGCTGTGATCTTCGAATGAAGGGTGGTACACAAATTTAATAATAATCATCTGTGCTTTTGATCCCATTTCATTTCAACAGGGCTCATGAGGAAGACCTGGTAGGTTGCATCCAGAGTTTATCTGCATCCAAGATTCAAATTCCACCAAGATATACAAGCCTATTTACTGACCCCAAACATAGCCTGTGTGAGGGAGAAGTTGAGGACTTGGAGGAAAACGCAGCTCCCCCCTCAAACCCCACCCTCATATCTCAACTACCATTGAATGCTGTTCTGTCAAGTTTTTCTACCCTGCTTTTTTAAATTGTCTCGTGCACATGCACACAAATATGTGTGGAGCTTTGTGCTAAGCAAAGCTACAGGGAACCAGGCAGAGGGCCTTCTCGGTAGTGGCGCCCGCCCTGTGGAACGCCCTCCCACGAGATGTCAAAGCGATAAACAACTACCTGACATTCAGAAGACATCTTAAGGCAGCCCTGTTCAGGGAAGTTTTTAACGTGTGATATTTTAGTGTATTTTTGGTTTCTATGGAAGCCACCCAGAGTGGCTGGGGAGGCCCAGCCAGATGGGCGGGGTATAAATTATTATTATTATTATTATTATTATTATTATTATTATTTTTATTATGAACATTCCAGAAGAATGGCAGGGAGCAGATGTTTGATAGTAAAGAGCCAGATAATACCTTAAGCACCAATGCCTGAGCTTCTCGGCCAGGGGTCAGCAAACTTTTTCAGCAGGGGGCCGGTCCACTGTCCCTCAGACCTTGTGGGGGGCCGGACTATATTTTGAAGGGGGGGGATGAATGAATTCCTATGCCCCACAAATAACCCAGAGATGCATTTTAAATAAAAGCACACATTCTACTCATGTAAAAATGCACTGATTCTCGGACCGTCTGCGGGCCGCATTGAGAAGGCGATTGGGCCGCATCCAGCCCCTGGGCCTTAGTTTGCCTACCCATGTTCTTGGCTGTTGTTCTTTGGGTTTGGATACTGTGCTTTGCATGCATTCATCTCTCACTCTCATATATAAATATTCAGAGAGAGAGAGAGAAGGCTATTTTACATCAGAGTCTCTATACAGGCAGATAGCTTAACAAGTTTGCTTCTGGGAAATTGGCTCCCAGATTCAAGAAGGAACACACTGAGAGTTCCCATTATTTACACTTAGATACAGGATGCTGGCATAGCAGATCTCGCCTGCTTTGAACTAGCCCTTATACGTCCACAAGGTGGAGGAAAGACCACTTTGCTGAATTTTCGCAGGCACAGGAGACCTTGTTTAAATAAGCACATCGTGACAAATCCAGACTCTGCAGAAATCATCAGAATTAGACAAATATTCCCCCAGTGACACATTCTAAGGTAACAGCAAACAACAGCAGATCAGCCAGCAAATTTTGTGGTACATTCATAGTGACTTGAGAAGCTGTAATTGAAGGTAGCCTGGGACTAGGTTGCGAGACAGATCAGCCTTCTAACATGCCTGTAGCAGTGCTGTAAATAAAGCAAAGTGGTGATGGTAGACTAGGCCCCAAGATATAGGCTTTGGATTCACCACTCGCAGTGTTGCTGGGCTCGAAAGCCTCTTTCTGCCTTTTGTGGCTGTTGATTTGTAGAATCTAACCTGAGATACAAGGTCTTAAGCTGCATCACATTTGCCTCAAATGATGCTGGCTCCAAGCATAAATAGCCGCAACACCGATCTTTCCATAAAGAAACTCTGTGTATGTGCATGTATACACACGCACACACACACACCCCAACACACACACACTGTAATGTCTCCTGAACTTCTGCGCAAGTAGTATGTCATTTACTGAAGATTTATACTTGATACAGGTTTGTCTGCTGTTTTCTATGGTAACAGCTGCATTGGCTTGACCCAAATCAGCAGGCACCGCTTTATTTGCCATTGCAAATTCCCTAACAATCCAGCAGTTCAACAAAGGCAAAAAAGTAATAAAAAAGAACTTACCAGGCCCATGAGTTCACACAATGAATTGAAACAAACAAACAAAAATACACACACCCCTTTTACACTTGCAAACCCATCAAATAGTACAGTGAAAATAGTGTGAAACTGAAAAGAAGACATTGGAGGTAGTGGGGAGGTTTTTTAGAAAGGGAGACGTGGCTCCTTTGCAAACTGCTGACAAGTCAATATGATGGTTTTAAAATGGGGGGGGGATCAATCCATCAGCAGGCTATTTCATGGGAAGAAATTTTAAATAATTAAACAAGCTATGCCAGAGGAAAAGGGCTGTCTGCATATTTGCTAGACACGGTTCCTCTAGGGAGCGTCATTGCCAGGGAAAGTTATATATTTTAGCTTCTCCATAAAGGGTCCCTATCTTTAAAATATTTTTTGTGGGGAATACTAGAGCGGCATAGAAGTGGAAGGAAAATCAAAGCAGACTGACTTCGGGTCCGGTACATTTTACGGCCCTGATGAGGTCTTCTTCTGTGGTAAAGGATTCCCAACCGATCCACAAACATTTGCATGTCCTCACCATGTGACTCTCCCCCATCCTGTCGCCCTAGCAACTCTAGTTCCTTTGGTTGCCAGGGAAGGGGAAGAAGGTGGGGCAAGAGCTAGTCACAAGGTGAGCCCTTGTAAACGTTACGAAGCAGGATGGGAATACTTGTCATGGGGACCCATAGAGTGGATTCCCTTTACAGTAGATGCAAAAGCATGAATAACCGAGGAGGAAGAACAGCCAAGCTGCAGTTTGCTGATCCACAGCCCTACACGAACCCTGAGGACTACACAGAGCTTTTGCATGTGTGAGCATTTATCTCACAATGGGAGAAGCAGACTCACGCACAGACACAAATGTGCATACCGATCCACTGAAATGGGTGAAATGAGCCCTTTCTTATAAAGCGAGTTCTCAAACCATCAGCAATTGCTAGGTCAAGGCATAGAAATGGAAGGTATGTTTTGAAGCCACCCAAAGCACCTTTTTAAAAAATAAATAAAAATGAACACTTAGATTTTTTTGTTTGTTTGGCCAAACTGCAAGCTCCCTTGGCTGCAGTTATTAACCTTGATTTCACACGCTGACATCTGCAACATATTCCGGGCCGTTACATCCCGGAATAACACAGTGCTATTCAAAAAAGGAAAAGGAAAAAAGGAAATCTAACCATGGAGATACAACAGAGATCACAACTAAGCCACTTTTTCAGGCTGGCAAACAGATCTTCCACTAAACATTCCCTTCAGGGTGGTGGTAAACTCCCCAGTCAAAGGCAGTGGCTTGGCTACCATCACTGATTCCGTAACAGTTGTTGAGGGTCGAAACTGACTTGTGAGGCAAGAAGGTGGGTGTTTCAGAGTTTGAGAGCAGTCTCGTGTTCTCCAGTTGCTTGCTGCAATCTCGGCTAGTGATCAGAACAGCCTTGAGGTCGCCACAAAGTGTATACATTTTTTTTTTTTCAAAATCCTAGAACACACTGTAACCCAACAGAAATTCCTCCACTACAGTGTTAAGAAGGCATCAAATGACTGATCCTGATTTTAAGCTATAAATAGTACCCAAATGTTTTCCTTTTTGCTCCTTTTGGCAGTCCAAAGGCTTTGCTTGTTTGAAACGACTTTTTGGCAGAATAAAAAGGCTTATGGCTTCTTAAGGCCAAGGGGCGTTTACTAAGGCCTAACTTGGTATCCTGCGGTAAAAGTAAATATACCCCAACTCCCTGGGTGGTCGCTCAGAGGCACAGACTTTGAGGTCATTGTAGATCACCCACCTGAAACAAAAGAGATGGGAGAAAAAATGAAAAAGGCAATGAGTGTATTGAGACATCAGGCTTAATGCCCAATCCTGGGGGGCTCCACGTAGGTCAGAATCCTACCCTTACCCAGCATCCTTTTGTCTGGATTATTAGCCTGGAGAGTTCTCAAAGAGCAAAGGAATTTACTGCCCAATCTGGATACCTCTTGGTCTTTTAAATATCATTTGCTGAAAATCTTAGGATTCTTTTTCTGCTGTAAACTGGGGGTTGCAGACTGCGTCCAGGGATCTGCTGGCACGTGCTGTATTTCATGGGCAGGATTAAAGGCACGTTCAGATTGGAGTCCATGTCAGCATTTGGACAGAAGCAATAAGCATGGGCCCAACATCAAGGCAGGTGAATCTTGCCAGAAAGGACAGAATGTGAGGGGGAATAGTAGAGCTTAGGAGACAAGAGCATGATTGGATTGAGGCAGGTGGAAAGGAGGAGAAAGAGATCAGGTCCAGCAATGTGAACTTGGAAGCCTGCCCTAGTCCTTTCAGTGGAATTTGCTTCCACGACAAAGTGGTTAGGACCAAAGTGCCAAGCTCACTTTGAGCTTTGTTCAAACCTGGTAGTTTTACTAATTTTATATTATCTAACAGTTCCACCTACTCACCTTCCCTCCTTTTTGAGATGACAAACATAATGGCCACTCATTGTAGATGTTCCCATGTGACTGATGAACCCAAAAAGTTCATATCCTGTGCAAGGAAAATACCAAATATGAGAAGCAGGGATGTGAAGAGATATCCTTAGCAAGCCAAGTCCAGCAGTCGCATCATGCAAGCATCATGTTAGTTATCCATTCGTTCACTGGTCATATTTTGAACCTTCCCCTCCCTCAGGGGATACAGGAGGGCATACTATGCTTGTCTGTTTCCCCCCACCCAAGAAATCCATTTTTAAATGAAACAGACATCTGGAAAATAGCACGGAACATGCATGTAGATAGTCTCTCATGTTCTTCTCTTGATGTAAACACACACCCGGAAGTAAAAACCGGGAATGGTCTCTCTGTCCCCTCTACAACCCATGCTTGTGCAGAGAAACATACTGTAATGTAATGGGGCTGGCGTAGCAACTGTTATATGAGATTATCTACCATGTGTTTTGATACTTTGTCGTGCACAAAGAGGAGCCATAGCACAATCTCAACCACACCTAATCTTCCCTGTATTATAGATGGGATTAATGGGATTTTGAATTAATGAGAAATTGTTCAAATGTTTGATATTATATTTTATAGCTTGTTTTTTTTGGAATATATTTTAAACTGATAGAACTTGCAACATTGGCGTTATCACCACTGCGCTCCAACCAAATAATTATTATGATGCCCCAAAATACACTTTCATATTCCGATTATACGATATACAATATCTTTATTGTCATTGTCCCATGCAGGACAATGAAATTGAAAAACTACATAAAACTACATAAAAACTACATAAAACATTCAAAAACCCCTAAAAACTCTGAAACCCCATTTTAAAATACACTATACTATAGAGACCCCTTATGCTGCATTTAGAACCAGAATTGCTTTTGCGTAGAAACTGTTTCTCAGGCGGCTAGTCCTGGCCTGTATAACCCTATACCTTCTTCCAGAAGGCAGAAGCTGAAAGAGATCATTTCCGGGGTGCGTACTACCCTGTACTATCTCTGCCGCTTTCTTATGGCACCTGGCAGCATAGATTTGATCTAAGGTGGGAAGAGTGCACCCAATTATTCTCTCTGCAGTCTTTACAACCCTGGAAAACATTGTGTTTTTTCCCTGGCCGTGCAGCTCCCAAACCACACACACAGATCATAAGTTAATACGCTCTCCACAGTGCAATGGTAAAATGCCATCAACAGGTCCTTTGAGAGATTGTTTTTCCGGAGGATTCTCAGAAAATATAACCTCTGCTGTGCTCTCTTCACCAGGTCTTTGCTGTTTTCTCCCCAGGTTAGGTCATCTCTCAACTCCATTCCCAGAAATCGAAACACCGAGACCTGTTATTCACATGGCCCCGCAAAAACCTTGTGAGAAACAGAGTCAAGCACTATTTGCTACTTCCAGGCTTTCTAAGGTGACTGTGGTCTACTTCTTTCTGCTCAGTACTCTTCAGCTGCTGTCCAACAGCGCCATCCTGTGGCTGGTTTTAGATTTCCCCCCTGCAAGGATCATATTGTCACCATCAAGGTAAAAAAGGAAGCAGATTATCTTTTGTTACAGCCAGATATAAAAGTGAGGAGAAAACGTGAGTCTAAATGTGTCCAAGCAGCACAGAGAAATGTCTGCCCCCTCTGGGCATCTGTATCAAAAGCTGCTTCAAATCAATAGTCCACACAGCTTGCACTATCTAGTCTAACTAGGGCTATGGGATCTTAAGACAAAGGCAGCCTTGCCACCAGAGGCACTTTAATGAGAGTTGCCAGGGGCTAAACCTGAGGACTGCTGCACACCAAAGATTTTTTTCTCACATTACACAGTAACAAGCCCAGGTTTGCCATCAAGCATACATTCAACAGGGGGCCTGCAGTGAATCCTGGCTCCTTAATGAGCGCATCATTACAACGAATATTGTACCTTTGCAGGTGTGCTTATGAAAATGTTTCTTCCCATTCCCTTTTTGCATCAGGAAGAGGTCTGTAGAAATCAAAAGCCAACTTGCTGATTTAGGGTTTTTAGTTTGCCATAATTAGAATTCTTAAAAAAGACTAAATATGACTTTTCTGCATTATTTTTGGTATTATTCAAGCAACACAAAATAACCCCATTTGTCAAATAAAATAGACAAATGAACCTATCCTTCCTTGCTGACTTTTACAAGGTTGGACAAAACTTAGCCGTTCTGACAAGCATTTCAGGGTATCTGGAGAGGGTTTGGGGTTTTAATACTGCTACTGTTGATCTTTAGCCATTCAGTTCGTGTTGGCAGTTTCAGTGAACTGATTTTGGTATTTGTCATTTTAAGACGGACTGATAATTGTACGTTTTGTACATGGTTGTATATCACCATTTCCGTTGATAGTGGAGAAACGATTCATAGCTGCAGCAAATACATTTGGGAAAAGGGAATAAGATATGAACAACCAAAGCAAAGTGTCTATGGGAAACTTACGCCCAGAGCCGTCTTTGATCCTGGGTCCTTCTGGATCAGATTCTGCAAGGATGTTGGCATTCACATGGTTCTCTAGGTCCATGGTTTCAGAAGTCGTTTCGTTCTCCTCCTCTGGCTCTGGGTGACTGAAGATCCAGTCTAATGCATGCTCCAGGTTATTATTCTGCCAACCAATAGGAAGATAAAATAGCCAAAAGCCATCAGCATCAGTACAACCATTGTGGTTTGGGTGCCTTTTCCCAAAAATAAAAAACCTGTTGATGCATTGTTCCCTTTGCATGGGAAACACAAACAAAAGGTGGAGGGACAAAACCTGCTGCAAATGGAAATATTCCCACTGCAGCAGAGAGGCTTCTTCATCTTTACGTGTCTGAAGCTCACTGAGTTGATTTAAGCACCATGGACAGCGACAACCTCAACAGAGTCTCCTTCAGTTCAGCAAAGCAGCTGTATTAGGCTGTGCAATGTGGTTGCCATAATCCCGTATTTGCTCCTATGTCATGTTTAACTTCCACCCACATAGTCTGGACAGATTGTGTTGGTCTGGTACCAAACTAAGGGTACCCTCCCCTAGCTGGACAAGTAATCCTCTATCTTAACTAACGGGAAGAGCAAGTGTTACAAATATTATG